>NC_142792.1:16515000-16840833 GCF_988280905.1 Pimephales promelas
ACCCCTGAGTAAATGTGCTTGTGCTTGAGACAGACTGTCAGGACTGCTTGAAGATTTCATTAAAAGCCCACTTTGACTGGCAGCATGTTTCAACATTCACTTTCTCTGTCTCTCACATCTCTCGCAATCTCCGCAGCTCGCCAGTGCTCAATATCTACTCGTTAATCAATCAATGCAAGTAAATATAGAGAAGGACAATTAGATAGCCAGTGAACGTAAATGCACATTTCGCTGTCAGAGAAACAGATCCAATCATGTGACACCTGAAGAGATTCTCAAGCTGAACTAAACAAAGTGCCATCCTGATAGACAACCAGCTAACAAACAAACACCAGCCTTTGTCAACCCATTCTTTAAAAGAGTAGTTTGCACAAACATTTGAATTGTGCCATCATTTAGTAGGCTCTAAGTCCATTTGATTTACTTGCTTTTGTGAAAGGCAAGGGGAGAAATGAAGCTGGAAGTTCATGCTGCTCTTTTTCTTTCAATGAAAGGAGAAGCTGATTTATACAGTCAAGCTCCAAAAAAGAAAGTTAATTTATGTACTATTTTAGAGGAAACAAACAATTGACCACCATAGGGTCATTGGAAAGTCGCCAATCACAGTAAAAAAAAGAAAAGAAAAAAAGAACAAACAAATATCACTTTCTGCATGTGAAAAAGGTGATTTATAGTGATTTTTTAATCATTTATTTGGGTTTGAAGCACCTTTTGTGTAGTATGCATCTCCTTTTGAGTTCGAATGTACAAGTAAAATCATACAGGTTTGTAATGACACAACAGTGAGTAGATAATGCCTGAATTAAATTTTTTGTGTGAACGATTCATTTTAATATCTGGCAAGTCTGGCAGATGAAATGCTTTTATTCATATAATCAATGCTCTGTAACCACAGCATTAGGTGATATGTGATAAACTTTGAGGGAAAGAATGTGGCGAATTTTAATGTGGAATCAGTCTTGTGTAAAAGAGAGAGAGACAGAGAAAGAAAGATGTGCGTGGGCAGGTAATAAGCAGACTTTTTTTCAATATAGCAGGAAAAGCAACAGCAATATCTTTGCACTAATGGTCTTGTTAGTAACAACAGTGGTAATGCACTCCACATCTCACACTTTTTACGACACACACACAGAGAGAGAGAGAGAGAAATAAGGACAGAGACATCTTGAATTCTCCTCAATTTAAACAATCTACAATGCAATACCCAAAACAAACAAATAAATAAATAAAACCTAGTTACTAAGGAAGTAAGACACACAAATCCAAAAGACTGCTGTAACAAAGTGACATATGAGTACAAAAGGCTGCAAAGAAATTCCAGTGGGAGCCATTTTGTTGACTCGTCTTGTGGAGTGGAGAAAGCAGAAGTGATTAGATCACATTATTATCTCAGACTGCCTCAGGACCATTAGGGAGAAAACACATGCACACATCAGCGCAGAACACATGCTTTCAGTCAGATAACAAACCCTTACAGCGCTGACAAATCAATCAAACATACACACATACAATCAGCTCTGAGTGTTTGTGGTTTGTTCTCCTTTCACGTATCTTCAATATCCCATCCATGACATTTTATTTCCTGAAATGTATCGGTCATCTCTTATATTTTACTTAAACTTTTAGTGTGTTTCCGGAAGTTTTATTCGCAGGGGTTGTAGCCTTTAAAAGTGACACACTTCCTGCTGCCAGTTGGTGGCGCTATAACTTTGACTCACAATAGTCACATCCATGTGACCCGCCTCTTAAAACGAATGCACTGCTGAAGTTTCACCAAGATCAGTTTATGTACAAAAAAGTTATAACACACTTCCTGTTTCTCTTTTCGCGCCATATTTTCGTTTCCTCGCCACGGCCAAACCGTTCGAGATATCAAAAATCCACTCGCAAACTTTCATCCTCAATGTCTTGACTTCATGCTGACCGAGTTTCGTGCCGTGTGTTTGAATTCTCTAGGAGGAGTATTTCAAATTCCATTAAATGCGTTTTCCAAACAACCCTAAATAGCCGACTTCCTGTTGGGCTGGGGTAAAAAGTAAGAGTGTGAAGTATAGACCATTTCACAAGATGTAAACAACATTGGTCCACAAGCACTTCCTGTTTCAGTTTTTTAACACTACACAAAAGCTGGGATAAAATACAACCAACAGAACATTTAAAACTGAATCAAAAAGTAAAACAAACATCTTTAAGATGTTTTCTTTACATGTGAAATAAAGAAAACAGTTACAAACTGAAACAGGAAGTGCTTCTGGACCAGTGTTGTTTACATCTTGTGAAATGGTCTTTATGAACCGATGAGATCTATATGTGTACCGAGTTTCATATTATTACATGGAAACGTGTTTGATTTATGGACCAAGTTTTTGGAGCCCATTGCAGGGGGCGCTGTTGAGCCCCCCACCACGCCTGGGTACCAGCTTTAGCCCGGCCCTGATGGCCGTGGGTTCTGACCCATGTGCAAAGCTTCAAGAGTTTTCGAGCATGTTAAGGGCCCCAAAAGTGCCCGAATAGTCAATAGAACATTTTAAAAAAATATTATCCTAAGGAAAACAATAGTAGACTTGGGCCCTAAAAAAATCACACACTGCACCTTTAATTTACCTTTACAAGGATTAAAACCTGGAAGTAAATGAAAAAAAAAGTCAATTCAAGCAGGAATTGGGAATTGTCCATTTTTTTGAATAATGAAGGGGCACTTGTTTACTATGTTTAGCATTATTATTTTTTTCTTGCAATAGTTTATCATAATTATTTTGCACCATTATCCTTGAGACATACTCTACTCAAGCATGCGTCGAGGTACAATAGCTCATTTCCATGTCACTGAGTTCTAAAATGAGCAAGAAGGAAATGCATTATCAGTGTTACAGGGGGCGCTACAGCAGGCATTAGCACAATAGACATTGTTGCATCAATGTTCTCCATTTGCATACTTGTGTAAGCCTTACAGGCTAAGCAGGCTTTTTTTTTCTTTTTCTTTTACTGCAGTACATGTCTATATTTAAAATCTCCTCACTTGTGATTTGCTAACTTCTTTGTATTTAAAATTAACACTGCCACTTACTGGTTTCCTGGACATCAAAGGGTCATAAAACCGCATTTCAGCACCAGTTAGTTTTGTAAGCTCACTATACATTACACAAATACTTCCATATCATGTGACACCTATAATTTAATGCACAAATAAATGCACAGCAATTCCCATTTGTACTCTACAAAATATCCACGAAATCTCATTAACGTATGACCCCACAAATTTACAAATCACCATCTATTTAAAGGTTCATGAATCCCTACACTAAATTAAACAGAGATTTTACCTCTGTTATAATTTAGTTTAGGGTTTCATCACCCTTTAAATAGATGGAGATGTGTAAATGTGTGTGGTCATACTGTATGTTAATGAGATTCTAGAGATTTTTGATTGGCCTGTTTTTGGAGTATAGTCTGAATGGACTTGTCCTTATGATGAATGTTTGCATATTTCTATAAACTACATAAAACACTTGATCAATAGTCTAGTCTTCATTTATTTTTCTAAGTTGCATATTACCTACAAACAAAATGAGAGTATTGTTTTGTTTTTTGATGGTATTGAATAGTCGCTTCCGTGTGTGAACTACATAAAAGGCCTGACCCTGTTAATCCTCCTTAGAGCGAGCAAATGACACACACTCCAAAACACAGTGTATTGAAACAGAATTGAACTAAGAGGCTTACAGGAAAAGTGTCACACACGTCAGCGTAAGTGTGTGTGTGAGAGAGAGAGTGTGTGTCGGCATGTGAAGAATCCTGAAGTATTTGCAATCATAATGGGGGCTGTATAAAATGCCAGCACTTGACTGGACAGTGAGGGTTTCTTTAAGTGCGCAAATGTTGCAGCGTCAATCCTAACAAAACGCGCGCACACACACAATGTTTATGTTCCAACTGATTAAAATTACTAGCCTTCTGTATGGGCAACCATCATCCGTTTTTCACACTTCCTGGTTCAAACTGTTTTTCTCCTCTCCCCTCTCTTTCACTCAGTGTGACTCTCCAAACCCTTAGCGCTGTGTCCTGTGGTGAATTGTTTGTAAGCTTCTCACTGAATCAGGTCTCACATCAGCTGCTACTGCATCAGTAACACTTTTTGTACGTGTGTGTGTGTGTGTGTGAGTGTTAGGTTTGCGTACACTGCTTTGATGTTCTGTCTCCCATGATTACACCCAGATAATGCCACCAACTCTTCTGTGTAAGTTCACCCATTTCATCAACCTTCACTTGTGTGGACTCTCACACACATGCAAATATACATTCAGGAAGACAGAAGAGTGGCTTCCTGCACCCCAGAGGCTTGTATATGTCAAAAGATGAAAAACAGAGGGAAAAATAAGAGAACAATTCTCAATGTTTACATTTTCTGAAAATGTGAGTGGTGTTGGCCTGTTAAAAACTCGACGCCATGATACTAGAGCAGAATTGTCCAATCCTGGAGGGTCGAGGGCCAACATCATTACGCCGCCTTCACTCTGGCAGTTGAAATCAGCTCCGATGCGGCTGCGAAACGACCGGAAGCCATTCATTTCCTATGGAGATTCGCAGACCGCATGCGAATGGGTCCGAAACAGGTCCGACCGAGTGCGGTGCGAAGAAAATCGTGTCCGTTGGTCATCCGGATGCATTCAAAAATTTGAAATCGTGTGAAAAGCTACGGACGGTTCCTATCTGACAATTCCAGCGGAAGTTGACCGTTGCTATGGTACTGATAAACAAACATGAATTAACTTTTAATAAAATAAATAATGATTTTATAACGATAAGTTGTCACGTCATTTTTTTATTTTCACGACTTTCTAACGTTTATAAGGGCAGTTAATACAATTAAATTGAAGGTAGACATTGAACTATTGACCACTATATCACATTTTTTAGCCGACTTGACATGTCAACAGCCTCAGCAACTTTCCTCACGCAGCATAACCCTCATCGGAGAGATCATACAGAACTGACAGAATTTTAATCTCTCCGCCATTTTTGTTCTACCCGCGTCCGACGCTTTTCACTGTGTAGTACGACGTCCGTTGGGAACGTATTGCGTATTACGGAGCTGATTTAAACTGCCAGTGTGAAGGCGGCGTTAGCTCCAACTGATCTTAACATAACGGACTGGAAGTTTCTAGTAGTCCTGAAAAACTTGATTTCCTTGATGCAGGGTTTGAGCTAATCTCGGCAGGACAGTTGCCCAAGGAGCCCGTTCTCATCCCAAGGCATCATGTACTATTGCTTTCGACATTTCGTTTACTTCCAACGCACATGGCACCCTTTAGCGTCAATATGAGACATAGATATATATGGGCCAGAAGGTGCCTCCTAGTGGTCTAACCCTAAACCTACCCCAGAACTAAACCTATCATAACCGAACAAAGCTCTGTGCGTGTTATATTGACGCTAAAGGGTGCCATGTGCCTTGCATTCAGGCAAAATTTCAAAAGTGTCACCATATGACGCCCTGGGATGAGAACGCGTTGGCCCAGGAGAAAGATGGGACACCCATGCATTGCTATGCAGTTGCTTTCATTGCTCCCTAAGCAGGAATCAAATCTCTGGAAACATTGAAGTAAAAGCACATCAATCCTCAACAAGCCGCTTTAATTGAGATATCATTCATCCTCATAGTACAAGCATTCTGTATGCCACGTTTAATACTTAGTATTAGAGGCTAATTCAGATCTGAAAGTTTTAAACAGCGAGCCGTGGAACTTTTCAGACATACACTAACACGCTGCACGTTGAACAGGAAACAGCAGTCTGCTCTCTCGGTCTCGCGCTGTGGGAGAAAACACTACAATTTTTAATCCTTTTAAAATGTGTCGACAGGGTCGAGTCTCCAGCCGTTAAGATAATGCTTCTCTCTCTGTATCTGTTTCTCTCATGGCCTCAGTCTGTGACTATGACTTTCTCTCAATCTGTCGATCTCCCTTTCAGATATTCTCGCCTTGTCTTTGTCAGTGCATCTCTGCTTTTTTTTCCTTCAAACTCATTCTCTCTATCTGCCTTCGTCTCCTTTCCATCACTTCCTCTGTGCGCTCCAGAAGCATTTCTTTTGAAATGCATCTAATTAGCGCGGGGCTCGTCGTGCGGGTTAAATTAAATTGCAGAGATACACAGAGGATGGAGGTCAATAGCTCCATAAAGACCGGCGGAGCTGATAATTGGGCTGGCTTCTCTTTTCCGTGCATGATCAAAATGCCATTGGACAGAGCGTTGTCTGCCTCTGAGAATGCCTGGGAGAGGGATGGAGACTTTTCTTTATTTTATTTTTTAAGAGAGAGAGAAAAAAAAAAGAAAGCGTTTATTTTTAGAGAAATGTAAGGGAGAGAGGGCAAGACAATCACATCCTTCCTCTTGGCAATTCACTGTCTGCGTCTAAAATCCAACCTGTTAAGTGAAGAAGTTGGGTGTTTGAGAAAAAAAAAAGTCAAAGCAGTACAATCCATTTTACTTTTACGTAGAGATTCTGCTATGCCATCTATTGGGTGTCCAATGAGGACCGAGGTAGCATTCCCATTCATCTTGAAGACAGATGCTCAAGGTGGCACATGACCTTCCAAAAGTTTGGATACATCTGCATGGCTATCAGTGGGTGGAAACGGAGTATGTTATTTACAAATGAAAGCGATGAAGAAACACTGAGTATAGTGAAAAACACAAAGCGTCTCCCAAACAAATTGAGACAAGGAATAACTTTTTATTAAAGGTACAAAATGTACGATTTTTGTAATAAAATATCCAAAAATCACTTGCAAAGTCTGATACATTCAAGGCATTCTCATCCTAGGGCGTCATCTAACTGACGCTTTTGACCATGCGTCTAAATCCGACGCACATGGCAACCTTTAGCGTCAGTTAGATGACGCGGGTAGGTTTAGGTCTGGGGTAGGGTTACGGTTAGACCACTAGGAGGCGCTTCTCATATTGACGCTAAAGGGTGCCATGTGCGTCGGATGTTGATGCATGGTCAAAAGCGTCAGTTAGATGACGCCTTGGGATGAGAGCGGGCTTATACAGTATATTTCCTGCAGTTGTGTACGTATAATATATCAAAAGTTTCCAACGATTTTTAATTTCAGAGAAATTACAATTTTAAATAATGGCTCGTCCCTGGTCATTTTTGCCTGTCAATGACGTAATATCTACGTTATCCCTGGTTTCCCCTCGTACTGCCATAGTAACCATGGCGATAGACGTGGACAACTAAGTAAGGTCTAGCGGCACGCTCATGCTGTTGTTGTTTTATTCAAACATTATGGACAATGGCAAGCAGACTTTGGGACAAAATGCATCGTTTTTGAGATGCAGAGAGCTCCATATCAATGACAAACTTTGACTTGACAGAGCTTCGTGAGTCACGACTTGACCTCTTGCATGTACTTTTTTAGACAGGTGAGCAAATGTAGATAAAACTAATCAATGTTATATACTGTAGCTCAACATGATGAAATCATATGATCAGTATGCTATTCTAATGTTGATCTAGCTTACTGCTAATCTAATCTCAGCCAACAAACTAACACATAGAATAACATTTTAAAACACTCAAATGCAGTTTAGTGTGATAGTCTAGACCAAGTGAAACAGCGCAGCGGTACCTCAGAAGTTTCATTTGTCTAATAAACTGACCTGTGTGAATAGTAATTCAGCACTTACGGGTAGTTCAGTAGAATAAAATGTCATTATTCCTTTATATCCATGGGACATGCGCGTAGCGCTGATCTCTGTCATACCACAGTCATGTTAAAAACATCAATGTACAGTATTCACTCATCCAATAACATTATTAGATCCATCAGAATGATGACAAGTTCCATAATTCCACTGATGTGCCATAAACCTACGCCTTTGTTACAATTAAATATTGTAGCTTTAAGAAAAATCAAAACTGATTTAACTAACCCAGTTGCTAATCACTTATCAAAACCAGCAAACATGCATAACATCCTAGCACCTACATAACATTACACTAAAAACCACTAGAAAGAACTTAGACCTTACCTTCGGTTACACTTTATTTTAAGGTGACAAAGTTACATTGTAATTACTCAAATGAATATTGAGTAATATTAATTAACTACATGTACTTACTATATATTTATGGTTAGGGTTTTGGGTTAGGTGCTTGTAATTATGCATAATGTAGTAACGTGTAACTACGTCACCTTAAAATAAAGTGTGTCACCTTTTCTTCAAAAGTAAAAAATCTTGTATTGTTATAGGGTGTAGCATATAGTGAATGCGACGACAGACTTATCTTTAGATTTTTGAAAATTAAGTTCCAAATAAAAAGAAAAAAATTATCCAACTTAAGTAAGTACTTTTCATCTGCTATTGTATTTAATTTACTACATGGTTATTAAATTGATTTCATTATACAAAACAGTATATTTTGAAGTATACTGTCACTATGAGATACAATTATTCATATCCTAAAGTGCATGTGGGCGAGAGATAGAGAGAGAGAGAGAGTGAGTGTGTGTTTGAGGACTGAAAGCGGTTTGAGGCGGAGAGCAACGTGTCACGCTGCTCTCACCTCTAAAAGTCACGGAAATGCCAGGTCACCTGCTCTGGTACCGAAGAATCAAACGAACGTGAGGATGTGAGGTCCTCAAAGATCACAAACCCACACACACATCCATTCACAAGCTCCAAACACCTTTCGTACCGACAGGGCTGTCGACAACTCACTTCCTCGACTGCCTTTGATTGCTTTGTTATGACTGCCCTCATCCCCCACCCCCCATTCCCTCGCTACTGCTCCTTTTTGATGATTACTCTTTAATAAAGCATCTCTTTGAAGAGTGTTGGCTCATACTCCTGTTTGCTGGCGCAGGTTGATGACACAGAAGCTCAGAGACTGTCACCACGACAAAACATCACAGAGGCCTTGGATAGTGGGAAGTCTTTAAAAAATTCATTAGTCTTGTTAATAATTAAGATATATGGAAATGACATGCATTGTGGCCTGGGTGGATGATTAAGTAGGCAATGTGATCTACATCAATGAGGGCACATCAATAATGTTTATATTCCACATATTCATTCATCTATGGAAGAACGTCAAGAAAAATCTCATATCCTACATTTAGTGCCCTTGGTAACATTAGTGTTGTAACAATAGAAAGGGACAACATGGGATACATAAGTCTTGGAATATACATTCACCTAAATGATTATTAGGAACACCTTAGTAATACTGTGTTTGACCCCTTTTCACCGTCAGAACTGTCTTAATTCTACATGGCATTGATTCAACAAGGTGCTGAAAGCATTCTTTAGAAATTTTGGCCCATATTGGATAGCATCTTGCAGTTGATGGAGATTTGTGGGATGCACATCCAGGGCACGAAGCTCCCGTTCCACCACATCCCAAAGATGCTCTATTGGGTTGAGATCTGGTGACTGTGGGGGCCATTTTAGTTCAGTGAACTCATTGTCATGTTCAAGAAACCAATTTGAAATGATTCAAGCTTTGTGACATGCTGGAAGTAGCCATCAGAGGATGGGTACATGGTGGCCATAAAGGGATGGACATGGTCAGAAACAATGCTCAGGTAGGCCTTGGCATTTTAACAATGCCCAATTGGCATTAAGGGGTCTGAAGTGTGCCAAGAAAACATCCCCCAAACCATTACACCACCATCACCAGCCTGCACAGTGGTAACAAGGTATGATGGATCCATGTTTTCATTCTGTTTACGCCAAAATCTGACTCTACCATCTGAATGTCTCAACAGAAATCGAGACTCATCAGACCAGGGAACATTTTTCCAGTCTTCAACTGTCCAATTTTGGTGAGCTCTTGCAAATTAGCCTCTTTTTCCTATTTGTAGTGGAGATGAGTGGTACCCGGTGGGGTCTTCTGCTGTTGTAGCCCATCCGCCTCAAGGTTGTGTGTGTTGTAGCTTCACAAAAGCTTTGCTGCATATCTCGGTTGTAACGAGTGGTTATTTCAGTCAAAGTTGCTCTTCTAACAGCTTGAATCAGTCGGCCCATTCTCCTCTGACCTCTAGCATCAACAAGGCATTTTCGCCCACAGGACTGCCGCATAACTGGATGTTTTTCCCTTTTCACGCCATTCTTTGTAAACCCTAGAAAAAGTTGCGCGTGAAAATCCCAGTAACTGAGCAGATTGTGAAATACTACAACCATGCCACACTCAAAATTGCTTAAATCACCTTTCTTCCCCATTCTGACATTCAGTTTGGAGTTCAGGAGATTGTCTTGACCAGGACCACACCCCTAAATCCATTGAAGCAACTGCCATGTGATTGGTTGATTATATAATTGCATTCATGATAAATTGAACAGGTGTTTCTAATAATCCTTTAGGTGAGTGTACTGCTAAGGTCTTGCATATACAAAAATGACAAAAATAAATAAATAAATGTTTGTCTGGATCTGCAATTGAAGTACATTTGTGTTATTTAAACCAGCTTTGGTAATCGTTGAATATGGTACTAATGGTAATGAATATATCATGGTACCATGACATTGCCATTTGATACCATGATAGTGCCATAGCACAGCCACGTTTTTACATGAGTAAAATGTGCCCAAAGGTTGTCTCTTGCTCCATTTTGATGTTCTTGCATAATATCACAAATCCAATACTATACTAGACTAAAACACAATACTATGGCAGTAGCTATAAAATCGAATTATTTAAAATGCGTTTTTTGGTCAAAACCTACGAATTGTCGTCATGTACAATTGTATCAGAATATAAGTATATTTCACCTATAGTTACAGTGCTACTTTTAGTGAAAGAGAGAACAAGGCCTAGTGATAATTGCAGTCTATATAGTTTGTGACTCGGACAAGTTACAGTACAGCAGAAGAAATATATATTCTCAGTGCAAAATTCTTTCCTCACACTCACAATCCCACACACAGAGAGAGGTAGGCCACTGAGAGCCCTTTAAAGTTATTGTTTACTATTGATCGTTGAGGTCTACGGTCTGAGGGCAGTGTGGTGGAAAAACAACTGACCCTTATGCTCTAGTGTGTGAGAAACTGTGTGATAGCATGAACCACCAAACAACATGAATTGAACTACACAATTTGTCTCGTTTTCTTGTACACATTTCTCTGGAGCTGGTGGTTTTGATTCAGTGTTCTAATCCTAATCCATGTGTGTAAACATGAATATTTACATACAGTATTATTTCAATTTTTTAAAAGAGGCCCTGCGTGCTTAAGTATTCAACGCCACATCTTAGTTGTTCCCATGATACCACTCCTCTGGGTCAACATGGTGAAACTGTTTGTTCAGCCCTGCAAACCATACACCTACTTTAGCCTTGACCTGCCACCTTCTTTCATCTACTTCTATAAATTCCTGGCATTGCTCAAGGTTCTCATACTCTAGCATTTCAGAATATATCACTACTGCTGTTTCTGTAAGCAGGGGCATCTAAACTTGCTGCCAGAGGGCCAACTTCCTGTAGAGTTTAGCTCCAACTTGCCATAACACATCTGATTAGAAATTTTTTTTTGTAATTTTATAGTCCTGTATTAACTGGTTAAGGTCTAGTCAATTGGGGTTAGAGGTAAACTCAAAAGGACAGTGGTCATCCAGGAAAAGGACTAGACACCTTTGTTCTAATATTGTCAGGTAGGGTGGCCTGTACGCAAGTACAATAAGACTGTGATATACTGTAGATTATGTGGGGCTAGAAATGTGGAGTTGTGTCTATACACCAGCGCACTTAGTCAACTCTGGTCCTGGATGGCCACTATTTCAGAGTTACACATCCCAGGACAGTTGACTCCAGAACTGGAGCTGAAGAATCCTGATATGTTCTCGTCTGAATCTTGCATACTAATAAGCTGCATCACCATGGCCCTGTACAATGACGTCTACTTGTTTTGATAGTTTGCCATTCTTTAAAGGGATAATGGAAATAAGCTTATTTTACTACTCCCCCAGAGTTAAACAGTTGAGTTTTACCGTTTTCAAATCCATTCAGCCGATTTTCTGATATTTAGAAGAATATCAGTAACCAGACAGTTTCTGGTCTCATTGACTTCCATAGCAGGAAAAAATATACTATGGAAGTCAATGAGACCAGAAACTGTCTGGTTACTGATATTCTTCTAAATATCAAAAAATCGGCTGAATACATTCGAAAACGGTAAAACCCAACTGTTTAACTCTGGGGGAGAAGTAAAATAAGCCTATTTCCAAAAAAAAAAGTGGAGTATCCCTTTAAGTTTGACATGGAGCCAAATGGAAGCCATGTCCTTATAGATGTCTTAACCAGGATTGCGTGAAAACTTTCAAGGCCTAGTGTCTTTGATGTGGATTCAAGTCAGTTCACACTCCCTGAACACCGCTTGAAGTCATCCATGCATTTCTGGTGGCAGACAATAGCTCCAGTCATGTAACTACATCAATATCCATGCAAAATGGATCTGGTTAAGGGGTTTTGTGCCTTTGAATAAAAGAAGTACACTTTGCAGTCTTCTCTGAGTTGGCTTGGAGCGCTATCGAATTCCAGACAAAGGTCTTTCCTTGTTGACCTTGTTTTAGCACCAGGCATTCAAGGATTCATGAGTGTAGTAATGACTACTTTCCTATAGACCATCCAGACTATGCTGTCTTGTGTTGTCATTCCTGATACAGCACTGATCACCAATGAATTATGAATAAAGCTGAGTGAAAGCCATGCCATGAGGTCAATGTCTGTTTCTGTGGGCTGCCTCTGGAGACTTCATTTTAAAACGACCTTTGTCGTGTTACACTGGTGTGTGTGCCCACAGATTTCTTCCGGGCTTGTGGAGCTCTCCGTGGTGCTGACAAAACTCTCTTTCCTGGGCAGTCCTTCGGGAGAGCTATTGCGGCTTCTCATAGCTCAGCGGCTTTGATCAACTGATCCACGGTCTGTGGTCCTCTTATGCTGGTTGCTAGATATTCCTGGCAAGGAAGGTGAATTAATAACTTGTCCATGTTTGAAAATTTCCACTACTTCCTCTGCTTTGGTAAGGAAGGGAGCAACCATCACTGTAAGAAAATGGTAGCTGTGGCATATGATATACTGTAGAGTCAAAAATGAAGGCAGAAAGCTGCTGAGCAGCACATACTGTACACCAGGAACTCCTTTCAGTTGCTAGAAGGAGCCCTTACCTTACCTTAGTACTCAAACTTATTATGTGTGGCCAATTTTATCAGAAGCTTGTGAGCTGCATGCCCATTTTTTGTCAGGGGTGTGCTTTTCATCCTCTTAAGATGCATCATCTTTTTGCTAGCATCGTCCAGACCTTTGGGTAGATGCTTGGTCAGCAACAGCTTCAACAAAGTAGCCTTGGTGAACTGTTGAACTGACCTCAATGTTTTGAGCTGTTCTGTGCTGACCTTGTTCAAAGCATGTCCACATTTACCATTGGTTTGTTTGGGGTTTATGTTGCTGTGTTCCCATGTACTTGAACACTGTGGTTTTCTTTATGAATTCAGACTGCGTGAGAACCTTTGTTAATGTTTTGATTGGCTTTTAGTGCCTTTTTGGTCTTTGGTTCATCTTTAATCTGTAGTATTTTTTATAACATTTTTTTCCAGGACCCCAATTGTTTTGTTGTCCTTAGTTTGATGTCTTCCGTCAGCTGTTAGTTAGTTTGTACAGGTGTAACACTGCTTCCTCGCTCTACATATATTTTCATAAATATTAGGGCTGTCAGTTAAACACACTATTAACGGCGTTAACGCAAACCCATTTTAGTGGCGTCAATTTTTTTTTACCAATTTTTAAATTTTTTATTGCTTCGACGACCAAAGAGCAAGCGGATCCAGCTAGACTGTAAACAAAACAACAGGCACACCGCACACACTCGATTGGGCTTGCGAGCCGGCCAAATAGTTGGTTAACATTACGTTATGAGTGGATGACGAGCGCGAGACGCCGAAATGGATGACAATAAGATTCTGAATGGAAAGTTTACTTTACTAAAAAGTTGCCAAATGGTTCCATTGACAAAACCAAAGTGATCTGTGTGTTTTGTCGTTGTGAACTGAGCTATCATCATCGCAGCACATCCAGTCTCAAATACCGCTTGATGATGGCCAAGCACACACACACACACACAAACACACACAGCTGATGCGAATTCTCCGCCCCCTCGTCAATATATATATTCTCATACATATATCTATAAGGCTTGTTATCCTGAAAACATTTTCGATATAAAAGGTGTGGAGCCAGTGGAGTAGTTTTCAGAGAGATAGAGATTTCTAGAACAAGCAGCAGGGTGTCTTTCTGAACACATTCCCTCAGATTCATTAAGTACACCTGCATCAAACTACGCTATACGTATTTATAGCCTGGTTTCATCTCAGAGCATTACAAATGAGACTGAACAATAAAATTTAAAAAGTGGGAAGATGAGAAAAAAAAAATCCAATCCCACCCATTCCCATCATAATGTTTACAGCATATACATTTGAATAAATAAATAAATATATATATATATATATATATATATATATATATATATATATAATATTTTCTAGTATTTAATTAATTGAATAGGAATATGAGAAAGTCTTTGGGTGGCATAAAACACATAAAAATAAATAAAGCTAAATCACTGTTTAATTGATTTGTTCATTGCTTTTCAAGAATTTCACCTTTCATGTTATGTTCAAATGACAATCTGTCTTACTGTGTCAGTATCATGTTGGAATTTGAATCATTCAGATAAACATTTTTTTTTCGATACCCATTCCTAAGAGGGGAGGGGAGGGGAGGGGAGGGGAGGGGAGGGGAGGGGAGGGGAGGGAAGGGAAGGGAAGGGAAGAGAAGAGAAGAGAAGAGAAGAGAAGAGAAGAGAAGAGAAGAGAAGAGTCATCCCAAAGGAATCAAAGAAGACCGAATGAAGCAGAAGATCAGAGCCAAGTGATGGGGACAGGACTACAAAAGAACGGAGGGATGAGAGGGAGGAGTTCGCAGAGGTTGGTGGCTTCTCTCTGATCCTTCGTTCTGCGCTTTTGAGGGTGCGAGCTTCTAATGAGCTCGTCTTCTCTTTTTCTTATAATCTGCTGTACGTTTTATCACACACATCAAACACACACGCAGACACCCCTGGCAGTGGTCCTATGAGGCGAGGGAGCATTGTTCTTTAATCTTTCCTTCTGTTTACCGCTGCTCCTCCGTCCCAGAGGTTAAACCATCATTTTACACACATTGTCAGTCTCACGCTAAAGCCCATGAGATAAAAACTAAATGAAGAGAGAAAGATGGAGAAATGTGTAGAGACCAAGAAAGTCAGAAAGAAAAAAAAAGAGTGGGAGAAAGAAACAATGACGTTTGCAGCACAATTCACAATTCAATGAACACAAGTCACATAATTTAAAGTGTGCAATCTCTGCACCACTAGCGGCACTAACCGGAATTGCAAAATTATATTACATTCTGCATGTCTTCCATTGGTCAACCAAACAGTTCCACCCCCCAAATCACTCAAGTGGACAGAATCAAATATTTAAATAACTAGAAAAAGTGCAGGTACCTTAAATATCCAGTTGTGTACAAGAAACACACACACACACACACACACACATATATATATATATATATATATATATATATATATATATATATATATATATATATATATATATATATATATACTGTATGTGTGTATTTATTTATTAAGAAAGTGGAACGAAGAGGAACCATTTGTGTGAAAATGACAAAACAGCAACATATTTAGTATTTCCTGAAATGGTTTCTGAAACATGGATTCATTTCTACAAAGGTAACAACAAAACAACAACAACAAAATCTTCCCCTTCAGGCAAAATCACGCAACTCTTACATATTCTGGTGTGTTTCACTCACACAGTCCTCCTGTCTATATGCCAAGAATGACAAATGTCTTTTGAAATATATCATAAACACAACCAATAAAAAAAGAGACATTCATGAAAAATTTGCCATCAATCACAATATGTGGCTGTCTGTGTGTAAGTATTGAGTTCTGCAAGATGGTCGAGTGTGTTTGGCGACGTGATTATCTCCTCAAACAACTGAATAATGAAAAAAAATAAATAAATAAATAATGTGAGGAGGGGGGAAAAAAACTACAGACCAGATTAAAACTGAGGTAAGGTAAAAAAAAAATGGATTTTGACTGTATAAATTTAAAAGAGAGTCTTAATTTGCACCTTGTGGTGAATCAGGAAACTCATTATATCTGTCGTATTAACAAAGGAATAAACAGGCATTTCTCTGAAGAAAGAAAGCCATGGCAAAACACATACACTGAGAGAAAATTGTAAAGAGAGAAGGAGAGAGAGAGAGAGAGATGAAGGGGGGGGGAATAAATAACAAACGTCAAAACATATTACTCTTTCCGAGTGGGGGATGAATTGAATCCTGCATTGTATGTCACAAAACACTTTATTTTTTATAACCTGCTGACAAAAACAAATGAGGTAATTATTAAAGAATTAAAGGCCCTCTTTTTATCACGAGGACACTGACCTAACACACACACACACACACACACACACACACACACACACACAAATGTTGAGATTATGGCCTGTAGAAGTAGAGATTCTATGGAATTCTATAGAAATTCCCTCTCCTTCTGTTGGTTTCAAATTATTCAGTATTTTAAGCTATACAAAAATGTGCTCACCTTCAAATCCTGAACACACAAAAAAAGAAGGAAACAAAGTTAAAAAAAAAAATGGTCATGAAATTACTTAAAACCCCATAAACCTCAAAACATGGTTAGTAGCAATCAATTATTTGATGTAGTCTACAGAACAAAAAATAAATAAATAAAAATAAAAGCATTGAGTAAGAAAAAAAGGGAAAAAAGTAAGATGCACTGGAGTCTTACATTTTGGACATGTGTATTGCCATTCACATCTGCAGTCCTCAAGCCTCTCTGATTTACATCATTTTTTACATCATAAAAATATTTGTATAGTTAATTTTAGATATTTTATTTTTAATATTTTAGATCCCTTAAAGGAGTAGTTCACTTAAAACAAAAGCATTCATTCCGGAAAACATTCCAGGATTTTCTCCATATAATGGACTTCAATGAGAACCAAACGGTTTACGGTCCAAATGAGAGTTTCAGTGCAGCTTCAAAGGGCTTTAAACGACACCAGACGATGAATACGTGTCTTATCTAGCGAAACGATCGCTCATTTCAAAAATAAATAAATAAGTTTACGTTTTATAAGGACAAATGCTCGCCTTGCTCTGTTCTGTGATGAGCGTTCGTGACTCTCCTGTTCAAACTCGTTCATCAAATCTTTTTTCGAGTCATGACCCTTATTCATCGTCTGGTGTCGTTTAAAGCCCTTTGAAGCTGCACTGAAACTCTCATTTGGACCGTAAACCATTTGGTTCCCATTGAAGTCTATTATATGTAGAAATTCCTGGAATGTTTTCATCAAAAAACCTTAATTTCTTTTCGATTGAAGAAAAATGACATGGGGGCGAGTAAATTATCAGCATTTTTTTTTTTTTTTCAAGTGAACTACTCCTTTAACCCTATCTGTCATTCATACGTATACAATTTGTGTTTTAGATGCAGTCAATATTATTTTTTTATACACTCATGAGATCACATTGACTGTTTCCGACACCCCTGTTGGTTCAACAATATAGAACTGTCGTTAATGACGCCATTCAGGTGGTGAAGTAATAAATCGAGATTTCATGTCAGATTATTGCAGTAAATAAACACGGCTGGCTTCTACACTATGTTTTGTTCTCTATTGATTTACTTAATTTCCCAATGTTTGACTGATTTATGGATTCCTTGAGGTATTAATACATAGATGCATATGCAAACTCTATGGTTGTTAGTTTTCTTATTTAGGAGCATGATATTTAAGTCTGTCATCTATTAAAGTTAGCGAACGTTCGTTAGAGCTACGGTTTCAAGAAACACTGAATCCCTGAAATAAGTTGTGTATGTTCGTAACAACAGAATCTACACCTGCTTCTCATTTCAAAAGTTTATTGTTTTCTGTCCGTGTCTGCCAATAATAGATATGTCACTCGGAAATCTTCTTGCGTCCCCGAACTGACCCAGGATAAAAGTAATCCCCATCCACACTGATCCAGGGTCAGATTAACGTCTACTCACTCTGATCTACTGCTCTAATCTAATAAACCGAAGAGCAAAACTGACCCAGAGAGCAATCCTTCCCTAATATGCTTTCTCAATAGTGCATCATGCTGTTTATTCCCTCATAAGTGCCAATTGCAAAGGCCCCTAATCCAATAGTGTGAAAACTAGAATTTTCTACAGCGGCGCTTTTCAAATGTTGCCTTATTCTTTTCAAGTCCAATTAATTTTCTTCCAGCAATAAAGCTAACATCTTCATGGTTGACATCTTAAGATTTAATATTTCAGAGATTTCCAGAAGTACCCCCCCCCCCACCCCGCAATTAATTTTTATGCAACTTTGTAATATTGCAATAATTTGGGCTCTTGAGTTAATGTCTCTTAAAATGCTCTTCTACACTTAGCAATTAAGTATGCAATTAAGAATGTTTACATGATGGAATTCCGGAGTAATGGCAATTTACATCCGATCCCACTAATTAAAAAAAGAGCCCGGAATAACGTGATTTTGCTTTATTGATAATTTGATGACTTTCAGCTCTGGGTTTGATTGTGTTATGACTTAATTTGACTCTAATCTTTTGATATCAGATTTGGCTGTAACCGAAATACTAACTGCAGACAAGCAGTATGTGACTCTTTTTTTTGTCTCCCCTCATTTTCATTATATCTGCATAATTTTATACATCAGCAGCAATGTGTAATTAAAGTGTAATTAAAATTTCCCTAATTAAAGTTTGATCGTGAAAAGCTTTGAAGTGGAAGGCACCTGACCTGTTGCACACTTTAAAGCCGCGACCTAAACAATCAAGAGCCGTGTTTATGTGTTCATGAACCACAAGCTTCACGCATTTGTATCATTAGTACATGCTCAGACTACTGTTGCTCTTATTTTAGATACAGAATACTGTATACTAAACTAAACACTTTAACAAGATAATACCCCAATATATGACAATACTATGATAAAATACCACACTAAAAAAAATACAATAAATGTTATACACCTTTTTTATTTCAACAACAGATTTATTCTAGCTAGGGCTGTCCCGATATCGAATGCATTTAATTCTATAATACATAAAGAGTCTGTAGGATATTTGTATAGGTTGCTACTTTCCTGTGTGTATTGCGTGAATGACGGGTGGTTGGGCAGATATTGTGTTTTGCGGTAGGTGGTATGCCATACGGAAACGCATTTCCGCGACAGTGGGGCTCGACAGCCTTAGTCAAACGGGTCGGCGCGTATGGTTGGGTTGCGGAGAGTTTGTGAGACTGTGTTTTCTTTTAACACCTACTCCTGTGCAATGGAAATCATTATGAACATCAGCTATGCTAATTATTTCCCATCTGCCTTTCTGCTGTTATCTTGGGACGTTTGTCCCGAGAAAAATGGCGTTCGTCGGCTCCAGTTTTGTATCCAGCCTCTCATGGAGACTTCAGATGCCCCAACGCCTGTGAAGAGACGACTCAACGCCGGCGATATGTTATGCCCTTAACATTACATGATTAACTAAATGTATTTTTTCGATGTACTTTTCTGAAATGCACTTACTGTAAAGCTGCTTTGAAACAATATGTACCTGTATGTTGGCCAGAGAAGAACTGGCCCCCAACTAAGCCTGGGTTCTCCCAAGGTTTTTTTTCTCCATCCAATCACCTGATGGTGTTTTGGTTCCTTGCCACTGTTGCCTTGCTTTTGGCTTGCTCAGTTGGGGACATTTAATATTCAACAATATTATTGATCTGTGTTGTATTACTTTCATGTTATCACTGTGAAGCTGATTTGATATAATCTGTATTGTAAAAAGCGCTATATAAATAAAAGTGACTTGACTTGACTATAAGATAACCGACACTGAGCAGAGAGAGCAGGGCTGGCAACTCTCACTCATTCAGCGTGAGACTGATGCAATTGACACTTTTCACACGCTCTCACACCACACATCCATTTTCTCACACAGAGGAAACGGAGACTGGCAGACTAGACAGGGCAGGTTACTTTTTATATGAAACTAGTTCTCAGATTCTGTCAATTTTATTACGAAATTTGTATTCAAACAATAGCGTTTTGGTGCTTGTAAATGTGAAGGGACAGATAGCGGTCGTGTACCGAACATCTCTTAGCCTACTCTTCACTTCTAGTTAAGTAAATAAATACAAATGAACGATAGGTGTGTTGAAAGATACAGTAGGCTACAACTTACCGAAATATTTATGTCTTATACATAATATAGATCAATCAGTGTTTTTTTTTTCTTCTTCAATAAAACAGCTGGAGAACAACGTCACATAACGTTACATTTACCTCAGGAAAGCCATTTGACGAAAGCACGTTAGTTGGCTAGACAAATTATATAGAGAGAGAAGTATTTTGCTAAATATGTGCACGATATTAAATATGCATTATATTTGTACTTATTATTAAAATATTGTAACGTTGTTAATAAAGCCGAATAAAGCCACATAATATTTAATTTGAGTTGTTAATACCAGCTGACAGGGCTCTCTATGTTTACAGCATTAGACGAGATATACTTTTTTCTTGAGAAAAATTAACGTAACAATTAGGCTACCTAATAATTATCCAAATGAGATGATAATGTATCAAGAGCGGAATCAAATCACAAGATTTGAATTGAAATCGTGACATTTGTATCCAGCAATAATAAAAACTGTAGCCAACAATTCATTGTATATATGAAATCTTCAGATTGTATAAACAATGGACATTCATAGAGCTGATAGAAATGAGATAGTGTGCATTTTGAAGGAATAGAGTTGTGACATCTTTCATCTGTTACATTTCCAAGCCTCAAACAAGTATTGTTGTTATTTTTGTAAAAAATAGCTTTTGCACAGTGACAGTCGAGAGCAACAGCAATAATGACTGCATCCCGAGTGTGTGTGTGTGCGTGTGAGTGTGTGTTCATCACTGCCTCAGAAGTATTACTTATATTAAAACAAGCAGCTGTATGAAAGAGCTTATTAAAACTTCAAACCTGTACTCAAAAGCCAGAAAACGAGAGTGAGAGACAGAAAGAGACAGAGAAATATGTCTCTGGATGGATCTTGTTCCTTTGTTGTTGGTGGAGGGATGTCATTGAAGAAAAAAACTAGTTGCCACCATGTTTTTGGACACACTACAAAGATGAATGTACAAACAACCTATATATATATATATATATATATATATATATATATATATATATATGTTAATACTTTTTAAGAACTCCTTACAAACTCTTAGAATGAATGCACTTTTTACATCACTTACATACAGTACAGCCAATACATTTCATACACTCTTAGAAATCAAAAGGCCACACGCAAGACCAAATTGATTTCTCTTTTGCAGTTTATTTTTTAACCTAAATGTGGCACTGATATATCTGTTAGGTATAACAATAATAGCAATATAGCTCGATCTCAGCCAGTGGGATCATATATTCAATCAACATATATCATAATATCACTCTAATTTACTAATATTAAAGCATTACGGCATTACATAATAGCATTCATAATATGTATAGTTATGTATAACAGACCATGAAATATGCCTAATAAACGTTTTAGGGATATACTAAAACGTTTTAGTGAACAAGCAAGAGAAGCTAAACAATGAGGAAGAGGGTTTAATTCAAACTCCAACTCAACAATGTTAAAGGGTTAGTTCGGTATTTTACACTTAAAGCCCTGTTTTAAGATCGTTTCTGATGAAATAGAAGGGTAAAGATTGAAATTTGGACAAATGCTGCTGTGTCCTGAGAATTTTAGGTTTCTGTGTTAGCAATCCCCCACCTTAACAATAGCTGTCTATGTGCAATGGGAAAAAAAAAATCATTCCCAAAATGCATTAAACTTTAGTTTACAAAGACGTGAAACTCCTTGAGTGGTCTGGGGTGTTCGCTGCAAAAGATGCTTTCCAACAGGTTTTCAATAGAGTCGGACAAAAATTACGATATCTTGATATTTCCTTATAAACTCTTAAAACCTCTGGCAATTGTTGAACCTTAAAATTGCCCAACATTAAATCCTTCTTCCGTTTCACAGTCCAGCCTTTTCCCTCCTACATTCACCATTTATCATTCTCTTCTCCTCTCATCTCTCCACCCCTAATCCATGACTCCCACTTCTTCTCCAATTGTACGTTCGCTGCTCTTTTCGTCTCCTCTCTCTCTCTCTCTCTCTCTCTCTATTGATCTGCCTATCATCCTATCCCCCATCTATCTTTGCATGGTTGGGGTGTGTGAATATTTACCTTCAACCAGGTGAAATTATTCCCTCATAATGTTTTTATTGGCAATAAAAAACCCTGTATGTACAATCTCTTTTCCAATATTTGCTTAATTCTCTCGCCTCAGATTGCACGGTTTAATGAAATCTGGAATATAAAAAAACAGAAATCTTATTAGAGCAACACAAAGCCAAAATACACTGACACTTCAACCGATTACATAACGTAAGCCTTTCTGTTCTGTTCTCAGGGGTTCAAAGACTTGTGGTGAGGTCTATGTAATGCCACTTAATTAGGAGACAAAGCACGACATAAACAGACTCTCTCAGAAAAATACATCTAGAAATTACGCCAAATAAAGCCTGCATAAATGCAGCCATCTATATCATTGTGATCATTATCACATTGCAATAAATAATTAATAACAATGTAATAAGTCATAAACGGTCTATAATGATAATAATTAGTTGATTTTTTTTCATTAACCAAAACAAACAGTACAGAGGAATTAGATTTAACAAATTGTTAATTTGTCAAAGATATGAAGTATCCAGACAAAAACATACTTGAATGAGAGTTGCCTTGACAGTTTACAACAAACATAGAGGATTGTTTTTTTTTTTTATAACAATTTATTCAAATATGTTCTACTTGAAGTAAAAACAAAAAATTACTAAACATTTTAAAAGTCAGTAAATGTGAAAAATGTACTTATCCTGATTGTGTGTGTATGTGTGTGTGTCTCAGACTACACCTGCTGTTGGCATTCATCAACTATATTAATCAATGTGTCAACCTTCAATCCAATTAGATTAAATCTGTTCTACCTGTAAACACATCATCACACTTACCAGGCAGGTTCCAGACTAACTACATAATCCAAGTAAACAACAAGTCATTAATAAAGACAAGGTGAAAAGTAGAGCAACCATGTCAAGTTTTTGATTGTATGATCTGCCATTGCCAACGATGAAATGCTTTTATTGGATGCTATTCACTACAAAATTTCACAAAATTAGTATAAACTGGTTGCAGTATATCACAACTCTCCTGCAGCAATTCTCGCAAATGTATAAATCATATAAGATCTGGGGATAGATAGATTGAGTTTTCCTTAACTGGTGTCCCTATACACCACATTCTAATCCAAAAACGATGCGCGTTGCATCATAACCTTGCTAATCTTTAAATGACCCCCAACTGTGATATATTATCTGTTAAGAGGTATACTGTATCATGCATAATTGTACATCTTCACCTGTGTCTTACTAATAATCTTTGGTCAGACCAAAGATTATAAATTTGGTCTTAAAGGAGTAGTTCACTTAAAAAAATAAATAAATAAATAAATATAATAATATACTGTATATACTGAATAATATACTGATAATTTACTCACCCTCATGTCATCCAAGATATCCATGTCATTCTTTTTTCAGTCGAAAAGAAATTAAGGTTTTTCATGAAAACATTCCAGGATTTTTTTCCATATTCAATGACTTCAATGGGAACCAAACGGTTCAAGGTCCAAAAGACAGTTTCAGTGCAAACTGCAAACTGTTCAAAGGGCTTTAAACGATTTCAGACGATGAATAAGGGTCTTATCAAGCGAAACGATCACTCATTTAAAAAAATAAATAATAAAGTTTAAGTTTTATAAGCACAAATGTTCACCTTGCTCTGTTAAGATTAGGGTATGATGCGCGTTCGTGACTCTCCTGTTCGAACTCGTTCATCAAAATGAACAAACCTTCTCGAGTCAACTCGAGTTCATTTCTTGGTTGAATGAACCAACTGGCACGAAAAAAAGATTTGTTCATTTTGATAAACGAGTTCGAACAGGAGAGTCACGAACGCACATCACAGAACAGAGCAAGGTGACCATTTGACTTTTTTTTTTTAATGAGCGATCGTTTCGCTTGATAAAACACCTATTCATCGTCTGGAATCGTTTAAAGCCATTTTTCAGAAAGTGAAAACTAATATACAGAAAATGTAAAAAAATTTAGAAAATTACTCTTTATTTTAAGTTTTAAAAAACAAAATATACCATTTCCAACAAATGTTTAGATTGAATGACCCTAGAAATGTTATATAGTGCAACCATCAAGTTAAAAGTAATATTTACAGTATTTGGGATTAAATAAAAGATTTAAAAAAAAAATCTAGTCAAATTATTTGGACAAATATCATTAATTATTAATTCAAGAATATTACTTTTTTGGAGGAGTTTCACCACAATTTATCACATTATTAAAAAAAACAAAAACTATTCATAAAGCTATTCATTTTGATCCAGACGTTCATCTATGCGAGGCTAGTCCTTAATGCGCTGGTAGTCATGAGTAGATTTCACTGTCAAAGACACCTCGTTCAAATACACTCACACATGCAGACAGGTCTCCGAAAACTAAAGCAGAAACCTGCGGCAAAACTCCAGTTGCATAACAAACATCAGAATAAAACATCATGGCATATTCAAGCTTCAGGGTTTTGTTCTTGTTTATTCCTCTTATCCTCTTAAACTCCTCCACAGCTCTGCATATGGACATATGAACTCAATATAACGATAAGCCATTATTCAAAACACTACAATTCCCAGAGTCCCTTGCAGCTTGCATTCATTTACTAAAAGAGCAATTCCGAATCCGTATAGTATCTAATGATTCAAGAATAGATAATTAGCATGCGTTAGTTACGCATTATGTTAACAAATGAAGTGTCCAAAAGCAAATCCACTGAAAATCAAGATTTGTGCAAAATGCATGTTGCATTTTGCCCTTGGAATGTTTTCTCACACATACTGTACTTTAAATCAAATTCAGTTTGTTGCTGTGTGCCATAGAAACTCTTAAATCAAATTCAGTTTGTTGTTGTGTGCCATAGAAACTCTTAGGCTCCACAGACAAAAAGTATATAGCCAAAGTTGTTCTGTGCCTCTACTCCAACTCTACACAGATATCTTTAACACAGCTCAAACCTGCCATGAGGTAGTACCATAGATACAGATGGTCAGTCGTGTGCCTCAAGAAAAATCATATTTCTATTTGAACCTGAGAACAACAAAGAGGGATGGTTGACAGGCATCACCAATAACCAAGTTTGAACCAGAGAGCAAGCTCTTTAAAGAGGAGACTTGAAAGTGTTGAAATGAGCTGCAACATCACGGCTATACTAAAGAATCATATTGATTATATAATTACAATGACATCTGTCAAGGGCTGGGAAATATTAGGCAGTGAAGAGTGAACAGTCAGTACTTGAATTCCATGTGATGGAAGCAGGGAAAAGTTAATTTGACAAGGGCCAAATAGTGATGGAGATAAAGGAGTCAGATGATTTCCAAAAAGGCAAGTCTTTGGGTGTTTGTGGTATCCACTGGTTAAAATGTGTGCAAGGAAGGGCTACTGGCATCAGGGTCATGGTCTCATTGATGCACATTGGGGGATGACATGACTACTAAACCCCAACCCTCCCCACACATATTTCCATATTTCTGCTTGAATAATACATAAGACCATAAAAAGGGCCAGGAATACGAAGTTCTGTACTGCTTGTTCTCTGTGATATATAAATACAACTCTCCTCAAACTGCCGTATCCCTTAGTAAATGATGTGGAGGAGATCTCAACAGTCAGTACCTCAAGTGCAACCTCTACACAAAAACTCACAGTAATATTAGTACACTGTAATAATTGTGTCCTTTATGCCATTGTATGTTTAATAAATAAATAAGCCTTTTAATTTCCTAAGTCTTCCAGTTCCAAACGCCACTGGTAAAGGCATATTATTTTGATGAGGCTAAGGAGGATTAATGGCTTTATCAAAATCTATGTTCAGTTTGTTGTTGTTGTTGTTGTTATTGTTTTCCTAAAATGTGGAAGCGAAATAGCTTTTTGATTCATAGGAATGTCTAATGATTGTGTGTGTGTAGTCATTTCCAATTTATGAGTAAAATATGGTATTTTTTTTACATTTACCTCGAGATACTTTCAAGCTTTGTTCTATAACATAAATTGGTAATGAAAGTTGCTAATAAACAAGTATTTAAGGACTATACAATAGTTGTCCAATTTGTTACGTACTCACATATTTAGCAACTTATATTTTTAAATGGTTTATATTTTAAATGCTTTATGATTATATTATATTATAAAATTGGTTGTGAATTGTGAATAAACCACAACGACTTCAGTGGTTTGTTCTGCTCAGATATTGTTCATTTGTCTAGCTTCTCAATTCATAATTAAGACTAGTCAAACCTCCATGATTTACAGCATACATTAGTGAGAAATTAAAGTTTGTAATTAATGAATATTAATTGACTAACTACTTTCTTTCTTTATATATATATATATATATATATATATATATATATAAAAAAAAAATAAACTGTTGCTTCTTCATCTTGGCTTATTTCATAAAATACATTTTGAAATGAATGTATCATGAAATGATCTTGCTTCTTAATAAAGTATCATGGAAACGATTCAAATGTGACTATTTCTGTAAATGATACATTGCTATATTTACTCAGGACTGACATTTACTAAGACAACTTAATTTCCCATATTGATCATCAGCATAAGGTCTTCTTAAAGTAGGTGGTTAATGTAAATACCAAACAGCAATATCTGTGTTGCAATTCAAATATAGAGACCGTAAAGTGAAGTTTTGTTTAAAAGTTGAAATGGGCAGTGGGGGTTTGATTCTTGATATGAGCGACTAATTCTGATCTGATGGTTTACTTTTTTTTCTTCTGCAGCAAAAGTTGGAAAACCTTGCTGGATGAGGTTTAACAGGTTAGTATTCCCCACAGTCATTTTAAGACTCATTTAAAGGCTAAAAGCTCATTATAAGAGGTAGAGACAGTCTAAAGCAGGGTCCATTTTCACTAGACAGAGGTGAGGTCACATTTTATAGTGTTTCAAAATGAAACATTACAATTTCTCTTCCAAAAAAAAAAAAAAAAAATACTCTCCAAAAGGTCAAAAATGTAACTTCACAGCTTCTTTCCACCAAAGCCCTTCTTATAATCTGTCGTCACAGTATTAATATTAAAAAGTTGTGATGTAGCTTAGCTCGTCACATCATAGAGCAAAAATTCATTGCAATTAGGGCTGCAACAACTAACCGATCTGTTTATTGTGCTTCCCTGTTTATTGGCGCAGCTCTTTACAATACAGCGATTGTAAACTATGCTTTTACTATCTCGTAATTGCTGACTCTATACTCCAACTTTGATCTTGTTATTTGTACACTCCGTGACTATACAAATCACAAGATGTAAATAGGAAAATGTTTGCGTTATTTTGTCAATTATTGGGATTAGTATGCTATCTGTAGCCATTTACATCCAGTCTTTGTGCTAAGCTAGGCTAGCAGTAGGTGCGTCAGAGATTTAAAACTGTAGAAGTTAGCATGTTAACTCAGAACATTAATTAAATATGTGATGCCATTAACACATTTACCTAATCAGACTATTTAGTTTTGTTCTGCTGATTATTAAAGATAAGTAACAGTTAATCAATAAACAATGAAGGTAACACTTTATTTTAAGGTAACCTAGTTACACGTTCTACGTGTACTTACTATAGTACTTACAGTAAATTATGCATAATTATAAGTAAAAATGTTGGGGGGAAAAACAAAAAAAGTCACTAATTATTTTAGTCCATTGTCGCCAAATTTAATACATTGAACACAAGGTTAGACATACAGATGATACATTTTGTCTCTCATTATTTATAAATGGGCAACACTCTCTCCCTCCCACTCTTTGAATTAGCTTAGACTTTTTAATTTTGCCCCCTGTTGATGGCAATTAGACCACCGAGACGCTCTAAAAAGCAAACCAGACATGTACACTCACACTTGTACATCCTAAAAGTGCCATCAGAGAGAGAGAGAGAGAGAGAGAGAGAGAGAGAGAGAGAGAGAGAGCAGTAGGAATTACTGTACATTTTGGGTAGCCATTCCTCATCTAATTACAAGTGAGCACAATCATTTTCATATTTCAATCTTAAAAGGCTCTCCGCCACACGCAATTCACATCCATAATTGAGCCGATGGGTGCTAAGTGGAATCTGCCAGGGGGGAAAAAAAGTGAAGATGAAAGAGAAGGCAGGCAGGTATACTGAAAGAAAACGGTAAAACCATGGGAGTTAAGAGAGAGAGTTGAATTGTGATTGAACGCAAACTGATGTTTATTGGCAAATATTTCCCAGGTGTTCCGACATTGGTCTAAGTGCAGAGAGCTCTTTAATCAGAATCTGTTTGCTCTGCTATTGATTAATCTAGCCTAGACATCATATTATTGTTTACTTTCTGAGTCTCTCCAGACAAAGTGAAAGAACAACCTGGCATTCACCTTACACATCCCCCCCCCCCCCCCAACCCCGACTGTCAATCAAATCCCTTTCATTTCTTCCCCATCCCCTCTTTTCCAAAAATAAAGGAGTTATGAAGCCATGGCTCTGTACCCCTGTGGTTACTGTGAGTGACGCTCATGACAGCTGCCCGTATGCGCCCCCTCTGAGCTCGGCATGCTGGGGGATGTAGGCTGTCAGGTCACATTATGAGTACGTTGATGGCACCAGTAGGCACATTTACAAAGTACACACACACACCACACACACACAGAACAACATGGAAAACAATAAGGCACATTCATATACAGACACAACAGCACACACTCTTGAAAATAAAGGTTCTTTAGATGCACTGAAGAACACTTCTCATCAAGAACCAAAATGGTTCCATTAAGATTATACATGTTTTGTTATTGTATCATTATGTTATTGGGCACATTGGTTTTAGGTCCCTCGATTAAACAAAGGTAAAGCCATTTTGGAGTCTTAAAAGCACACAAATGGTAACCTGCAGATCCTAAATAAAATAAAAAAAGGTTCTCCTTACAGCATCTCTGGAACTTTACACACATACCACACATACCTGAGCTCTAAACGAATAAAACGAACAGCAAACAGAATATCTTGCCCTGAATTACCAGCATAGGTTGATCAATACTACCATGGAATCGAATGCAAGTGAATGTATACGAGTGCTTATTCAAAAGACAGAAACCCCCAATCACTTCCTATCTCTGTGCTTTGATGCATTTGGCTGTAATGTCTTATGGGATTGTGGAAAAAAACAAAAAAACACCATAACGTGTGGAAATGTGTGTTTCATTACCATCTTATAAAGCGTCAACCCCATTGGTCATGAACGTGTCTGAAGAACACGGGGGCGGCTTTAGGCCCTAAAGCACGTCTTCATGAAACCAACGCCGATGCAACAGCTCCAAAAGCCCGATTGGTTACAGCTCAGCTCCATTTCATGCGCTTTCAGACCACACGAAACAAGTTGATGTTCGCTTTTACAGTGTCAAAGCAGAGATGCCATTAAAAAGAAGAGCAGGGGGAGACGTGTGATTTATCTGAGAGACGGTGAAGTGATTTCTGTGGCAGAAATGTTTATACTTATTGAGGCAAAGCAGGTGCCGCTGTCATTTCCTGTCAAGGGGTGGAATTGTAGAGAAAATGACTAATTTACCTTAAAGGTAGGTCTCACATCTGTCAGGCTATGTGTGTATGTGTGTGTGTTAGAAGTGGACTGCTAATATATTATATACAGAAATGTTATAAATAACTTGACATCCATTTCCTATTTAGCACCTAAACTCTAGAACAATATCCCTAACATTTTCCAGGAACCAGCCACACTCTGTGTCTGTTTAAATCTAGACTAATAAACACATCTCTTTAACCTGGCATGTACAGAGAAAATGATACATTCCTATTATTCAAAGCAGTTCAATTATTATTAGGCTGCATAAATTAGGTCAGCAGGAAATGGAAACACTTCCTATAACACCCAATGTACTCGTTACATCATAAGAAGAATGGGATCTACATTAATGTTAGTCTTTCTGCTTATTCCAAGGTTTACAGTAATCAGCCGGATCCAGGCCGTATCCAAATCAGATGGAGGACCTGCACCTAGACACAACCACAGCGCATCCCTGAAGCGTCAGCAGAGATCATATCAACTAGTCTCATCGACACGACAGCCATCGGCACTGATCCTTAACAAACTCGTCTCCATACTGGCGTGATGACTCCATTCATCAACCAGATGGAACTGGATTAATATTCTGAATGTTCCAATTCAGTCTGACTTGTGACCTATAATGGAGCCTGAATCATAATCACACACTGTTTGTTCGGTGGCCAGAGGAGAACTGACCCCCAGACTGAGTCTGGGTTCTCCTTTTTTTTTTTTTTTTTTCTCCATTCTGCCCCCTAATGGAGTTTTGGTTTCTTGCCACTGTCACCTTTTTCTCCTTTATTGCCTTTTTTCACCTTTGATACCATTGGCTTTTGGCTTGCTTAGTTGGGTACATTAAATGTATCATTTAATTTAAAATTGAACAATTATATTGATCTGCCTGCATTGACACGATCACATCTGCATTGACAACATCACGGGTTACTCCAGAGCGGCTATATACAGTGAGGCCAAAAAGTATTTAGTTAAAGTATTTAGATGCAAAACACACCGCCGGGGCAACGAAGGAGTGGTTCCGTAAAAAGCATGTAGCCGCATGTACTGGCTTAAGCAGGGGGACACGCCTGGCACTGCAGGATTAGAGTCCCTCTCGGTGTAGTGTGTTACTTATGGTAGCCTTTGTTACTTTGGTCCCAGCTCTCTGCAGGTCATTGATCAGGTCCCTCTGTGTAGTTCTGGGATTTTTGCTCACCGTTCTCATGATCATTTTGACCCCACGGGATGAGATCTTGCGTGGAGCCCCAGATCGAGGGAGATTATCGGTGGTCTTGTATCTCCATTTTCTTACAATTGCTCCGACAGTTGATTTTTTCACACCAAGCTGCTTGCCTATTGTAGATTCACTCTTCCCAGCCTGGTGCAGGTCAACAATTTTCTTCCTGGTGTCCTTCGACAGCTCTTTGGTCTTGGCCATGGTTGAGTTTGGAGTGCGACTGTTTGAGGCTGTGGACAGGTGTCTTTTATACAGATAACGGGTTCAAACAGGTGCCAATAATGCAGGTAACGAGTGGAGGACAGAAGAGCTTATTAAAGAAGAAGTTACAGGTCTGTGAAAGCCAGAAATCTCGCTGGTTTGTGGGTGACCAAATACTTATTTTCCACCATAATTTACAAATAAATTCTTTAAAAATCCTACAATGTGATTTCCTGGATTTTTTTCTCTCATTTTGTCTCTCATAGTTGAGTGTATATATATATATATATATATATATATATATATATATATTTATTTATTTATATGAACTAAATTAATGATAACAAAAAAGAAACATCAGTGAACTTACTATGCTATTTAAGCTGAAGCTATTTTTCTTCTGGAAACAACCTTTGTTGCATTATTTATTTCTGTAAAGCTGATTTGAATGTGAATCTGTGGGTCTGGATATACAGATATTTACAATCAACTGTTAAGTATAATGGAATTTCCTCATGTTTGTCTCATTGCCAAACATACAAAATTTAAAATAAAATCATAAAGATCCTCAAATAGTCAATAGACTTATTTGTCCCAGGATCACATACAAATGTCAAGGTTAAAACAAATTGCAGACAAGTTGCACTTCTGGAAACAACTATTCAAAACTGTATTTAAAGTGATGATTTTCTATGAAAAATACTTCATATGTGAGGCTTGGTGTTGTTTATGCATTTAAAAAAAAAAATAATAATAATTTTGATAAATTGTGGAAACTGACAATTACAAATTGACTCAATAAGTGACTTCCAAATTATTATCCCAATGCAACAATATGCATTGTACTAATCATAGCTTAAGGTCTTCACTTAAAATTAAAAAGTGAAGGTATGGTGTCAAAATCTAATGTGCAGGAGAGCGAGCGGAGCCAAACCAGCCAGTGCTGAAGACAGAAACAAACATTCCCAAGAGAATACAGATATTCAATGTCGCAAGTTTTAAGATGTAACTATTCGCCAAAGTTTTGCTTTAGAACCCAGTATAAGGTTTTGTAGAAGCACATATCTTATTTAAGTCTCCTCATATCATATATGTCTAAAATAAAGTTTGATTGACTTCTGATATGTAATTTGTGTGATATGTACACCATGCGGCCACTGAACACAGTGTCTATTTTTCTATTCTTCCATTGTTCACTCCATCCTTAACCATTGTCCACTCACCTGACATAAGGCTTGACCTTGGAGTGATTTACTGTAGTTTTCTCTCTAACCCTCTCTTTCTAATTGCATTTCTCATTGAGACATGTTCATTCTCTTAATTAGTCTCTTAAAGGTGCCATCTGGCACATAAAATCAAATCATTTTCCATATTCCATAACAGATGAGGCAGTATACCTCCAGAAAGTGAGTTGTGCCGCGGCCGTGTACACTCTCACGTCGTCAAACAACACAAGCGAGCGCTGTTTTGCTCTCTTTCTCGCGCATATTATTCAAATCATTTGACACGATAGTAAAAGTTTGGAAGACCGCAGTTTCACGTGGAGCATTTGGAGAATTTTAGAGATCAGAGACTCAATGAAAAACATCAACACTAAATGATGAAGACCGTCTCATAGACGCCTGTCTCAAATACAAGCTGGTGCATTTCGACGATATGGGAAAATAAAAGCCTGGGCTATTATTTTAAGTTTACGGTATTTGTTATTACACGTTTATTGTTAGTTTGAATTAATTTGACAGACAGCATTCACTGATGTTGATCAAGCTAGCGCCATTCAGAGCTGCCAACGCTGCCAAGTCACCGTGAGACACACGCAATTGACACTTAGCAAGCAGGTTAGTTAGGCTCTCAGATTCTGTCAATTTTATTACGCAATTCAAACAATAAATACTGTTTTGGCGTTTGTACATGTTACACCACAGATCCCTAGCGCACATGAACCGATCATCTCTACTAGCTAATGGAAAAAGAACACGAACACTGTTGAAAGATACAGTATGCTACTGTGGTGAGCAGGATGGCCGAGGGACGTGAGAGAAAGTCGCGAGGCCGGCGGTGCGATTGCTAATGAGCAGCACCTGTGAAGCACACCGGTCTCGCATCTCTCACGAAGGAGCGGAGCCATAAAGGGGGAGCGACGGAGTGGATGATCAAGAGAGGAACAGGCCTGCTTTTGTTTGTATTTTATATTTTATTTGGTAAGCCAGCAGTCGTCCGCGAGGGGCTGCTGGCCGGTATTTTATATTTTATTTTCGGTAGCCAGCAGTCGTCCGTGAGGGGCTGCTGGCAGGTAATTTGTTTGTTTATTTTGTTTAAATAAAGTTTTATTTTTGATTATTATCCGGTTCCTGCCTCCTTCTTCCCTGAACTTTGTTACAGCTACAACTTACCAAAATGTATTCCTCGTGCATAATGTCGACCAATCATTTGTTAAAACTCTTCCCTGAACTAAAATTTAGTAGTGGGATGTATTTCCAAACGACTGACATCAGGTTCAAGTACACACACTCGTGTACTGCAGTTTGGCTGGTGGTTATGTTACCTGCCAACATACCGCCTCCCATGGCCGAAACTGGTATTACGACACCTGCCAGGCCGGGGCTAGTAATTTAGCATGCTAATTTAGGTGTATATCTCGGCAGCACTATAACTTGTCAGTTTTTTAATGACATCATAGCACTTATTTCTTCTAATTCTTTTGATGAGTGTAGCTCATTTTTTTGGATATTTTTACCTCAATTATTACATATGGCACCTTTAAACCCAAAACATTTCATTTACATCACACGTTAATGACAACAGCACTTTGAAGTCGGATGAATTCTGACTGGCTGTCAGATGTATGTACTTAATAATTATTAAAGCTCTAAACAGTAGATACAGTTATCGGTATAGTTATTGTCCTAGGTGTGAATGGGCCATTACTCTCTTGCAATATAAGTGTAATACAACAAAATGTCAATTGTGTAAAGTTTATATTTTTTAATAAAATCATTATTGCTGTGGCTCTGGAAATACTTATTGTAAGCATGCAGCCATATGGCTGTAACTGTCTATTAGCAGAGAGAATTGATGTGGAAACCATTAAAGCTCAGTAAATCAAGCAAGACTGTGTTCAAATGTGTGTTTATATCCTTGCAATCTCTTTCCAAGCTGGTTTTGATTACTCAATTAAAGAGTTTGTTTGTCAGACATGCAAGGATCACTTTAGGACACGCTGACCAATCAGAAGAGAGTGGATAATTCATTGACACTTTGCCAAACAAATGACTCATACAGTAGCTGTTTCTATGGTAACACAGACCGCACAAGAACGCTCATACAAATATGTGTGTGTGTAAAACACACACACAAGCATGCATGCAAAACACATGCCAGTGTGTGATCTATTTTCAACAGTGATACAAAAAACAAAAAACACTGCACAGCAAAGTAGACATTGTAATTAACATAATTAATGTTAAAAATATGCTTATCAGATATAAATAACAATAAAACAATATATAAGTTTTACACCAATAAGTGATTTTAACATTATAGTGTTATCACAGCTCATACATTGGCTGTGTTCGAGTCCACTTTAAGACATACACTCGTACCCAAGCACTTTCCCTCGTGGGAATCCCCGCCACCATCTTGAAGTGGTCAAAATGGTCAAATAACTCAGTATATACAAAATAACTCATAAATAAATAGTGATGATCGCACTTAAATTCCCCTCACACCCTATAATTCAATTCAAATGATGGAGGGAAAGCAGTTAACAGCTGTAGATTAAGTTAGGCCAAATAAGCTGCATAGAAGAGTTATACTTTGATAAAACAGCATGATTCCATAGCAGAAACCAAGTGTTCAAGGGCTTAGGGCAGGGGTCGGCAACCTTCGTGAACGAAAGTGAAACATGCATACGTATTTCGTTCAGAATAACTACATTGTTCCTGCATACATATCTACATTTTGAGGTAATCATTCCTCGTACTAACACAACTTGTTTTATGAAGTAGGACATATATACGTACATACCATTAAAGTGTGAGAATTAAACTGTGGCAGTCAATGAAAGCACACGGCTCTGATAAACCATAAACCAATGAGCACACAAGTTACTGACTGACAGCTTAGTACACAGAAAAAGCTATCATTCAACCAAGTATATTGAGTACTATTAAACATTCCACACACACATTAAAATGATTGTGATGTATGTGGAAACTCTGTTCGTGCGTACCTGGTCACACTATGTGTTTGCTCTGATCGGATATAACTATCCAATCGTCAAAAGACTGACAGAGGGGGTATTTTTTTGCGCATTTCAGAAGAAACTGGACAAAATGCAAGTGGTTGTTGAAGTCACAAATACAAATTTTACTCCTAAAGTGGTAAAATCTAAACCGGTAAGAGTGTGTTACAACCAGATATGACCGAACCAACGCAGCACGCATCGCTGCAGACAAAGCCCTGAACTTGTTTTAACCTGAGTCTTCTCTGCCACCATTTTGAAGTGTGTTCAACTTCGTTAAATGGACAAGGGAAATTTATTCAGACAGACCGCCGGCCCAACGGTTTTAATTAAGTGCTTAGGGTTTCCCATTTGGACCTATTGCATGTCTTCCACCAGTAGTGGGCACTCGGTGCAATGTGAGCAATGACGTACATCAGAACGAGACAGAGGGAGGGGATAGAAAAGTGAACTTGAACGCAACCCCTGTAAAAGTTAGTCCAAATCTAATTATATTAACATGCAGTGTGTGTAAAATAGATTTTATGTAAAAATGATGTTATGTTTGACGCTAATTTGACAATCTATAACATACATAATAATAATAAAAATAAATACAATTATATATAATAATTAGGGCTGTCAGTTAAACGCTATTTTATTAACGGCGTTAACGCAAACCCATTTTTAATGGCGCCAATTTTTTTATCGCACGATTAACGACCTTTTTTGGCCTAGCAAACTTTGTAGTTTTCTTTCACATGCTTTTGCAACAGGACGCGGCATGCATGAAAACCATTCATTTCAATGGCTTGCACTGCGCGAGGACGTTTAGTTGCTTCGTCGACCAAAGCGCACACACTCGTTTGGGCTTGCGAGCCGGCGAAATAGTAGGTTAAGGTTACGTTTTGAGTGGATGATGAACACGAGATGCCGAAATGGATGCCAATAAGATTCTGAATGGAAAGTTTACTTTTTAAAAAGTTGCCAAATGGTTCAATTGACAAAACCAAAGTGATCTGTGTGTTTTGTCGTTGTGAACTGAGCTATCATCATCGCAGCACATCCAGTCTGAAATACCGCTTGATGATGGCCAACCACACACACACACACACACACACACACACAGCTGATGCGAATTCTCCGCGCCCTCGTCAATATCAAGACCTCGTCAGTATTTCTTTCACCCTTTTATTTGATGGACAGTGTTACGATGAGAGATTATTTGAGAATTTTAGTGTGAATTTGAACACTGTATGCCAAGTTGCCAACGTTGTTTTCAATAAAAAATGAGAAAAAATAATGGGACAAAAAGAAATCAAGAGACATTTAGAATAGATACAAATGTGCGATTAATCGCGAGTTAACTGTGACATTAATGTGATTAAATATTTTACTCGTTTGACAGCACTAATAATAATGCAATACCATTAAGGGCCATAAATTAGCCATCTTCAAGAATATAAAAAGACGCATCTCATTCACCACTATTTGACTCAATAATACGAACACTTACTATTTTATATCTATTATATGAAAAAAAAAATTCTACATGTGCTGAGCTGGTCACGACATTTGCATATTGTTGCCCTATTGTTGATTTGACTGCTTTTATTGCTCTCTTCATTTGTAGAGTCATTGAACAAAGTGTCTGCTAAATGATTAAATGTAAATGTTCATCTGTATTTGAAAGAGATGAAACAATACACAGATATAATGAAACAGTGGAATAGTCTGGGCTGGGCTGCAGAAGACTACATCTTGCAATAGAGCAAAATAATACACTGTTGTGTATGTGAGTGCGCGTGTGTGTACGCATGAGTAGGGGAAGTTCAGACCACTCTAATTCCTGCTGAATGAAATGTCAGTGCGTGGCGGGGGGCTTTTTAACTCTCAGCGGTGGGGTTCTTGGTGTGGGGGCAGCAAGGGGGGGTAAAAGGGTCACAGTGTGTCTAGAGTTGGTGTAGGGCTCTTTGTTAGCCCGAGCTGGACTCCTGAAGTCAGTCAAAAGAACTATGTGGGGGGTCCAAAGGCAGAGACCTGTGGAGATCAATATACCTACAGGGGGTGTATCCTCTCATAGACGCTTTCACTCCATCACACACACTCATCCTTACTAGATCACACAACCTTATATGAAACCAAGTTAATTTTACTTTTTTTACACATATTCTTTTTTTTTAAGAAGTACTGGAAGCAGAATGTATATGCGGTATACATACAAACAAACACAAAATACAATATAAATGCATTCGTAATGCATTATGTATTCATAATACCTTATAAAAGCACATTAAAAATCTGTTGAATGTTCTCAGTGATGATAGGATGTTAATAGGGTGTTCTAGGGTGATAATAAACTGTAGCTAATTAAACAGGCATTTCACCTTATTGATGTTGCAATGTTGTGCATCCAAAAGTCAAATACAGTGATTTCAATACAAAACTTTAACACACAAGATACAATAATACATAGAAAATAGTTTCTATAAATATCATATAATTTCACCTTTTTTATGCCAAGGCATAGGTCTGGGCATGACCTTTTTAGAGACACTAGTGCAGTTCCCATGCAAAATCTGTTTGTGTGTGTGTGTTTAGTAATTGTTGGTTTGGTGTGTTTGAGTACTCATTGTTACAATTACAAAGCAAAAGTACAGTGACATTTTTATTTGTGCATGGTAGGAAGCAAACTGATACTGACATAATGGCATTCAATAAATACGAAAAATTGAACTACATGGTTACATAAAAATGTATAATGGTGATATTAGGTGACATGTATTTGGGTATCTGTGTAGAGGTAGGAGGAAGTTTAGATTAGATTACATTGCAATTTAACATAGCATATTCAACATCAAAGTTACAGGCTAACTTCAGCACACATGACACAGTTATAACTTAATATTGAGACCAGGCCATGCTTGAGAAAACATTTTGTGAATAGGCTACTACAAATGATGGCTGTAAGGATGCCCTGGTAAGCCTTTATGGCGCCTACCCTCCCACCCCTCTTCTTCGGCGCGAGGTCTCACCTACCGGGAGGGGTCACAGTCCTCGTCTGCACCTGTCTGTCTTTGTCTGCACTACACTACCCAGAATCCTCCTAGTCTCCACACCTGAACTCACTCCCTCACTTACCAGCCTGTTCATCGTTTTCTTCATCAGTGTCACCTATCTTCACCCTGTTATGTTTGATTTGTGCTTGTATTTAGTTAGCTTCTGGTCGGTGGTTATTAATGTTTTGGTTTCTTTGTGATTTGCGGATCTACAGCCCACCTACCTGCCTGTACCAGTTTGTTTCATTTTGTAATAGTAAATGTTTGAATTGAAGATTTTGACTCAGTCTCTACTTCAACCCGCACAACACCCGTGACAGAACGACCGACCAACAAGAAAGTAAGATGGATCCTGCTGTTCCGCTGATCCTCTTGAAGCAAGCCAAGCTTCTCTCTCAAGGCCCACACCACGGCTTATCTCAACCTGGCGTGCCTAACCTCCTTCCATGAACTATCATTGAGTGTTTTCTTCTATGCTGGCCTCAATGCAGAGACGAAGGCACGCCTGCCCGGTGTGGGACCTATAGAGAACTTTGAGACTTTCATTGAGTGGGTGCTTTTGCATAATGGGTCGCCATTCACCGTTGGGCTCTGCGACACCCATGAAGAGGAAGCCACCCTTCCTAAGTCAGTTCAAGTCACGCCTGTCCAGCCAGAGCCTGAGCCCATCACCTGCCTGCCAGAGCCTGAGCCCATCACCTGCCTGCCAGAGCCCATCGCCTGCCCGCCAGAGCCTGAGCCCATCACCTGCCCGCCAGAGCCTGAGCCTATCGCCTGCCCGCCAGAGCCTGAGCCTATCGCCTGCCTGCCAGAGCCTGAGCCTATCGCCTGCCTGCCAGAGCCTGAGCCTATCGCCTGCCCATCAAAGCCCGAGACCATCGCCTTCCCGCCAGAGACTAAGCACACGACATGTGAGTCCACTCAAGAGGACACAGTGCTGATTGTGATGTCTGCGGCGATTCTGTGTGTGGGCTACACACATCAGTTCTGGCCAATAAATCCAGTTCCAAATCCCTTGATGTGCTGGTTCCGTCCAGTTCCGCGTCCCTTGATATGCTGGTCCCATCCAGTTCCGAGTCCTCTGAAGTGCTGGTCCTGGCCTGTTCCGAGTTCCATTAGGAGCTGGTCCCGTCCAGTTCTGAGTCCCTTGATGTGCTGGTCACATTTAGTTCCGAGTCCTTTGATGTGTTTGTTCTATCCAGTTCCGAGTCCCATGATGTGCTGGTCCCGTCCAGTTCCAAGTCCCATGAAGTGCTGGCCCCCGTTTAGCACTGTGCCTTCACCGCTGGTCTCGCCCAGCAAAGAGCCCTTACCACTGGCCCAGTCAGAGACTGTCCAGCCAGAGACCGTCCAGCCAGAGACGGTTCTCATCCCGTCTACCCAGTCAGTCCCAGTCCACGTCCTGTCTGCCCAGCCAGTCCTAGTCTACGTCTCGTCTGCCCAGCCTGTCCCAGTCCCAGATCCTGTCTCTATTCCGGTCACTCACCCCAAGTATTTTTTTTTTCTTCAGGTGGACCCAGGCCACCTGAAGGGGCATCTCCACCTTGGTGTGTCACCGCCATGGCCGCCCGAAAGGTCTACTCCACCCTGGCCGCCTACACATCCTGCTCCGCCCTGGAGGCATCCTGCTCCTGTGAGACCAGACCCTGATAAGCCTTCAGGGTGCCCACCCTCCCACCCCTGTTCTACGGCGTGAGGTCTCACCTACCGGGAGGGGTCACAGTCCTCGTCTGCACCTGTCTGTCTTTGTCTGCACTACACTACCCATAATCCTCCTTGTCTCCACACCTGAACTCACTCCCTCATTTACCAGCCTGTTCATCGTTTTCTTCATCAGTGTCGCCTATATTCATCTTGTTATGTTTGATTTGTGCTTGTATTTAGTTAGCTTCTGTTCAGCCTGTCCTGGTCGGTCATTGTTAATGTTTGAGTTTATTTGTGATTTGTGGATCTACAGCCCACCTACCTGCCTCTCTCAGTCTCTCCTTCAACCCACACAACACCCGTGACAGCAACATTATGTGATATGAAACCGAAATCCTGACACTCAGATCTACAAACCTGTGTCGCGGTTTGAGAAGGCAGAATCACAACACACCCCCTCCCAAATCCCAGAGTTATCCTTCCCGTCCAGATCCACTGCTACCACATCACTACTATTTGTATTATTTGAAATGAACATTATAAAATACGTAGTGAAGCTTGGGTTTCAGCACAGACTCTTTTTTGCTGCGCTGCTCACGCTCAATTAAAGTGATAGATGGATGAAATAAATATGATTTCACACAAAAAGTGCCACAAATGCACAGAATAAACATATCTAGTGAGTTTTAACAAGAGCTGGAGTCGGCAAACAAAATGAAAATTAACACTCTAACTTTAGGCTACCTTTTTCAAATGTTCAAATGTTCTAAAAAGTGCAAAAGAGACTCAAAATACTGCTGAAGTTTCTGAAGTGTAAAGTGACTATTTTTTCTCACAATAAAAACAAAGTGTTGTGCTTTTTGTCAAATAAATATAAATGATGCACGTTTTACCTTCTCTCTGTGAGTGAAGTCTGTTCTTAACTGTAACTCAATACTTGTCACAGAGACATGAGCGATGGTTTCATAGCACAGCGCCACACATGCCGTGTTCTGTTGCAAAAGCATGTGAAAAAAAATGACAAAGTTTGCTAGGCCAAAAAGATTGTTAATTACACGATAAAAAAAAAATTGTTTGTCTTCTCTAATTATACATGATGGGGTTGGGCTGTTCTCGCCCATTCGCATATTGCCTTTTCAAACAAAAAAAAAGTTTTTTTTTTTTTTTTTCTTTTCACAATTTAAAACAATCTATTGTTTTACGTGAATGATTAAGCAGGATGATTTTCAGATCATTTTGAAGCAAAAACTCTAGGCGACAACATCCATTAGTCAAAAGTCTTGTGGACAGATATTTGATGATGATTTACATTTGACATCAAATCTCAAAGTGCAACAATAAGAACAAATAAATACGCAGACACTTAGAAATTCTTAAAAATGCATTTTCCTAAAAAGATAAGTTTTCAGTTCTTTTTTAAAAAACATCCGTAGTCTTGGGAGCTCTGAATTGTTCTGGAAGGGCATTCCACAGACGAGGAGCAGATGCTATAAAGGCCCTGTCGCCCGTAGTCTTAAGATAGTGTGTGTTTTGTGGCCTTATTTCAGAAACTTTCATTTTTAGTTTTTTTTTTTTTTTCAATAACCATGCATAAACAATATTCTCTCAAAAATACAAACCTGTACATACATGTTGCTCACATACTGCATTATGGTAGCCCTGTTTGTGGGAAATAGAGTGTAATTTCACCTGTGCCATTAACATGTTCATAAGCTACTGAAAAAAGCACAAATGTCAGGGCAAGTCAAAACTTCAAGGACCCCAAAAACACCTTAGAGTGAAGATCATGCAGTGATTATTTTAAATCTGATTACTTTTAACATTTTTTTTGTGCCTGAAAACCTGAAAAACCTACATGAAAAGCAGTGTTTATTTCATTTGTATATTTGTTCTATTATATTTATTTGTGCTTTATTTCTTGTAATTTAAATATTTCTTTTTAATTTATTACTGGTTCTTTACTTGTCTTTCATTTTTATAGTTAGGCAAGTAGTTTTAGCTGTGGTATAAAACATTTAATAGAGAATTTTGCATTTTCACTGGTATATTTTTTTTTTTCATTACTGCCTGTTTGTTGTATTGCAAAAACAGTTTTGTGGCCTGTAAAAAAAAAAAAAAAAATATATATATATATATATATATATATTATGGCTCCTGAAGTGACTGGCAGTGGGGGAAAAAATTAAAAAATAAATAAATAAATGTGCTGATAGTATAATTTCTTATTTGACCAACTCTGCATAACTGAGTGCACAGTTTAATGATTCACTCCATAAGGACCATGTCAATAAAGTCCATGGTTTCTTTGCGCAAAAACAACTGTACACCTTGTACACCAAGGGCATGAATGCCCATAACATAATATTCAACACACATGCACACACACACACACACACACGCACACACACACACACACACACACACACACACACACACACACACACACACACACACACACACACACACACACACACACACACACACACACACACACACACACACACACACACACACACACACACACACACACACACAATCAACTGTGGATCAGGCATCTTTCATTTCAAGCATTTAATTGGAAACAGAGGCTGCACACATTTATTAAATCTACTATGCACACACGCACATGCGCACACACACACACACACACACACCCTGGGGGAGGTGCAATCCAGCAAATTTTCAAGCTGCATAACTGACCCCCTCATCTGGTGTGAAACAGGCTGTTCGCGTCAGGCACCATTTCCCCTTCCTATTGTACACGGGCCCAGGGCTACTGTAGACTGCGTTATTGGACCATAAGCTTCTAGAGAAGGATAATCTATAAAATAGCTCCCCGCTGGCCCTAAGTAACCCTTACACAGTAACTCCACACACACAGACACGTCATTCCTTACAAAGAGACAACGAACAGTACAGTGTACAGTTTAATATGTGTATACAGTATAATATAATTACAGCATAATTATCATATTCATGATCAAAAATCACCAACACTGCATCCCTGTATCAGTAATGGTATCGATATTGGCAGCGCAGTTGACCATAAGTCAACATCCGCCGTTTTAGGGTACCCTTAAACGTCGGTTAGATGACGTTATCTAATCCTAACCCTACCACACACCAAAACCTACCCACGTCATCTACCCTACGTATGGTCAAAAGCGTCAGTCGTATGACGTCTTGGGATGAAACTGTGTTAATATTGGCAATATTGGCCTAGCTAGAATTTGGAAAAGAAAACAAGCAACATCTCCCATCACTAATGTTTGTGAATGCATTTGTTTTTCATAGGCAAAAAGCACCTGCATGGATTAGAGCATTTTCTCAAATCAGCTAATTACGACAGGCTTCTCTGTTCTCTCCTGTAATTAAATCAAATGATCAGGAGAGACAACAGCTCTCCCCAAAATAAAGACCAGAAACAACAGCATCAGCAACAGATAAACACCTGTTACAAGCTCTCACACTGAAAAACAGAAAAAGCAATCTATAAAACCAAAACGCACATTTGCAACCACAGCGTTTCAAATAAGTGCAGTAAAATCTAACTAAAAGAAACAGAACTACAGCACAGAACGAAATGTCTTCAGTAATAACTAGATGTATTGGAGTAGGTGGATCTTTTTTCCATACGTTTTATTGAGGCTGCCACAGTCTCTCTCCTTTTCTCTTTCTCTCACCTCTGCTATTGTCCTTCCCTCTTTAATTTGCACCTGTCTGGGTGTACTGTCAGACCGACCCTTCGGGAACCCACAATTCTGTTGGGTAAAATATCCTACATTAGGTTCTTCTGAGGACAAAGGGATCTATCTAAAAAAAAAAAGAGAGAGCGAGATGGCGAGACAGAGAGAGAAAATTCACTCAAATTGAGCTCAGATACTCTCCTCGGCAGTCATTCGCCCACAATGTAACTCTCTTGGGCACTGACTACACTCCACCTAACCACAGTTCTCTCTGAGACAGAGTGGACACTTCACATTCGACAAGAGGACAAGACACAGCACAAGCCCGGGATGGAAAAAAATGAGGGTGAAATTGTGCAGATGCTTTATGACGATGAGACAGAAATCTTTGCTTGTGTGAGGAGGATGTTTGATGTCAAGATACTAAGGGTTTAAGTCACAATTGCAGACTGCTAATGACACGGCAACAAATGAAGAGTTTGTGTCAAAAGTGCCATTTGAAATTTTCTTCTAGAATGATCATTTTTATCAATCTTGTATATTAAGTTCTTAAATGGCAATGATAATTACTTATTAATTGTTATTTAAGTGAAATTACTGAACTTCAATATACAAGTTTGATACAAATCATCATTAAAGAAGAAAATTTCAAATGGCATTTAGAGGCTTTTGCATCTGAACTCTTCAAATATGGCCTAGTATGAAATGCTGCACACAATCACAGACATCTTCACTAGACTTGACGTCATGATAACAGATCATGTCATTGTTGCAGATGACTAATGATTAGCCATTTTCCTGAACATGAAAATTAGAAAATCTTCACTTGAATGAGGAGAATGTTAGAAGTTGAATTTAACACAAATATACTGAATGTGTAGGCTACCGTATATTATGTTTGCAGATTAGCTGCCAAGCTTTCAGCACGGCAGCAAAAATGGCCAGGAATTAAATATTCAAACGATCCCAAATATCTTCACCGTATGATTAGAATGTTCGAACCAAGATGTTGAATTCCATGTCTAGATACAGAATGTGAGAATGCAATTATTATTAAGTATTCGTTGAAAAGTAAAGTTTGCAAAAGAGCGATAATGGCCTATTGTCAGAAATATATTCACTTGTATAAGAATGTTCAATCCAAGAAGCCATATTTTACATAAGGAAATTTGTGAGAACACATGATTGCAGATGACTAACTAGCTGCTAAGTACATTTCGTAACATTACATTGTATATTACCCTAGTATGAAATCTATTAATCAGTCAATCACAAAAGTCTACCTGTATGAGGAGAACGTTTAAGCATTTGACAGATTAAGGGGCCGTTTACACACAACGTCGTTTTTGCATTCCACTGTTTTCCATTGTTTTCATTATTTTTATTGACCATTGTGTTTGCATCTTTTGCAGAGTGTTGAACATGGCACTTGTGCTTTAGTTAAAATGTGTTCAACTTTTTTAAAAAAAAGTGTAACTAAACTTTTCACGGTGTGGGTTTCTGCAAGGGAGAGTATTCGGAGTAGTGCTAACAGAAAGGCTATTAAAACTGTCCGTTTATGTTCTTTCTTCAAAATAATTGAGTAATGTAAAGGTCTTGCATGTTTTTGAGTGTAAATTTTATTTATTTATTTTATTATTATTATTTATTGCTTGTTATATTATTGTGTATATGTTGTTTACTGCATAAAAAAAAAATTCTTCAAGAACCAAAAAAAAACCCCCCAAAAAACAAAAATCAAAATCAAATCAGATTCTCTCAAATCTGACATTAAGATACAGTGTGTAACACATTATGGCTGCATAGCTAATGCATAGCAGCTAAGTACAGAAAGGTTTGAATCAACAAGTCAAATTTTCAAAAAGTCAGACTTGCCAGTAGCTAATTAGCTGCTAAGTACAATTTGCAACACTGCAACAAAAATGGCTTGGCATGAAATACATAAATCACTGCCTTTTCCTTCACATAAACCAAGAAAAATATATACAGGGTGTCGGAGAAACAAGTAGGAAGCTGAGAGAAAAGCCCCATGTTGAGCCCTCCAATGGTTCTGTGAGATTTAAGTCGAGTGTGAGAAAATGCCTCCTGTCCACGGCAAACAGGTGTGGGTAGGAGGAAAAATTGAAATGTCTTGATTTTCACACTGCTAATTTCATTCAGATCAGCCAATCTCGCCACCCAAGCTTTTCACCACTTCCCTTCGAACGTGCTAATTATGAACTCTCGCTGACGTGAGCAAGGTTTAAAGGCTAATTAGCATAAAATCCTACATGTTGTATTTTTACCTTCCTAATCAACACCCTCACACAGACATGTTTTTTTTAGATGTGTGAGGGAGAAAGAAACAGAAAGAACGCTTTGACGCAATTAAAATGCGATTGAACATGCAAACACAGTGGGGGCGACAAGCATTGTGGATATTGTGCTGAAATATATCATTATTGTGCTTGTTTCTTGCTTGCATGCTTTTAGCACAAAGTGTCAGAAAACCATGTAAAATAAAATGGCAATCACAAAAATGGCCCAAAATCATCTCTTACAGTTACCCAGAACTTGATATGATTGCTGATATTCACCATTCTCGGTATTGTGGCCTAAATTCCCAGAGGCTCAATTGGGTGGGCTGGAGGGGGCTGCCATATTGGGTGCCACCTGGTAGTGTTGGAGGGTTCTGGGTTATGCTATTGCCTGGCAGGGAGATCCACAGATGGATCAAGCTCCAGGGTTAGATCAAGATATCATGGAGAAAGGGTACTAAAGGAGGTCTCTGGTCTTGAGAAATACCTTGGGGTGGGTTGCAAGGCAGTGGATAAGACACCATATGCTTATGCTGACCTTTATCAATGTTAATATATTAGATGTGGGTTTTGGTAATGATTGAACTTGCTTATCTGAATATTTTGAGATAAAATTAAAATAACCTTTAAAAGTTTCTTATGACAAGTAAAGGAAACGTGGACATGCGCAATGGGGCTGTGTCCAAGAAACATGGGTGGGATCAATTTAACGTGTTTGTGTTTGACAAACAAGTATGGAGTTAAGACACTTACCTGTATTTCTGAGACTTTTAAATCACTGCAGCTGTCCTTGTTCAAGAGAGAGTGACGTCACTCCATTAATGGTTAGTTGTTCGATTCAGAAAAACGAATGCGCAGCAGTCGGGTTCCAGGGACTCCGTTGAAACTCTGAAAGAGAATTAATTAGGTGTTCAAGCACGAAGTGTTGAAAATCTATTGTATTTGCTAGAGAGGAAAAAAAATCCCCTAAAACGCATCATGCAGCCCAAACCGTAAGGGCTGGAGCTCTGAAACTTTGTCAGATGGTAGGGCCTCAAATTGTGGAGAAGCTATCAGAGTATGAGCCCAATTGGCCCATAGGTGGCGCTACAGCAACCAAAAGTACTAAATTGCTCATAACTCCTAGACCGTTTTACTTAGCTTCAATGTTTGGATTGACAAATGGATTTCCATTTGGAGCAAAAAAAAAATGTTATTTTGGTTTTTGTCCAAAACCCACTTTTGCAAACTAGTCCCTGGTTTTTTGCCCAATCGGAACCAAACCAGTCTAGGCCTATTCTCTGGACTCTCTAGATCAATAATTATCGAAAAAAGTTGAAATTTTGCATTTGGTTGGCTGTAACAGGCTCATTTAGATAGTAGTCTGTGGCAAAATTCAGTCAAAAGTCCGTAAATCCCCGCCAAAAAGGCACAACTTCACAAAAATCGATGAACATATGTGTCCTAACATGGTTAGGAAGCAAGCAAAGTTTCGTGAGGATCGGATCATAGGTGGCGCTATAATCGTCAAAAAGGTCTCTCATTATTAGGTGTTCAAGCACGAAGTGCTGAAAACCTATTGTATTTGCTAGAGAGAGAAAAAAAAAATCCCCTAAACGCATCGTGCAGCCAAAACCGTAAGGGCTGGAGCTCTGAAATTTTGTCAGTTGGTAGGGCCTCAAATTGTGGAGAAGCTATCAGAGTATGAGCCCGATTGGCCCATAGGTGGCGCTACAGCAACCAAAGTTCCTCCGCAAAGTTCCGTTAGGATCGAATTATAGGTGGCCAGTGAGTGGTGTTTTACTGCCCGCTGCTGTTTAAATTATTTTTTTTTCACAATTCTCAACTATAAATCATAGTATAACTTTATCAATTCAATCTTTTAACATTTACAACCACATTTAGTAAAAAAATGACTATGATCCTGAAGTTGAAAATGAGTGTGTGAACTAAACTGTAGTAAATCATATTTTAACATGGTAAATTATGATAAATCATATTGGAACATGGTTAATTATGTAATATCACCCTGAAATGTAGTATATCATGATAAATCATGCCTGCTACATACAACTTAATGTATTTTGATGCTTTTGTACTTAAATGCCTTAAAGATCTGAACTGTTTGAACACCGATAAATGCTGCTTGCAGCTTTAATTTACTATTATTATTTTGTATTTTATTGGGCTGTCAAAGTAGACTATAAAACTATATTTACTTTATTTATGTGCTGTGGCAGATTTAATACTGCATTTTCTTGAATTAGTAAAATGGTCTCTCTCTTTCCATCTTAAGAGTTATTGTCAAAAACATATTGGTAGCCATGTCCTAAAACCTCAGAGATGGATTGTGATCCCTTTCCCGTCAACACGGCCACCCCCATCTTCTGCCTCCTGCTTGCACAGATTATCCAGACCCCTATGAAAGAACCCATGACCCCAAGGGAAACATAATACCCAATCCGGCTGTCCATCCACACACGGCTGCCCATGACATCCAATTTGGCCTGCATCATAAAACAGCGGCACTTTTTTTTTTCTCCCTGCATGTTTAAGAGACATGCTAGAAAAGCAAAATCGTTCTTATACGTTAACAAGCGGGAAACCAGATAAAAACATCTGCCAGCTCTCTGGAGGCGAGAATGCTGCCTGTGTATCAAAGGTATGAGAAAGATAGGTGTGCGCCATCATGTGTAGGTGGTTAACACTGATGTCTGAATAGTTTGGCGGTCACAGGGGGGCTGGAATATAGAGATGACTGAAGCTTATGCCAAGCCAATTAGCACGTCTGCATTTAAATAGAATGTGTTAGAACCACCCCCACTAATGATGTCATTGCTCTAGGGTCTCCGCGGAGATTGGAATGTGGCCGACCCTGATAGAGCCAAATCTACGATCGTCACTATCTCACACACACTTACGCACGCCATGTGCCATTACCCTGCGAGCATGTACCATCTGTGTACTGAAAAATGCATTGTACTTTACGCACTTACTCGTACTAATTCACAAAACAAACTCGGATTTCACAAGCGCTTTGTCGTCCAACAGATACGATTTCAACAACACTTTCCAATGTCCTCAAACTGTAAACTCTATAGCATTCTCTATTTTCTCTCTCTCTCTCTCTCACACACACACACACACGTTTTTTAAAAATCTCTTTAGAAAGTGTGTTGGATCATTCTGCAGTGGGCATATGGAGAGGGAGAGGAACCATTATGAGTCTCTTCAGGGGCCCCATATCTCTGAAAGGTTCCCAAACACAGTTCTGGGACCAGGATACTGAACAGATCTCTTTCTGATAATGCCCCAGATGCACTTCTCAGATCAGCTTTACTGTGAGATTGTGCCAAAGAAGAACCCTCAGAGCATTTACACACTTTCACATATACAGGAACCTGAAAACTAAGAAACACTGGAACACAACTAAAGGATGCATAATGTAGGCTTAAAAAAGCGGTCATGCTTTTTTTCATTAATAGCATGAATAGCCTAGACTTCAATAGTGGAGTTTTCTATATCAATCATCACTATTACTACAAGGAAATACAAATAAATAAATAAATAAATAAATAAATAAATAAACCTACACTGCAACTGCAACAAGCTAAACATTTTTCCAGAAATGTAAAAATCTGATATTTTAAAGATTATCATGTCTGTTAATAACTTATTTGTTAAAACAAGAATTCACTTTAAAAGCTTAAAATGAATAACTTTTCTGTTATTGTTTAACCATTACTTCATGCATTATTTATTGGTTTGTCGTGGGACACAAAGGTCATAATCAATATGCTGCGAATCAAACAAGGACTTTAAAATATGCCAAAAACACAGCATAAAAAGTATAATGATTATACAATTGATTAATCAATGTAATCCAAATATTCAGAATCTGTGAGAGCCAAATTCAAGACATTATTCAATGATCTTCATCTCCATCCTCGGTTGCGACAATAAATGTCAAATATGGAAGCTTGTTTACGCCACTGAATTAAAAAAAAAATAAAATAAAATAATTGCGACTTTTTATCACACAATTGCATGTTATAAAGTCAGAATTGTGAGATATAAAGTCGCAATTCTGAGAAAAAAAAAAGAAGTGCAACTTTTTATCTCACAATTCAGACTTTTTTTTCTCACAATAGCGAGTTTACATCTCACAATTCTGACTTTATAACACATAATTGCGAGTTTATATGTCAAAATTCTAACATCTTTTCTCAGAATTGTGAGATACAAACTCGCAATTGCGACTTATCTGGCTAATTCTAAGGGGAAAAAAGACTAACTTTATTCCCTCTCAGAATAGTTTAAATCTCACAATTCTGACTTTATAACATGCAATTGCGACTTTATATCTCACAATTCTGACTTTATAACACGCAATTGCGACTTTATATCTATCAATTCAGACTTTATATCTTGCAATTCGGACTTTATATCTTGCAATTCGGACTTTATAACACACAATTGCGACTTAATATCTCACAGTTCTGACTACAGTATATATTGCAATTGCGACTTTATATTTCACAATTCTGACTTTATAACACGCAATTCTGACTTTACAACACGCAATTGCGACTTTATATCACGCAGTTCTGACTTTATATCTTGCAATTGTGAGAAAAAAAGTCAGAATTGAGAGATTTTTATTTTTCATTCTATGGCGGAAACAAGCTTCCATAGTCAAACCCCGCACTCGTTACAAATGAAAACCACAGGAAGCTTTACAAAAAAGTTCTAAGGCAGAGTGATATCAAATGCTAATTGGCTCTCGCGACATGTTTAAGGTGATGAATACGTTTGACTAAGACAGGTGCTCCTTCGCGGAGAACATCAGAATAAGATTTTCAATGATTAAAGGGGTCATGAATTGAGAAATCAAAGTTCTTCTGACACATTAGAGGTAATTGTCCTATAAAAACATTCTGTAATGTCAAACCGTCCTTGAGATTACCGAATAACCAAAAACAGCTTTTATTGAAACCAAGCTGCCCAAACATTGTGTTTCATATTCCCCTCAGTATAAAGCCATAGTGCGATGAAAGACTGCAAAATAAAAAAAAAAGAAAACATCAAAGCATCAAAGTAAATACAAGAGAGACGCAAACACAAAATTACTTCAGCAACAAAATGATAGAGATGCCTCTGAAGATTACAAGATTTTTTGCAGTGCCAAATTGTGGAAAAACAGTCTTTGCATATCTACCTTGCTAATCGGACATTAGGAAAGTGTGGATGAAATTTATTTTTAAAGTACAGACTGCATCAGAAACTGTTTTGTTCCCTTCATTTTACTGTGGATTCGTTATTAAACAAGGCAGTTCTATGCAGGCTTTTCACTGAGACTGAGAGACTACATTGGATCCGATGTTAATGTTGCAACACAAGTGTGAATAACCTTCTCGGACCTCAGACAGCATTATACATTTTTTTTTTTTTTTGAAAAATGCATTTCATTACCATTTTAACAACAAAAACATTGTACTCTATATCTTATACAATTGCCAGAGATGAGTGTGAATGCAACACATTATTAGTTGGACAACATGGGTAGCTTTTTGACATTCTTGCAACAAATTGATTATTGGGATTACACTTGCCTGTTTGATACATTTTTTTGTTAACACTGTACATTTTTAATATCTTTAATGGTAGGGTTAAGTTATCTAAAGTATATCAATATATTTGTAATGGTTACTATAGTCATTACACATTATACATGTTTGATTTAGGCTAAAGGTTAAAGGTGAATGACAAAACAACATAAAAACAGGTAGTTGAGATGGCAACATATCAGGAGCACAAAATCACAGCCTGTGTGATCTCAGATAGCAAAACATTTACACAGTAACTCTTGACCGAGCAATAGATGTGTAAATAATCTCAATTACTCATGCTTTTATGTTTTTGTCTTTTTGTTGTGGCGACAAGACGCTGCAGGTGAACCGTTGCATCTCAGGGTTGCTATGGTAAGGTTGAGGTTTTCTCCACAGTTACCATGGTGAGGTGGACTTGACTGGACGTTTTGAACCATCTCTGAGTTCATTGAGCACTAGGGGCCACAACAGACACTCCAAAATATCATCTGCTCCACAGAGCGTAACATTCATAATCTGTGTGAATGCTGAAACACCGTTGGATGGTAGTGTGTATTATTTATTTATTTTGTCAATGTTAAAATACTTTCACCTATCTCAGTATAACATGCAGAGACAACTATGAGACATTTGTAGGTTAATTTCCCTGAAAGGCGAACACATTGTGGTCTGTGGTGCCATCAAAACATAGTTTGTTTGAGTAACACACCAATATTGAGCAAGCAATGACCAGAGTTTGGGACGGGACTATCTGTTTGGCCAACCAGTAGAAGACTATTATGCTAAACAGGGGACACGATCTCCAGAAACAAGATTATATCAGTAATCAGTAATGGGTCAGTGATTCAAATTATAGTATAACTATATCATTATAATATATAATAGTTTATGTGTTCCCAGCATATTTTGATGCAGTTGAGGAAATATATATATATATATATATATATATATACTTAAAATACTTTAGGCATAAAGTCTCTAATAATTACCCATTTATGTTATCTTTTTTTGTTTTGTTTTTTTGTTTATGTTCTTTTGTAGCCTGGATGCCAGCCCGAACCCCGCCCACAACATTTTTAGGTCGAGAAGTTTGGTCTGGCCTGACTATTTCTAAACTGTCAAAACCAACCACATAACGTTTTAACTTAATTTAATGTCAAGTTGTCATGTCAAAGACACTGACAGATTATGATGTTATGGCTTATGTCAAGATGTCATAACAAAGACATCTTAAAAAATGTCATATTTGCATTACAAATGTCACTTAATGACATTGTCATAAACATGCATACACCCTATTCCATATTCATGACATTTGTCATGTCATGGTTACGAAGGTGTCATGCCAGGCTTATGCACACCCCTTCAAGTAAAGTGTTACCATTTAGTATTAGTGTTGTAGTTTTAGTTGATAAGAACACCGACATGGCAACAACCAGAAAATAAATCAATATGGTTGTCATGTCATATACTTTCATTCTAAGGACACTAAAGGAGCTGTGAGCAAGAAATATATTTCAATTAATCATACATTTTCCTTGATATGTCATTAGACATTAAGAAATCATCTTCATTTCAAATACTTATATCACTGACAACAGTAGTCCGGCCAGTAGTATTGTCATTTAAAAAGTGAAGTTGCAGCCCTCAACTGATGTTGATGTTGTCAAGTTGTGTTTTGTTCTGATGCATCACCCTCCACCGATCTACCAATCTCGGAATCAGTAATGTTGCGGCATCCGGGTTGCCAGCTCTTCTCTAGTTATCACAGCTGCAGATACAAACGTGTCGGAATCGGATAAAAAAAAAAAATCCCCCAAAAAATTGTTTGTTGCAAATCCAAACAAATCTCGATATGAATCTGAAATACTTTGTGACAAAGTCCGAAATAAATAATTAACAGAATACACCACTCTACAGTAATTTGAAAGTGAATACCAGTTTTGGCCACAATCTTATGGCTCTTTTAACACATTTATCTATATTTGACAACATGGCACAGATTCCATTGCATTGAAAATGAAAAGGTTGTATTTACCCAGAACATTCTGTGTAGGGCTGTATTCAACCAAAGAAATCCTTAGTCGACCAAAGTCGAGTCCTGCTCGACGATTAGTCGACTAAAAAAAAAAAAAAAAAAAACGTGATATTTTGATTAAACATTTTTTAAACAATTGTCATTGAGCATTTATAAAACAACAACGAAAAAACATCACAAATAAATAAAACTATAATAATAATATAATTCTTTGAAAATTAAGTGATTTTTTAACTGCAAAAAGTGAAGAGCTCTGTCCTAGGTCTATAGTACAGTCCCAATCGCGCACCTGACCACACCACACGCTGCAAAAAATATAACTGCTATCTGCCACATAATGAAAAATCCCAACAAAAGCTCTCGTTTATACAGGCTTTATATTCTTCTTTACTTTCAAAGCTATGGGTTAACTTTAGTCCTGACGATCAAGGCGTTTTAAACAACACTCAAAAAAACCCAAATAACTTAAAAACAATCCTATAATAGGCTGTACCGCGTATAGGTTTATTTTCGTTTTGTTGCATTATTTAGGCTATTTTCAAATGCGTCAAGTGTACAAATAAAAACGAAAACATTAAGAAAACACAATCTATTGAGTCAGCATGATATAGCCGTTAAAAGGCTGCTCACGTCTTTGGCGCGCTCAAGTTCGATTTTAAATGTAGGCGCGCGACTTGCGCGCTCATAATGGCAACGCGATCACCTCCCTCCACAGTCTTGTCGTCTTTGTTTTAAAATGCAGCCAGACAAAAGATTTATATTTCCTGGACATTTTGTCGACTAAAGCCAAAACAAGCAGCGTTCTAACAGAATGAATACAGCATCCCTTACCGAGCGCGAGCAGCAGCGCAGCCAGCCACAGGTGCGGTTCCCGAGTGTATTATGTGTGTGCGCTAAACTGTGGCGCAGTTACAAAAATAGCCTAAATTAAAGCATTTTAAAGTTGGGGACAAAACATAGGCTAATTATATTTAGAATACAGTAATAAATAACTGATTATAAATGAATAAATATCAAGGAGTAAGTCATTGAAAAATTCCTTCTATTGGTAAAAAAAAAAAAAAAAAAAAATGCAACTGGTCGACCAATAAGAATGTCAGTCGACCACGACGGCATCGACCGATTAGTCGACTAAACGACTAAAGTTGACAGCCCGGTTGTAAGGTATAAAAATATATCTCAGAGCTACAAATGTAAATGAGATTATAGAATCTGTTGGGTCATGACAGAAGTGCACCGCAACACAAACGATTACACAACCAAGAAAGGCTATAAAGAAGTGTAAACAAGTATTATGCCTGTTCAATAGCAAGAGGAGTCTGAGTGGAATCTGACTCATTGGTCTGCGTGGGTGACTTAGACCCAGTTGAAACCTCCTGATACCTTCACCAGGAGAAAAAGAGGATCTGATATGGAAACTGCATGCCCTCTTCTTTACTACAGGGGGATTTCACATAAACCTAAGAAATAACAACAGAAGACTGCAGGGCAAACGCCACTGCACATGTCTTTTAGGACACGTTTAGAGGGCTACATCTGATCCAAAACTGTGAAAAGGTATGTCGGTGAACACAATTGCTCTCCTGCAAAACTGATCAGTGGAATCAAACACAGCAGAAGTATCACCATACTCCCTTTACTAGAATTTCAATGGAAAAAAGTCTAAGGTCGTTCATTCACCCACTTTTACACAATATCCCGGAGCAAAGGCACACTGCTTTAGTTAGATAGTTAGTTAGTTTCTTACTTACTACTAAGTCTGCCTAAAAAAAGACTCCAGAAGAGAATCAAGCATGTCTTTGCGTCATTACGTCACATCTGTACACAAAAAGAAGAGTCTCGGCTAGTAGGGTATATTGAGTCATTACGTCACATCTGTACACATAAAGAAGAGCCTCGGCTAGTAGGGTATATTGAGTCATTACGTCACATCTGTACAGATAAAGAAGAGTCTCGGCTAGTAGACTATATTGAGTCATTACGTCACATCTGTACACATAAAGAAGAGTCTCGGCTAGTAGACTATATTGAGTCATTACGTCACATCTTTACACATAAAGAAGAGTCTCGGCTAGTAGGCCATATCGAGTCATTACGTCACATCTGTACACATAAAGAAGAGTCTCGGCTAGTAGACTATATTGAGTCATTACGTCACACCTGTACACATAAAGAAGAGTCTCGGCTAGTAGACTATATTGAGTCATTACGTCACACCTGTACACATAAAGAAGAGTCTCAAGTAGTAGGCCATATCGAGTCATTATGTCACATCTGTACACATAAAGAAGAGTCTCGGCTAGTAGGCCATATCGAGTCATTACGTCACATCTGTACACATAAAGAAGAGTCTCGGCTAGTAGGCCATATCGAGTCATTACGTCACATCTGTACACATAAAGAAGAGTCTCGGCTAGTAGACTATATTGAGTCATTACGTCACATCTGTACACATAAAGAAGAGTCTCAAGTAGTAGGCCATATCGAGTCATTACGTCACATCTGTACACATAAAGAAGAGTCTCGGCTAGTAGACTATATTGAGTCATTACGTCACACCTGTACACATAAAGAAGAGTCTCGGCTAGTAGACTATATTGAGTCATTACGTCACACCTGTACACATAAAGAAGAGTCTCGGCTAGTAGACTATATTGAGTCATTATGTCACACCTGTACACATAAAGAAGAGTCTCGGCTAGTAGACTATATTGAGTCATTACGTCACACCTGTACACATAAAGAAGAGTCTCAAGTAGTAGGCCATATCGAGTCATTACGTCACATCTGTACACATAAAGAAGAGTCTCGGCTAGTAGGCCATATCGAGTCATTACGTCACATCTGTACAGATAAAGAAGAGTCTCGGCTAGTAGACTATATTGAGTCATTACGTCACACCTGTACACATAAAGAAGAGTCTCGGCTAGTAGACTATATTGAGTCATTACGTCACACCTGTACACATAAAGAAGAGTCTCGGCTAGTAGACTATATCGAGTCATTACGTCACATCTGTACACATAAAGAAGAGTCTCGGCTAGTAGGCCATATCGAGTCATTACGTCACATCTGTACAGATAAAGAAGAGTCTCGGCTAGTAGGCCATATCGAGTCATTATGTCACATCTGTACACATAAAGAAGAGTCTCGGCTAGTAGGCCATATCGAGTCATTATGTCACATCTGTACACATAAAGAAGAGTCTCGGCTAGTAGGCCATATCGAGTCATTACGTCACATCTGTACAGATAAAGAAGAGTCTCGGCTAGTAGGCCATATCGAGTCATTACGTCACATCTGTACACATAAAGAAGAGTCTCGGCTAGTAGACTATATTGAGTCATTACGTCACATCTGTACACATAAAGAAGAGTCTCAAGTAGTAGGCCATATCGAGTCATTACGTCACATCTGTACACATAAAGAAGAGTCTCGGCTAGTAGACTATATTGAGTCATTACGTCACACCTGTACACATAAAGAAGAGTCTCAAGTAGTAGGCCATATCGAGTCATTACGTCACATCTGTACACATAAAGAAGAGTCTCGGCTAGTAGACTATATTGAGTCATTACGTCACACCTGTACACATAAAGAAGAGTCTCGGCTAGTAGACTATATTGAGTCATTACGTCACACCTGTACACATAAAGAAGAGTCTCAAGTAGTAGGCCATATCGAGTCATTACGTCACATCTGTACACATAAAGAAGAGTCTCGGCTAGTAGGCCATATCGAGTCATTACGTCACATCTGTACAGATAAAGAAGAGTCTCGGCTAGTAGACTATATTGAGTCATTACGTCACACCTGTACACATAAAGAAGAGTCTCGGCTAGTAGACTATATTGAGTCATTACGTCACACCTGTACACATAAAGAAGAGTCTCGGCTAGTAGACTATATCGAGTCATTACGTCACATCTGTACACATAAAGAAGAGTCTCGGCTAGTAGGCCATATCGAGTCATTACGTCACATCTGTACAGATAAAGAAGAGTCTCGGCTAGTAGACTATATTGAGTCATTACGTCACACCTGTACACATAAAGAAGAGTCTCGGCTAGTAGACTATATTGAGTCATTACGTCACACCTGTACACATAAAGAAGAGTCTCGGCTAGTAGACTATATTGAGTCATTACGTCACATCTGTATACATAAAGAAGAGTCTCAAGTAGTAGGCCATATCGAGTCATTACGTCACATCTGTACACATAAAGAAGAGTCTCGGCTAGTAGACTATATTGAGTCATTACGTCACATCTGTACACATAAAGAAGAGTCTCGGCTAGTAGGCTATATTGAGTCATTACGTCACACCTGTACACATAAAGAAGAGTCTCGGCTAGTAGGGTATATTGAGTCATTACGTCACATCTGTACAGATAAAGAAGAGTCTCGGCTAGTAGACTATATTGAGTCATTACGTCACATCTGTACACATAAAGAAGAGTCTCGGCTAGTAGACTATATTGAGTCATTACGTCACATCTTTACACATAAAGAAGAGTCTCGGCTAGTAGGCCATATCGAGTCATTACGTCACATCTGTACACATAAAGAAGAGTCTCGGCTAGTAGACTATATTGAGTCATTACGTCACACCTGTACACATAAAGAAGAGTCTCGGCTAGTAGACTATATTGAGTCATTACGTCACACCTGTACACATAAAGAAGAGTCTCAAGTAGTAGGCCATATCGAGTCATTATGTCACATCTGTACACATAAAGAAGAGTCTCGGCTAGTAGGCCATATCGAGTCATTACGTCACATCTGTACAGATAAAGAAGAGTCTCGGCTAGTAGGCCATATCGAGTCATTACGTCACATCTGTACACATAAAGAAGAGTCTCGGCTAGTAGACTATATTGAGTCATTACGTCACATCTGTACACATAAAGAAGAGTCTCAAGTAGTAGGCCATATCGAGTCATTACGTCACATCTGTACACATAAAGAAGAGTCTCGGCTAGTAGACTATATTGAGTCATTACGTCACACCTGTACACATAAAGAAGAGTCTCGGCTAGTAGACTATATTGAGTCATTACGTCACACCTGTACACATAAAGAAGAGTCTCGGCTAGTAGACTATATTGAGTCATTACGTCACACCTGTACACATAAATAAGAGTCTCGGCTAGTAGACTATATTGAGTCATTACGTCACACCTGTACACATAAAGAAGAGTCTCAAGTAGTAGGCCATATCGAGTCATTACGTCACATCTGTACACATAAAGAAGAGTCTCGGCTAGTAGGCCATATCGAGTCATTACGTCACATCTGTACAGATAAAGAAGAGTCTCGGCTAGTAGACTATATTGAGTCATTACGTCACACCTGTACACATAAAGAAGAGTCTCGGCTAGTAGACTATATTGAGTCATTACGTCACACCTGTACACATAAAGAAGAGTCTCGGCTAGTAGACTATATCGAGTCATTACGTCACATCTGTACACATAAAGAAGAGTCTCGGCTAGTAGGCCATATCGAGTCATTATGTCACATCTGTACACATAAAGAAGAGTCTCGGCTAGTAGGCCATATCGAGTCATTATGTCACATCTGTACACATAAAGAAGAGTCTCGGCTAGTAGGCCATATCGAGTCATTACGTCACATCTGTACAGATAAAGAAGAGTCTCGGCTAGTAGGCCATATCGAGTCATTACGTCACATCTGTACACATAAAGAAGAGTCTCGGCTAGTAGACTATATTGAGTCATTACGTCACATCTGTACACATAAAGAAGAGTCTCAAGTAGTAGGCCATATCGAGTCATTACGTCACATCTGTACACATAAAGAAGAGTCTCGGCTAGTAGACTATATTGAGTCATTACGTCACACCTGTACACATAAAGAAGAGTCTCAAGTAGTAGGCCATATCGAGTCATTACGTCACATCTGTACACATAAAGAAGAGTCTCGGCTAGTAGACTATATTGAGTCATTACGTCACACCTGTACACATAAAGAAGAGTCTCGGCTAGTAGACTATATTGAGTCATTACGTCACACCTGTACACATAAAGAAGAGTCTCAAGTAGTAGGCCATATCGAGTCATTACGTCACATCTGTACACATAAAGACGAGTCTCGGCTAGTAGGCCATATCGAGTCATTACGTCACATCTGTACAGATAAAGAAGAGTCTCGGCTAGTAGACTATATTGAGTCATTACGTCACACCTGTACACATAAAGAAGAGTCTCGGCTAGTAGACTATATTGAGTCATTACGTCACATCTGTATACATAAAGAAGAGTCTCAAGTAGTAGGCCATATCGAGTCATTACGTCACATCTGTACACATAAAGAAGAGTCTCGGCTAGTAGACTATATTGAGTCATTACGTCACATCTGTACACATAAAGAAGAGTCTCGGCTAGTAGGCTATATTGAGTCATTACATCACACCTGTACACATAAAGAAGAGTCTCGGCTAGTAGGGTATATTGAGTCATTACGTCACATCTGTACAGATAAAGAAGAGTCTCGGCTAGTAGACTATATTGAGTCATTACGTCACATCTGTACACATAAAAAAGAGTCTCGGCTGGTAGACTATATTGAGTCATTACGTCACACCTGTACACATAAAGAAGAGTCTCGGCTGGTAGGCTATATTGAGTCATTACATCACACCTGTACACATAAAGAAGAGTCTCGGCTAGTAGGGTATATTGAGTCATTACGTCACATCTGTACAGATAAAGAAGAGTCTCGGCTAGTAGACTATATTGAGTCATTACGTCACATCTGTACACATAAAGAAGAGTCTCGGCTGGTAGACTATATTGAGTCATTACGTCACACCTGTACACATAAAGAAGAGTCTCGGCTAGTAGGGTATATTGAGTCATTACGTCACATCTGTACAGATAAAGAAGAGTCTCGGCTAGTAGACTATATTGAGTCATTACATCACATCTGTACAAATAAAGAAGAGTCTCGGCTCGCAGACTATATTGAGTCATTACGTCACACCTGTACAAATAAAGAAGAGTCTCGGCTGGTAGACTATATTGAGTCATTACGTCACATCTGTACACATAAAGAAGAGTCTCGGCTAGTAGACTATATTGAGTCATTACGTCACACCTGTACACATAAAGAAGAGTCTCGGCTAGTAGACTATATTGAGTCATTACGTCACATCTGTACAGATAAAGAAGAGTCTCGGCTAGTATAAGCTATATTGAGTCATTACGTCACATCTGTACACATAAAGAAGAGTCTCGGCTCGCAGACTATATTGAGTCATTACGTCACACCTGTACAAATAAAGAAGAGTCTCGGCTGGTAGACTATATTGAGTCATTACGTCACATCTGTACACATAAAGAAGAGTCGGCTATATTGAGTCATTACATCACATTTGTACACATAAAGAAGAGTCGGCTATATTGAGTCATTACGTCACATCTGTACACATAAAAGAAGGGTCTCGGCTAGTAGGCTATATTGAGTCATTACATCACATTTGTACACATAAAGAAGAGTCGGCTATATTGAGTCATTACATCACATTTGTACACATAAAGAAGAGTCGGCTATATTGAGTCATTACGTCACATCTGTACACATAATGAAGAGTCTCGACTAGTAGGCTATATTGAGCCATTACGTCACATCTGTACACTACGTCACATCTGTGCACTTATAAGCGATTGTTAGAATTAATCAGGGCGATTTACTGCAAAGTCAGAACCAGAATAAAATTGGATGTTTCTTACTAGTTCAGACAACATTTTCTGGTGAAAATTCTTATGTTGGTCATACTTCCAAAAAGAATAATCTGTCAGCCACACACTCTCTTCAAACATTGTGTTCGTCCGTGCTGTGCTGTGTAAAATTGACAAAATAATGAAAATAAAATACAGTAATTTGAAACACACAGCATATACATTTTCCCATTCAAAATGATCTCTTTTTTAACCCAGTTTTTAATGTCGAAATACTATCAAGACTCACTTTATTTTGCCTTCACATATTCACTACACAAGAGCTCCTGTACTTAGTGTACTTAATGTTATTACCAGAAAAAAAAATCATCCTGCATTGAATAAGGCCATGGTTATACAATGTTCCTGAAGAGGTGGGCCTTTCTTAAATATACACAGGTACAACCTACTTCCTTCATGTAGAATTTACCAAAGAGCGACCATAGAAGATATGCAATCAGAACATAGTAGCTTACAGGGAGAATTCAAAGGAAAACGTCTGCATGTGTAGCTTTGTGTAGCCAATAATGAGAGCATGATTGCTATGGTTAACAGTGTGTACGTGCGAGAGAAAGAGAGAGAGATAGCGTAAATCAAGATATTTAATGGTCTGCTTTCCAAGCCTCCCCCGGCTCAAACATGTGGCGAGACAGCACCTCACCACGCTTTACAGCACCCCATCGCCACAGTAATGACAGAAGCACATTCCCAGAAAATTGATGTGGGCCTTTAACGGCGGACTCTAATTTGTGTTAATGCCAGGGCCCGTCCGTGCAAAAGACACCCAGGCCGGTACTTTTACATCTTGAGACCCACAAAAAAGGTCATCATCTGTTATGCTCCCAAACAGACAGCGATCAATGGTGGCTAATATTCTCGGCTTGTATCTTTGTTGTTGCAGCTGACAAGAAAATCAAAACCATATTTATGATTGCCATTTTTTTCTCTGGTAGGGCATTAAAGCGTCAGGGCTCCACACCGGTAGATGAAAGCCACAACCCAGCGGTTTCGTTCGCCCCGCGTTCTCCGTCATTTAAATTGGCAGCCTTTTTCCCGCTCACCCTACCACTTTAAAGCCCAGTCGTCTTTTAAAACATTTAAAGAGCTAAACAACAGCAGCAAGGCCATTTGGTTAAATCCGGCCACCTGATTGGGGCCGTGCGTGGGCAAACGTAGAGAATCAAAGCACCTGGGCTCTGCTGGGCTGGTTATAGATTATGAAATGGTGCATCTGGGAGATCATTAGATCTGCTCGGGGCCAAAGACACACAAAGGCATGAATATAATAAAAGATATAACTCAGCAGGACGCCTGTGGAATAGCCTGAGGAGGGAAAAAGGTCAATTATTCCATTCAAGCCATGTGAGCTTTTTTATGCTGTATGAAGCTGTCACATAGGAATAAATACAGCGGGTATTGCGGCCATCAGTCAAAACATCGTTCCTGATTATGTTTAAAATATTAAACGAGTAATTCACCCAAAACATATTTACTCCCTGCTTTGTTGTTTCACCACCCTGCTGTTATTTTTTATGTGGAGAATTTGTGAAGAATGTGTTTGCGGATGGATGGATGGATGGATGGATAGATGGATGGAATGAGTAGGCGATGGATGGATGGAATGAGTAGGCTATGGATGGATGGATGGATGGATGGATGGAATGAGTAGGCAATGGATGGATGGATGGATGGATGGAATGAGTAGGCGATGGATGGATGGATGGATGGATGGATGGATGGATGGATGGATGGATGGATGGATGGATGGAATGAGTAGGCGATGGATGGATGGATGTATGGATGGATGGATGGATGGAGGGATGGATGAATGGATGGATGGGTGGATCGAATGAGTAGGCGATGGATGGATGGATGGATAGATGGATGGATGGAATGAGTAGGCGATGGATGGATGGATGGAATGAGTAGGTGATGGATGGATGGATGGATGGATGGATGGAATGAGTAGGCAATGGATGGATGGATGGATGGATGGAATGAGTAGGCGATGGATGGATGGATGGATGGATGGATGGATGGATGGATGGATGGATGGATGGATGGATGGAATGAGTAGGCGATGGATGGATGGATGTATGGATGGATGGATGGATGGAGGGATGGATGAATGGATGGATGGGTGGATCGAATGAGTAGGCGATGGATGGATGGATGGATAGATGGATGGATGGAATGAGTAGGCGATGGATGGATGGATGGAATGAGTAGGCGATGGATGGATGGATGGATGGATGGATGGATGGATGGAATGAGTAGGTGATGGATGGGTGGGTGGATGGATGGATGGAATGAGTAGGCAATGGATGGATGGATGGATGGAATGAGTAGGTGATGGATGGGTGGGTGGATGGATGGATGAATGGATGGATGGATGGAAATAAAACAATGAATCAATGAATTTGAAATCAATAAAAAAACATAATACATTAACAAACAAAAACACAAAATTACTACACTCACGTTATCTAACACAAATAGGGGTCTACATTTGTTATTCAAAACCTGGCAAATTTTTCTACCAAAATGTTTGATATTGTGAAAACCATGTCAGGTACGGAGTACAAAACTCACTACTGAACATCTTGTTTTTATATATATATATATATATATTTATATATATATATATTTTTTTATTTGAGCTGATAAAATTTAAAGCACACATTTAAAGATTCACATTGTTTTTTTTTCCCCCACCACAACCTCTGCTGTCTGGTGCACTTTTTGTAGACTATAGGACTGTCAAGATCAAGGCACGTTGCAAGTTGGCTATGATATGGTGCTTTTTGTCACAGGCTCGCATACTTTAAACATAAAAGGGCAACAAGCAAGTCTTGTAGTCTTCGCTTGGCTCTGAGAACAATACGTATGTGACCTTATCAAAAATGCAGTACAAACTCAGGTTTGTAGACTTTCAAATCTGGGTAATTTCCAGAGGAAATATGGGCTTTGTCTTGTATTTTCTTGAATTCTGCATTATTTATTCAGTTTAAGCTCAGTGGAAGTTTCTGTCCCGTAGGTTTAGTAAAACAAATAATCTCTAAAAGAGAATGTTCAATTTTGTTGTTTCACATGACACATACGAGGCCATACAGAGCAATGTGTGTTTGTGTTGATGTATACAGAATCAAGGAAAAACTGGTGTATTTAAAAAGCAAAAGTAACAAATACGTATGCACTGCAAAAAAAAAAAAAAAAAAGATAAATAAATAAATAAATCAAGACGCATTTCCTTGGGAAGCAAAATGACATGTGTCTTGTTTTCTGTGGAAAAAATATTCAACTTAAGGGAGACTTAAATTTCATGGTCCTGTTAGCCCCTACTGGTAGATGATACACACCATCTACACCAAGTATGTTTTTTTTTAGAACTAGATTGTGTATTTACTGATACGATATACAAGAGCCTAGTCAGATGTCAAAGATCAACAAAAAATAACAAAAAGAAACGATAAATTCAGTGACATTAAAACATGTTACTAAAAAAGGAGAGAGAAAAATATGCGAGAATGTGCATTATTTGTCAATTTAATGCGAGGTCATTACAGTCTAGAGCATCAATCCAACATGTGACTGTGATGTATGGCTGGGTCCACACCATCACAATTATCTCCCATTGTGCATCTGATGCAACACACACACACACACACACAGAGAGAGACAAACAGTTTGATGGATATATTGAAGCCGAGGCCCAAAGGCTAGTTTTGATAGGAAAGTGATCCATTGCTCCTTGGCAGGCACAGTGGCCCATTACTGTGCTTTTCAATGGACACCCATTAGCCTGGGCTGACTATCATAACGGTCGCCACCCTGATGAGCTACAATCAACACACAAACCCCCTCCCCCCCACACACAAACACACATACAGCGAGATATTTGTCACAATCCACCTTTGAAGGTAATTGTTATGTTGAAAAATCTAGTGAGCTGCCTACTTAACACACACCAATACGAATACTTTGTGCAAAAAAATTAGGTGTGATAAACATTTCAATTTGATTGAACAGCTGTTAATGCATCTGTTCAAACTGACATGAACATTTATATGTCATCTATGCAACTTCATTATTTGTAATCTTATTTTTACTTTCTAGTAGTTAACGTCTTGGTGACAGGTAGAATGGCTGGTACGGTGATCTTATCATACAATTAAGTACCAATACCTTATTGAATCAATGAAGACGAAAGGGGGTCAAACACAATAATGGAATAATCCTTTTTAGGTGAGTGTGTGTATGTATATATATATATATATATATGAAGAGTTCAGATGCAAAAGCCTCTAAATGTCATTTGAAATTTTCTTCTTTAATGATGATTTTTATCAAACTTGTATATTTAAGTTCAGTGATTTCACTTAAATGGCAATGATAATTACCTATTAATTGTTATTTAAGTGAAATTACTGAACTTAAATATACAAGTTTGATAAAAATCATCATTAAAGAAGAAAATTTCAAATGGCATTTAGAGGCTTTTGCATCTGAACTCTTCATATATATATATATATATATATGTGTGTGTGTGTGTGTGTGTGTATGTATCTGTGTGTGTTTGTGTGCCTACCTAACTTTTTAATGCAATTATTTATTTTTTTTGGCAGAAACTTTCATTTAGCCTTCATCTGACTAAGATATTTTGTGCTATAAATTACTCACAAATCTTATGATAGTTTGATAATCTCCATTCAGTTCTCACACAAATATTAGTTGTTTTGTTCACAATATTACATTGCACCATTTCATGATTTTCATCTTCAGAACGATGTTTCTTCCTCCCCATATTGCATGAGAACTGTGACTTGGTTAATAATGTGGAACAACCTCTTTAAGTAGGGTTTCCATTTACCTAAGTAGACCTGGCAAACTATTCAACTAACCTGTCTGAGATTGATACCAGTTATCTAAAAAGGTATGGCCAAACAAAACAAACACTTCACTGAAATCCTTCCGATATGTAATCTGCATAATAACTTTGGAACACAGTGTAAACAGTATGGCCAGTTGAATTTTCATTGTTACTTCCGGGGCTTGATCGGGCTAATCGAATACCTTGGTCCAAATTGACCACTTGGGGCATAAGGAGTGGTCATGACCAAAGGCAGAGTTGATCTAAATCAGGAGAGGATCAACACCTCTGCACATTTGCCTACACATCAGGCCACCAGCTAACCTCACTTTCAGACACCAGCAAGTGTTCTGATTGCAATCTGATGGGTATTCTGATTAGAGTGTGGGTCAGAACTATATATTTATGTGACGCTATGTAAAATAACAGAGACTACTTGAAGAACTTGGACAAATCATTTATTATAATCATTGATTTTATGTTTCATCTGTCTCTTCCTTGATACCGGGCTTGTTGACACTACATGTGTCATAAATTACATCTACTTTGGTGAACTCATATAACTCCTAGTTTTGACTGAATAAGTATGTGTGTTCTTTCTTTATGTGAGATAATGATAAATACCAGTTCGATTCAGAATTCCTAATGTGCACTCCTGACACAAAATTGCAAGAAAACATCCCTCTTCGTGAACCAAATTTTTAACTTGGCTTAATTTGCGCACCCAAGGCCTGCAGTTTAATCAGCACAATAACGGAATCTGTATCCTCCCCCGTCAGCTGAGACCAGAAGGTACGACTTCATTAAAGACCATGGCTTCTGTTTACCACCGCGATATTGCATTAGACAGGGAAGACGGACAAAAAGATTACTCCTTGTTTACTGCTTCAAGGCGCCGACTCTCGGCATATATGAAAGCAAATTTTACACTGCCATCTTCAATAAGCCAAAGAGATATTTCTGTCTCCCTCTCATGCAAAGACATAATTATTTCTCTCTCTGTTGTAATCTACACTCGGCAAGCAAGGGAAGCAATCCTGATCCGAACGCCGATGGTTCCCGCGTTGCTCCGAGGGGTCCCGGAAGCCTATTGTCTTTGAAATTGGATTACGATAACCTTTCGGCTGTTTTAATTCAGAAAGGTATTAGCTGAAATGACAAGCAGAATGGAGTGTTTTGAAAGGAAACATTTCACAGATACGTTTAACGTCCGTTTCATTAACCGCTTTTTCTAGTGTCTGGAGCAACGCCAATGGGAGCGACCTCTCAGAAATGCTTGTAATTTTTGCAGGTCTTTGACTTACCCTTTAAATATCCATTAAAAGTGAGCGTCTAGCCTCTCTCTTTGCATATTCTCCATCTCTATCGGTCTGTGAGAGGGCCTGATGGCATAAAGAGACATCTGTCGGAAGTAATGAGTCGGCTGCATGGGAAAACGTAATTTTATGTGTGATTTTTATGTCTTTTAATCTGTTACCTGACATTTTAATCTGGGTGACTTGCTAGATGATATCTATATATTTCCGGTGGCCCCAAAAAGTGTTGGGTTGACTAGCAGAGCATATTGATGGAGACTCTGGACCACAGTTTCTATCATAAAAAAATTACCACCTGACAACCACTCAAAAACCCTAGCAAAAACCAAATGTTGGGTTAAAAATGTAATTAAAAATGTACAGTTGAAAGTGAAAGTTAAAGTTGAGTTAACATTTTAAATTACATTTTTAACCCAACATTTGAGTTTGTCCATATTTGACCCAAATTTGGGTTGAAACAACCCAGCATTTTTTATAGTGTATATATATATATACATATATACACACACACACACACACACACACAGACACATGTTTGTAACTGCAGAAAGCTTGGTCCTGACATGCCCTTCTTTTTTTTGGCTCCATTTTATTCTATTTCTTTGAAGAAGCATATTTATTTTGTTTAAGTCACATCAGAGTGAAATATCACTGAGCAGTGTTCCAGGTCACTGAGTACTTTTGGGGACACGCAAGACACACAAATCACTTAAAACACCCTGTTTTCTCTCTCGCTCACTGTTTTTACACTGCATATCTTCAACTAACTCTTTTTTAAAATGTATCACAGAAAATGAAGAACAAAAGATAAGTATAAAGAGAAAGATACTTTAAAGGTCTTACTCTGCCTCGCAAAGACAAAAAACATATTTTAAAGATTTTATTATCTATCACTCCCTGTGACATATTAGTCCAGCGTTGGCTCGACCGTGCTCAGGGTGGGCCTGAAGACGGCGGCACAGTTTTGGTCCTCAGCCATCTAGATGTCTGTTTTAACCAGGGCCGGGTTTCCCGATAACAATGTATCTTAGCTCTTAAGAGGTCTCTGCACAAGGATCCTACGCTCGTCACAATTCCACGCACGTTTCCAAAAAAAAGCACTTAACATGAACGCTCGAGAGCGCATTCTACTTGCTACTTAAGCGTCACTGTCCATTCTCGAAGCGCTGAAATAAAACCTTATATGAACGATTTACCTAATTATCATCATTTGTTGTGGATTAGAAATCAAAACAAGACTATATAAAGCACATATACAGGGGAGGCACTTACAAAATGGCTGAAAAAAAAAACACACAAAAAAAACGAGAAGATACCTTTCAAAAAGATAAAATTATTGTCCTTTTAGAGGAGATAGAGCGAAACAAATGTTTTATTATTTTAAAGGACACCATACAAATAAGGAAAAACAAAACATCAGGGAGGACACTGCGAACTAACTGGCACCAGGGGTGTTCAAAGATCAGGGAAGGAGGTCCGCAAGAAATGCCAAATACATGGGTGGTTTTCATGCACGTCAGCAAGTCAGACAGATTTTTCCCAGTCTTTGAAGCATATTTCCCAGTACTTCTTTTATGATTTTTTTTGTTGTTGTTTTTTCATTCAATTTAGATGTGTATTTCTATGCTTTTCTTCCATTTTTAATTATTTCATTTATAAATTAATTTAAACAAAACATGAATAAAGTGTACAATAAAGTACAATCAAAACCTTATATTATACTCACATTGCAGTGTAATCTGTTAAAGGGGTGATGAACTGAGAAATCAAATTTTCCTTGAGCTTTTGACATCTAAGAGGTCATCATATTATAATATCCTGCAAGTTTCAGAACTGAAAACGTCCTTGTTAGTCCAATAAAAGCAGCAAACGACTCCTTTTTCAAAGTGGGGAACTATGACGTCAAAGGGGTTAAAACACCACCCCAGCAGAAGAAGATCAACGCCTACCTCAACAGAACCGGTTTAGCTCCGCCCACCGATTCACGCATTACACACATAGCACATAACATAGATTCCTACCTCGTGATGACTGAATTGAGCTACCGAGCAATACAGAATATTGTGCAGTGCCTGGTTGTGAAAGAAGACAGTCGCTACATAAGCTCCCTCTGGATTCCAATAGGACTGCATGGATAAACGTTATTTTTCCAGCTGATGAGGTAAAACATTATCCGTCTGTTTGCTTCATTTCACTGAGGATTGAGTGCTGTGCCGGCTATATTGGATCTGGCAGGAATGGTGCAACACACGGACTCTGGGTCGAATAATTCCGGTTGCCATTTTACAACTTTGGACGTTTTCAAACAATTTCCCCCACGTGCATCGACGGGTGAGTTGAAACTCATTATAATATGCAAAACTGTTATCCACTCACAGCAGTGGGCGTTTACTTCCAAGTCTTCAGTGCGAGACGCCCATAAAAACCGAGTTTTTTTTTCAGCTAGGCTCAAAACTAGGGTACAAAATAGCCTATTGCTTATTCATTTTGATGTTTTTGAACGCAAAAACCAAGCAAACGTCATAAGTTGACCTCAGACAACAATATAATAAAATTTAAAAAGCCAGTTCATGACCCCTTTATATCTAGATAAAAGTCTAATCTGCCGCTAGTAAATCTGTTTTACGACGCACTCTGGGATTTACGATTACTCCAGAGCACTCGTAGTTCTACGAACATTTGCAAGTGCTATTTAAGTTACGATGCTTTTGGGAAACAGACCATAATATTAAGATCAGTCGTACGATCGTTTTACGAACTTAGGCTTACGATGCTTTTGGGAAACGCAGCCCAGTTCCGGTACCCGAACTGGGTGAGGCGGGGCTTTAGTTATTTGTTGTATTCACCTGCTACGGCATGTGTAACATTTTTTCTGTCAACTCTGCACTCTGAGCAAACGATATCGTACGTTTGTCAATGGAGCGGGTTCAGAACAAACTACTGACCGCAGTTGTGCAGGACAAAGGACATCAGAAGTTACAGGGACGGATGACAGCTGTACAAAGTACACAGGCTACACTGTAATTTTATTTTAATGAAATTACAGATTTTAATGATTTTCATTTTTTTACAACAATGTATAATCAGATAGGTAGCATTATTTGATAGAACACCGACACAGTAACGCACGGCTAAACAAAGGCAGAGTATCGTAACCCAATTTGAACGTTCCAAAACAAAGCCAAAGAGTTGCAAATGGTGTCACCGTGTTCTGCCTTGGTTTCTCAAGGGCTTTTGGGAGTTACGGTTAAGGCAACCCATTATTTTCTCGAAAAAACATCGCAAATTACTTTTGAATCTTTCAAGAACACGTCTGGGTCATATTTCACCATAAAATAAGAACATTTAACTGTTTTTTTTAATGTTTTTGAGCACCAAATCAGCATATCATAAAGATTTTTGAAGGATCATGTGACACAGAAGACTGGAGTATTGGCTGCTGGAAATGTTAAAATATACTAAACTAGAAAAAAAAGTTCAAAATTGTAATAATACTAAACAATATAACTGTTTTTACTGTATTTTAAATAAAATGAACCCCAACCTTTAAAAAAAAAAATGCACATTCAAATATATTACAATCATTACAATCACAGCCATCCAATTACTGTCAGTAACCAAAAAAACAACTGCACACATGCACAGACATAAGCACAAAGAGCCGAGACAATTTCTCCACAAGCCAGAAGAGCTTCAATAAAACCTAATCATTCAGAAAACACAAAAAGACCTCGCCACCCCCGCTCTCTCCCTCTCTTTCACGCACACCCTGTTTCATAATTTCACACCCCCGTCAGAAGATTAAAACTAGCCTCCTTGTTTCATGAAGACAGATACATCAGAAAAGCAATGAGGGAGGGGAAACAGGGCCGATCTCCCTCTCTTTTGCTCTCTTTTGAGCATTGATTCAGAAGGTGCCATTCACTCCGTCAGTTCAGCTGCACTCGTCTTTTGATGTCTGTGTCAGTCACTGTCTGTCTCTCTATCTGTCTTTAAATTAATCACTCTGTGCTTTGAACAGATCAGTATAAAGCCGCTCTTTACCGACAGAGAGAGACGGAGGGGCTATGAGAGCCAGGGCTGGGGGCGACATGGTTTGTTGACTGAATAGATCCGTGCGGCACTTTATTGAACTTAAATGAAAAGAAAATACGAACGCCGAAGCAGAGGTGGGAGACAAAGGAGGAAACCGAGCGGTAAATATGGAGTTCTTCTGTGACTTTTACTCATCAACACAGGCTTTCTCAAAAGTTCAGAGGCGCCGGCCAATCGTATGAGGTTATGGCTCTCACGGGGCCAATCAGAGGGCAGCTGGATTGCTTGTTTACATAACCTTCTTCCAGTTTCCATCAGCCACCAGTCGTCGGCAGGGCAGGGTGCGGTGAAGGGATGAAAGAGAGAAGAAAGATCTTACATGTACATGCCAAAGATGCGGCTGTTTGGTCGAAATTCAAATGCAAACACGAATTAGGCTAAGACGCTAACCATGCTAAAATCAAGTCATGTTCACAGAGCGTCTCATTAACCCTATCACATATATGGGATTATTACAGACAAATAAGCATTTCACTAATTCGCCTGCCCGTTCAGCCATAGAGGTTGATAGTAAACTAACTTGGCTTGCTGTCCTTGGAGGAGTTAATTTTGATAATAATAACTTTGATTTGTCCCTCAATTTGTAAACAAGAGCGGACACAGATTTACAGCAGGCCTTTTGCAATGTAGTTGTGACAAGTTTTACAGTGGAAATGGCCAAGGAACTGAAGAAGCTTTAAAAGAAATGTGCTCATTTTGTTTACATGCTTTAAATTAATTTTAATTTTTTTTTACCATAGGTATCTCTCTCTTTTTTTTTTTTTTTAAGGTTGAACTACGTTTCAAGAACCTGGTTGTGCAATTCAGTAATGCCACGTCCATTCCTGGTTTAATGGATGGCAAGTAAAGTAACCAGATTTATTTAGCTATAGGCCTACATTTAGCTATATACAGGGTTAAGCACATTGATCACACAAATCTCATGCTAATACATGTAATGTTTAAGTGGTCATACACACAAGTAAGATCCATTACTTTACGATCCATTAGCTCACTGGCCTGCACGTGCTATCTGTTTGAGCCTATCTGGGCCATTTTTAAAGCTTATGAGAGGGGGGTTGGCCACCTGGACATGCACAGCCCGTTCTCATCCTTTAGCGTCACATAGAACGCTATATGACAAAACGGCGCTATACTACGCGTGTGGCACCCTTTATCGTTAATATAACACGCGAATCCAAGTTGTCATAAACCCTTTAGCATAATACGAGACTACCCTACCCTACCCCACACCAAAACCTACCCATCACAGCGCGTGTTATATTAACGATAACGGGTGCCGTGTGCGTAGTATAGCGCCGTTTTGTCATATAGCGTTCTAGGATGAGAATGCATCACTAATGTTACTTCCCTTTGTGGACTTTAGTTGTGACTAATAAAAGGTGCCTGCATGTGGTAAAGCAAGTACCTGTTGCTATTTGGATAGTGTCAAACGTGCCCCCCTTTGCCCTGGTTGCTGTGTGTGGACAGCCTAGGGTTCCCATCTATGGGTTCCATTTCAGCCCCAGTAATGTCCCAAAATGGGTGTGTATGTGAGCTCCATGAATTTATCTGCCATCACTGAGGGCGTTTTGTACATGTTGGTTGAGTATTATTTTCCCCTGTGTGCATATGACTATTTGACTATTATGCCTTAGTTTTTGTGTAGTTTTGGGTGTCCAAGTTCTAATAAACATACTCTCTGTAGTCTTATGAAGAACTTATGAACATCAACAAACATTTAACAATAATGTAATTTGATGTGTAACTAATAACAAATTTAGCCTGGCTGCGCCCTCCTACGCACCTCCGCTCAATTTTATTTTACTTCAGTAACTACGTCTGGGATCACTCCATATCCTAAGGTTTCCAGAAATCAATTTTTTTTAGGACCAATCAGCGAAAAGAGGGAGTGGCTGAGAAAGATGACGTTGATGTAAGCGCGTCAGTTACAGTTTGAGTTCAGTAATGGCAGCGGAGAAAGACGTGAGAAAAGCTATTCGGTCCGTTGTTGGAAAAGAAACTGCCGAATATACAGAATTTAAAGCCGGATTGTTATCGTCTCACCTCTTGTCGCACAGCTGAGGACCAAGAGAAGGAGGCAGAAAGTTTGGAAGTTTGTGCTGGGCAGCTCGTGCATGATGACCGTGACATTTTGGACGGACGGTTTAGCCTGGTGTTCGCGGTGTTCGGAAGCCCCGAGTCCTGGCTGCTAAACTATGGTTGAAGATCCGCTCAGGAGTCATGTCAGTCGCTCAGATTCCCAACTGTAAATTTACTGATTATTGTGATGAATAGAACATTTTGAGCCCCTTTGTGCACTCGTGCAGGAGGTTGGTGTGTCAGTTTTACATGTTGTAAATCATACAAATTGGTTGTAATTTTTAAAAAAATAATTGTCATAAATAAAAATGTGAAAAACCATACTTTGAAGATATTTGATTTTCAGTTTTAGATGGCAATGGTTGATTTGTTTTACTAAAAAAAACTAAATGCCACATAAAAATGTACAAACACATACTTTGAAGACCATAATTAAGGTAATTAAGAAACAATAAGACGTAATATGAAAAATTGTTGTTTATTACACATCTGCAGATAGAGACAAGACTGATCATTCACTGTAGCTGCTACAGCATTTGCGGCAGATCAGAAAACGACCACAGCTGCGTATTTGTAATGATTAGACACAGCTTCCACCGTCGAATGAATATATCACTGTGTCAAATATACATTTCGAATTAATAATTGTTCCTAGATTAACAAAACCTGCGGCGCTCGTCGACTGAAATCCTTTTGTAAACATAATCCTCTGATCATTCGGACTTTTTTTCCAGCCATTTCGGCGCGTGACATACGTCACTCACGACACCCCGTTAGCGATTGGCTATGGCAGATCGTGAGTGACTTTGGGCAGATCCAATAGATTTGAACTTTGATAGTGAACCCGTCTACAAGGAAGGAAACGTTTCTCAATGGAGCGGTTCCAGACTCTATGTGGAAATGAAATGAACTAGAGTCTGGTTGAACCAGGCTATAACAAATTTTCATTACACCCAAAATATAATTTTCAAAAAAAAAAAAAAAAATGTCATCACAACCAAATCTGAACCTTTCCATGTCATGCCATCACTTATTATTGTATGTATTGTAAATTATTTTAAGAAAACTAGTGACCTTAACACAACTCAAACTTATAGAATTGTTATGTGGTATCCAAGGTGTTCCGGGTGTGTTTTTTGTTGTTGAAAATCACATTTCTACCTGGTTTATGGTGTTGCTAGGCTGTTCTGAATTCTTGTTGTCAATTACAGGCCAAAGTCAACAGAATCTCTATAAGATATTGCCCAAGGCCCTTCTTCACTGTAAGTCAGTGGGATTTTTTTTTTCCACCCGCTTTATCATCGACCAGACAAAAGGAAAAAAAAAAGATTACAGCTTAGAAATGTAATGTTGCATCTTTCTTCAACAAGCCACATAATTGGAGGTATCATTCATGTCTGTTGCACAAACTAAGTGCACCGCTGTAAATGTATTTATAGCAAAGGACGAGTCAAAAGTATGGTAATCAACAGCATGCCACAGTTGAGGTCCATAGACATAACGTTGTGAATGACCCGGAAAATTCCTCTAAGGTCAGCCCACGATAATAACTAAAGGAAATAGGTAGCACAAAGGAGACATGGCAGCCCAAATGCCACAGACTAGTGTGTCTCTTCCTCATCCCTGGACATGGCATTCATCAACATTAACAACCCTTCTCTCCCTCTCTCTTTATTGCTCCATCCTTCCGTCTGATCCTTTTTCTTTATATCCCGCACGTTGACTGTAACTCTTTTCTTTAAACGCCTCTTTAACAAGCAGCAAATCCTTCCTCTTCCATCAGCGTCTTTTAAAGCTCACATTCGATTCTTTTTTTCTCATTCTCTCATTCCCTGAAACGTTGTGTGTCAAGGCCAGTTTGTCAGTGTCAGTAGGGGGTTGTGATTGTGCCTAAGATACTGCTTAACTCTTAAACACACACACATTCTTTAAAAAAAATCAATATGTCTTTCAGTGTGCTCATGTTGGGTTCTGAGTGAATATAAACAGTGCTGTATTTCATAAAGAATCAATGGCAAAGGACAGATGAGTGGGAGCAGATGGGGCAGAGAGAGAGAGAGAGAGAGAGAGAGAGAGAGAGAGAGAGAGAGAGAGAGAGAGAAAGAGAGATTTTGGACAGACTGTTCTCTAAATCAAGCCTCGGTTAATCCGCATCACAATAGTGTTATGATGACACCAAATTTTCAGCAGTCGATAAAAATCTCAATTTTGTTACCACTGCAAAACTGTAAAATACATCATTTAAGAAGTTAAGCATTATAAATACAATTTGAATAATGACATATATCTGTCAAAAATTTATCCAGTAAATATTTTTTGTTTGATGAAGTTTGATTGATAATAGCTACATGATAAACAGTGTGCACGTCAATTTGTCTTCAGGCCTATGCACAAATCCATTTTTATTATATTTTTTTATTTTTTTGACGAAAATGATTTTAAACATTTCCTAAACATCCAAAAAATGCTATCTTGACAAAGCAAATTAGATTTGAGAGCTAGAGTGAAATTTTCTTTTGGACTACTTTCTTTTGACTGATTTTGACGGTTCCTGGTTACTTATTCTTTCATTGTACTGTATGGAAAAGAGCTGCTCTGATGAGCTGCTGAATAACTTTCTATTATGTTCCATTGAAATGAATTGTGAACTTGATGGTGAGTATTTTGGCAGAACTGTTCCTTTAAGAGATAAAAAAAGGAATTAAATAAGGCTCGATGAGATGGAAACTGGAAAGATGGGCAAAAAACAAAAGAAAGATTCGTTAGTTTACTGTTTTAAATGGTTGAGTGGCATTTGGGGTCCCTGGGGGCACAGCTTGTAACTCTCTCTCCACTAAGTGAAGACTGTGCTGGCCCTCAGGAAACAAACAGGGCTTTAATTAAACTCACATTGCAGGTGAGTAATCTTATCTCAATAACAATTTTGTAATTGGGGGGGGGGGGGGGGGGAGTGCAACAACACAAGCGCACACACTGAACCCAGGAATAAAGCAGACATGGATAAACACATGCACAACTTGCTTGCCCAAAGCAGCCAAACAAAAAATAGTGTTTTTTTCTGTAAAGCTTTAAAATATATAATAATTTCCATGAAAATTATTTTTTAAAAAGAATCAGACAAACGATATATTTCACAGTATTTATCCCACACTCACTAACACAGAGACTTCCTTTAAACCATGCCTGCATATAACCAGAGCAGTTCCTAAACCAGACACTCCACAGTGGGACACTGTTCTTTTATAACACACTCACCTGTGGAACCGGAGGCAACCGCTGTGTGTGAGATTACATTCCGAATAAGAGCATTCTTTCTGAGGATTTCAATCCCTCCTACATATGTCTACAAACACACACAGACACACACGCACGCACACACACAATCACAAAAAGCATGCACTGCATTAGAACGTAGTCTCAGAGGATGTGTATGAAAACATTCATGCTTTCTGGACTGCTGTGTGTGAGTGAGAGACTTTTAAAAGAGCTGAAGGCGGAACAGAGTGGGACGACATCACTGCGGACAGACAGAAAGGAGGAGAGGAGAGGAGATGTACAGAGGAGGAGAGGAGAGGAGAGGAGAGGGGAGTTACAGAGTAGAGTAGAGGAGAGGACAGGAGAGGAGAGGAGAGAAATACAGAGGAGAGGAGAGTTACAGAGTAGAGTAGAGGAGAGGAGAAAGATACACAGAGGAGAGGAGAGGTACAGAGGAGAGTAGAGGAGATGTACAGAGGAGAGGAGGAGAGGTAGACATATTCATGCTTTCTGGACTGCTGAGTGTGAGTGAGAGACTTTTAAAAGAGCTGAAGCCAGAACAGAGTGGGATGACATCACTGCAGGCAGACAGAAAGGAGAGGAGGAGAGGAGAGGAGATGTACAGAGGAGAAGAGAGGAGATGTACAGAGAAGTACAGAGGAGAGGAGGAGAGGAGATGTACAGAGGAGAGGAGAGTTACAGAGTAGAGGAGATGTACAGAGGAGAGGAGAGTTACAGAGTAGAGGAGATGTACAGAGGAGAGGAGAGGTACAGAGGAGAGGAGAGGTGCAGAGGAGAGGAGAGTTACAGAGGAGAGGAGAGGTGCAGAGGAGAGGAGAGTTACAGAGTAGAGGAGATGTACAGAGGAGAGGAGAGGTACAGAGGAGAGGAGAGGTGCAGAGGAGAGGAGAGTTACAGAGGAGAGGAGATGTACAGAGGAGAGGAGAGTTACAGAGGAGAGGAGATGTACAGAGGAGAGGAGAGCTACAGAGGAGAGTAGAGGATATGTACAGACGAGAGGAGGAGAGGTAGAAATATTCATGCTTTCTGGACTGCTGAGTGTGAGTCAGAGACTTTTAAAAGGCCTTAAGGCGGAACAGAGTGGGACGACATCACTGCAGGCAGACAGAAAGGAGGAGAGGAGAGGAGATGTACAGAGGAGGAGAGGAGATGTACAGAGGAGAGGAGGAGAGGTACAGAGGAGAGGAGAGGGGAGGTACAGAGGAGAGGATAGGAGAAATATAGAGGAGAGGAGATGTACAGAGGAGAGGTACAGAGGAGAGGAGATGTACAGAGGAGAGGTACAGAGGAGAGGGGAGGTACAGAGGAGAGGATAGGAGAAATATAGAGGAGAGGAGATGTACAGAGGAGAGGTACAGAGGAGAGGAGATGTACAGAGGAGAGGTACAGAGGAGAGGCGATGTACAGAGGAGAGGATGAGAGGTACAGAGGAGAGGAACAGAGGAGATGAGATGTACAGAGGAGAGGAGGAGAGGTACAGAGGAGAGGATGAGAGGTACAGAGGAGAGGAACAGAGGAGATGAGATGTACAGAGGAGAGGAGAGGTACAGAGAAGAGGAGATGTACAGAGGAGAAGAGGAGAGGTACAGAGGAGAGGAGAGGTACAAAAGACATGTACAGAGGAGAGGAGAGGAGATGTACAGAGTAGAGGAGAGGTACAGAGGAAAGGATGAGATGTACAGAGAAGTACAGAGGAGAGGAGGAGAGGTACATGGAAGAGGAGAGGAACAGAGGAGAGGTACAGAGGAGAGGAGAGGTACAGATGACAGGGAAGGAACAGAGGAGAGGAGGAGAGGTACAGAGGGGAGGAGAGGAGATGTACAGAGGAGAGGAGGAGAAGTACAGAGGGGGGAGAGGTAGAGAGGAGGGGGGAGGAGAGGTATAGATGAGAAGAGGAGAGGTACAGAGGAGAAGAGATGTACAGAGGTGCGGAGAGGAGATGTACATAGGGGAGGAAAGGTAGAGAGGAGAGGGGAGGATAGGTATAGAGGAGAAGAGAAGAGGTACAGAGGAGAGAAGAGGTGCAGAGGAGAGGAGAGGAACAGAGGACAGGTACAGAGGGGAGAGGTACAGAGGAGAGGAGGAGAGGTACAGAGGAGAGGAGATGTACAGAGGAGAGGAACAGAGGAGAGGTACAGAGGAGAGGAGATGTACAGAGGACAGGGAAGGAACAGAGGAGAGGAGATGTACAGAGGAGAGGAACAGAGGAGAGGTACAGAGGAGAGGAGAGGTACAGAGGAGAGGAACAGAGGAGAGGTACAGAGGAGAGGAGATGTACAGAGGAGAGGAACAGAGGAGAGGTACAGAGGAGAGGAGATGTACAGAGGACAGGGAAGGAACAGAGGAGAGGAGATGTACAGAGGAGAGGAACAGAGGAGAGGTACAGAGGAGAGGAGAGGTACAGAGGACATAGAAGGAACAGAGGAGAGGTACAGAGGGGAGGAGAGGAACAGAGGAGAGGTACAGAGGAGAGGAGAGGTACAGAGGACATGGAAGGAACAGAGGATAGGAGGAGAGGTACAGAGGGGAGGAGAGGTAGAGAGGAGAGGGGGAGAAGTACAGAGGAGTAGAGGAGAGGTACAGAGGAGGAGAGGACAGGTACAGAGAAGAGGAGGAGAAGTACAGAGGGGAGGAGAGGTAGAGAGGAGAGGGGGGGGGAGAACAGAGGAGTAGAGGAGAGGTACAGAGGAGGAGAGGAGAGGTACAGAGAAGATGAGGAGAGGTACAGAGGAGAGGAAGGGAGAGGAACAGAGGGGACAAGAGGATAGGAACAGCGGAGAGGAAATGTAAATGAGGAGGGGAGAGGAACAGATGAGAGGAGATGTAGAGGAGAAGGGGAGAGGAACAGAGGAGAGGAGAGTAGAGGATTAGAGGAGGAGATGTAGAGGAGGATGGGGAGAGGAACAGATGGGAGGAGATGTAGAGGAAGAGAGGAAAAGAGAATGAAGAACAGAGGAGAGGAACAGAGGGGAGGAGAGGAGATGTAGAGGAGGAGGGGAGAGCAACAGTGGAGAGTGGAGGATGATGGAGAATATTGGAGGGGGAGAGAGAACAGAAGAGAGGAACTGAGGAGAGGAGAGTAGAGGAGGAGATGAGATGTAGAGGAGGAGGGGGAGGAACAGAGGGGAGGAGATGAAGAGGAGGAGAGGAAAAGAGGAGGAGGAACAAAGGGGAGGAGAGGAGATGTAGAGGAGGAGGGGAGAGGAACAGTGGAGAGTAGAGGAGGAGGGGAGAGGGACAGAGGAGAGGAGATGTAGAAGAGGAGGGCATAGTAGAGGAGGAGGGGATAGGAACAGAGGAGAGGAACCGAGGAGAGGAGAGTAGATGAGGAGAGGAGATGTAGAGGAGGAGGGAAGAGGAACAGAGGAAAGGAGATGTAGAGGAGAGGAGATGTAGAGGAGGAGAGGAACAGAGGAGAGGAGATGAGATGTAGAGGAGTAAGGGAGAGGAACAGAGGAGAGGAACAGATGAGAGGAGATGTATAGGTGGAGGGGAGAAGAACAGCGGAGAGGAGATGTAGAAGAGAGGAGATGAGATGTAGAGGAGGAGGGGAGAGGAACAGAGGAGAGGAGCGGAGGGATGTACAGAGAAGATTTAGAGGAGGAACGGAGAGGAAAGGAGATAAGAGGAGAGGATGTACAGAGGAGATGAGAGGAGAGGAGAGGAGAGGAGAGGAGAGAATTGAGGATAAAATGTGAGGAGTGATTAGATGCAAGAGGAGAAATGGAATGAGAGGAGAAATAGAATGAGAATGAGAAGAGATGAGATAAAGACGAAATTAGAGTAAGACTGAGGACAGGACGGATATGTAGCGATTAAAGTTTGCATGAGAGGTCAAAGGGAAATGAGATAAACGATGAAAGATAAGGAGAAAAGTCAGAATAAGATAGATACAAAAGAAGATGAGAGGAGAGATCATATGAAAATACATAAGGACAAAAGAGGAGAGGCGGAGAGGAGAACAAAAGGAGATATCAGATGTGATGAGACATTTGTGGGGACTAGAAAAGACATGAGAGAAGAGGAGAAAAGAATAGGGGAGAAAAGAAAAAGGAGAGCTACAAATGGAGTGGGACTCATGTAATGAGTAGAAAGCACATAACAGACTTGACAGTCTCTAGACTCAAACCACTCCACAAATTGCTGAGCACAGGCACACAAATTAACACTCCATAGAGAGTAAATCTCCTACAGACACATTTCATAAGCAGAAATACTACAACCGTTTGAAAGTTAATGTTGAAATGAAGACAGTTATATCCTATTAGGCTAACGTTGATGCAGTAGAAAGTAGTGTTCAACAACAGACTGTCCCTATATGATGGATGGATTAGACAAACACACACACACACACACACATCACACTATCATCTTAATGCCACATGCTCTGCGTTCGGCTCCTAGCCATATAATTAAGCTCCAAACTGTCGACTCTCTAAACAATGGACTTCATTGTGCTTCCTTTTTAGCCAGTCATGTGACAGAAGTTAGTCAGGCAGATCCTATGTGTGAAAACTTCCACACACACACCACCCCCCACGATCCCAAACACACACACACACACACACACATGCACACACTTGGCTTTTAAATCTGTAATTAGCTATATCCAACAACTTGACAATGTCCATGATTGTAGCATTAGCACCCTCTATGATTCAAAGCTGGTATTGCAATAAATGTTGGCTGTAAATGTGTTTATAAGTGCGTATCTGTGCATTTCATCACCTTTGAGCTGTCAGACTAATATACTCAATAATTGTTTTCTGCTGTTTTTATAATTAAATGAAACAATGGCATAATTAAAACATGAAAAAAGTGTCAAAATCTGCTCTAAATTCTCCACTGAATATTTTTTTAACCAGAGCAGATTTTTTTTTTCTCAGCTTCAGGCGTCATGCCCATGGACTGTTGTTTGAGAGTCTGATGCACTTGGTACACAAAACAAGAAGCATTGATTGGTTCATCTGGTTCAATTCTACATGATTTCCGAGAGAAGTGTGTGTCACGTTCTTTAACAGTCCACCTGTAAACAAAGCTGTCGTGACGGCAAACCCCCTTATGGAAGAAGAACACCGTCGTGTTTACAATGGTGTCAACGAATGCTAACCAGAATAAATGAAACACCGGATTATATTAAAATAGAAAACTATTATCCTTAATTGTAAGAAATGTTTCTGTATTTTGATGCGCAAACATTAAAAAAAATAGTGTCCACATTTTTGACCAGTTGAACTGTACTATTATACTATTGCTGCATAATTATCTATGCTAGCATAAATCAAGCCTAGCGTCAGTTCTGGCAGGTCATGGTAGTCAAGCTCGAAAGATTGAAATCCACAGGATATATACAAATTTATAAATACAAATTTGTGATGAAGTGTAGCCTACAAAAATGTGTGTTTGCTTCAGTCGTTATAATCTGATTCAGCACGTTCTTTATCTTCAATCCGCAGTTGCGCGATCTCACGACCATGTCGTAATTCGCACGAGTTCGACGAATGATTAAAAAGGGGCTAATTCGTACGAATTCATACAACCTCACTCGTACGAATTAGTACAATTTTGCTAAAACGTACATATTTTACGAATTGGCCAATTCGTATGAATTCGTACGAATGACCTACCCCTTACCCCGCCCCTAAACCTACCCATCACGTGGGTTTAGACAAATCATACGAATTCGTACGAGTGAGGTCGTACGAATTAGACACTTTTTAATCATTCGTTGAATTCGTACGAATTGGTCATGAGATAGGGTTGGCACATCAGAAACAGAGGACTGTGTGTGTGTGTGTTCATCTAAGCCTCATTGGTCTGCCACTGCTTGTCAGAATATTTGAGATGACCAATCAAATCAAATTAGGCGGGCTTAGTTCACAGAAGCTTCAGAGCGCAAATTTTAGTTCAGTTTACGGTCAAGTGTGAGATAAGATGCAAGTAGCTAAACTAAACATTTCATATTTGACCGTTTTTTTAAGTCATAAATATTAAACTCACAAAAATAATCAGGCAAACTAATAAACTTTTGTCTAATAAACCATTTTGAACTGAAAATAGGCCTATGTAACCTAACAATTAGTTGACTGTCATTGTGAGGGGAGAAGACACATTCCCAAAGCCGTTTTGTTAATATGACAGGGAAAGATGAGGAGAAGATGATGAGGAGACGGAGAAAAAAAGGAAGGAGATGAGAGAGCAGGTATTGACAAATAATCAAAAGCCTGCTGAAATGGTATTAAAGCCATTTCTTATCCTTTTTTTGGCTTTCAAACATCTTGAAATGCACATATCAGAGAAATAAAAAAAAATGAACCCCCTAACAACCTCAAATTCAGGACCTATTAGATTGTAAAGCCCTGTAATAGGCATAAGATCAATCATGAATGTGTAGCCTAAATTGTGAATGAATTTATTTAGTTATATAGTTATTTACTTAGCTTTCCAAATCGCTTTCAGAAAATGAGGGTAAAAATCAACCTATCAGTTGACATGTTTACTGTCTTCACTGATGGACAAAAATGAAAAGCCTATATCAGTCAAAGCTCAGCTTTCGGAGGGGATGAGACGGGGCAAGATAAAAACAGAAAGAGTGTGATGCTGATAAGGAGAGAATAATCAGCTGCCCACTGGTTTTAAAGCTGTTGTTATCCATTTTTGGATATAACAGAACAGATACAGAACAGTTGTTTTGATGCCACCCAGTCCTAGCTTCATACCACTTTTTGTACTGAACTTCCTTAGCACCGAACTGTCAATTGTATGCTATTTTCATTCTTTCCCACTAAACTATATTCTATATTCCTCTCTTGTCGCCAAATTCATTCTCCAGTTCCTCCATTCTATCTTCTCTTTCATCTCATCTCATTCCTTATCTCTTGCTCCTTCTACTACTCTTGCTCATTTGTGCCTTTTTCTTTGTTCATTCTTTCTTTCATTTTTCGCTCTCTATCAGGGAGGGATGTTGGATCGATATTGTGTTTAACATCACCTTTTGGCTGCACGTAGCCTTCAGCTAACAAGTCCCGCACGGGTGACCTTTGACCCATGCGATCGATACTGGCTCAGGGCCCACATGGGAGTGCTGCTACGGTACCGGGGACGCTGATAGGGCCACAGAACACTGTGGTCAGACTTCCGCCACCATTGAGAAAGGTGAACAGCCTGGAGTCCTCAGGAATGTCAGCTTGAAAGATACAAAAACAGCACTGGGAAGAGGATTCCTTATGTCCGAGAAATAAAGGTGCATTTTTAGATACTGAAACACTATCTTCTGGGAACATTATTAAATCTTTCATAATTTAATTGGTCATCTTTGCTTCTGTGGAACACAAGGAGCTATTTATAGTATTTTAAAGTGTCTATTTTGATACAATGAAAATGAATGGAGATGAAATCTGTCAAGTAAGATTTTCAAAGAATAATGATTTCATTTCAGTTTGATCCTTAGGGTGGGGGGGGGGGGAAGTATGACGTCAAAATATTTGAACGTAAGTACACATGCTATCTGGAACATTTTTATGATGCACTGTAAACATGTTTGTAGTTTTTACATGAAAAGATAAATATATATATATATATATATATATATGATAAACACCTGTTAGTGGTTAAATGTGAGTAAACGGTTAAAATATGTAAATGGTAAAAAACATTTTCCTGTAAAATCCTGTAAAATGTATGGTTTTTGTAAGTAAAAAATACAAATTGCCATGTAAATTAGAGTGAAAAAACAAAAATTTTAATATTTTACCAAAATGCTTATTTTTTTGTACATTAGAGAGTTTGTTACATTAAATGTCTATTTTATTGTTTTAGTGTCATGTGTTACCCTGATTATTTTGTGTTTGATCCTGTGCATGTTTTATGTACAGATACTAACTCCATGTAAAATTGTTATTTAGTGTACCTTTTTCATCTAGTATATAGTATATTTTTTAATAGATTTAGAATTTGCCATTACACGTATCTATCTAGTAATAAAATGATGGATAACACACTATTTCAAAGTCTACAATCATCTCTCCCTCATTCTGTCCTTTGTTCCACTTTCTTGCAGGAACCTTTGAATCTATATTTAAAACCTCAACTTCTTTTAGAAGAAACGATGGGCCAACCTTGCCACATGATAAACCAATAAATCATAGATGCATATTTCAAACAATCCACTAATCTGCATCAACATCAAAACACGTCTGGATATTAAAGCTTCTCTCTCTCATACTGTAGCTTTGACTAATACAGAGCTCTTTTCAAATGTCTTTGCCTTTATTAAAATTATAGACAACGTTTCCCTTGCATAAACATGTATGCAATTACATTCCAATATGTTCAATTTAGAACCAAATAGCAAAACTGGGAAACATATGAACATAAATGACATCTGGCATATATACAGTAGTCTGTATACAGTATGTGTGTATTTCTGAACTAATATAATGCGCTGAAGTAGGCACCAACCAAAGTGATTGTACTTCAAACGCCCGTTTCCATTTGTGGCCTCTTGGGATTGACCCCGCCTACACAGGAGCTAGTGACTGTCAGCCATTAAGCAGCTAGAAGTCCAAAAGGCCTCGCAATAACTGCGGTTACAGGTCCTACAATAGAAACTGCGTACAGTATGTGGGCCACACACTCGAAAACCTCCAGTCTTGGGAAAACCAATTGGGAAACCCACATCAACAGCTATTACAGCTCTCACTGAACAGAATGAAGCACTGTCCGCCATATCGCCGCTTTAGTCCATGACCGCACTTTTCTCCCTGAAACGAAAAGTTTTTTTTTTAACTCTAAATGAGAAGTTAGCAGAGGTTCGAGCCAGGTCTGGTAAATGATTTTTTTTTTTTTTGGAACAATAATTGTTTGACAGAAGAGGGATCTCATAACGGGAAGCTAATGGTATCTAATGGCGCCTACATTTAATAACTACAACTTGTCCATTTGAATAGCCTAGTGAAACCCTCATTTACACATTACTCACAAAACTCTCCACAGAAGCACTTCTAACATGTGCTACGTGCAATCTGGCTACGATAATTACTTGTATGATTCTGTGTGAAGGGGAGAAATCGGTTCACTGGTTCATTGGAGAACATGAGGCCTGATACACATTTGTTGTACCACATCCCTTTCTCGAGTCTATCGTCGTTGAAACACCCCTCAACTTTACTACAGTGTTGGTCTACTTGGTCTATTCATTTATTCAATATATTCAAAGAAATATATAGAAAAAAAAATGTCATTCATATATAAAATGACTTGAATACACATTCTATGATGAATATGTTTTTTTTTTAAATCTGAATAAATAACCGATTTAAATATTTGAGGGAGAAAGTCATAATTTTTATTGGGACAAACAAATAGAAATAATAAAACAACAAAATAAACAAATAAGTTGTAAGGTTAGTTAAGGTTGTAGAACTTAAAGGGTTAATTCACCCAAAAATGAAAATTAAGTCATTAATTACTCACCCCCATGCTGTTCCAACCCCGTAAGACCTTCGTTCATCTTCGGAACACAAATAAAGATATTTTTGATTGAATCTGAGAGCTAGATCAGTCCTCCATAGAATGCCTAAGGGACTGGCTCTTGACGGCCCATAAAGTCATTAAAGAAAAGGTTTAAATGCTCCATGTGCCTACAGCGGCTCAATTATAAGTTTATCAAGCGACGAGACTACTTTGTGTGTGAAAAAAAACATAAATAACGGCTTTATTCGAGTATTCCATTACTTCCTTATGGGCGCATGCGCGAGAACTGAGACGAGGACGTTCTCATTCGTCTACTTCTTGTTACCGGCTGCTCACCGCTTAGGAGTTTTACCGCCACCTACCGTATAAGATGATGATAAGGCACACTGTCGTTTTTTGAGAAGATTAAAGGCTTTTAAGTGCACCTTGTAGTGCGGAAAATACGCAAATTGAAAAGCGTATGTACAGCGCGCATCTTCCTCTGCTTGTAAACAGAAAGTTTTGCACTTCCAGTTATATCAGCACATCATCTTATACGGTAGGGGGCGGTAAAACTCCTAAGCGGTGAGCAGCCGGTAACAAGTCGAAGGAGAACGTCCTCGTCTCAGTTCTCGCGCATGCGCCAATAAGGAAGTAATGGAATAGTCGAATAAAGCCGTTATTTATGGGTTTTTTTCACACAAAAAGTATTCTCGTCGCTTGATAAACTTATAATTGAGCCGCTGTAGGCACATGGAATATTTAAACCTTTTCTTTAATGACTTTATGGGCCGTCAAGAGCCAGTCCCTTATGCAGTCTATGGAGGACTGATCTAGCTCTCAGATTCAATCAAAAATATCTTTATTTGTGTTCCGAAGATGAACGAAGGTCTTACGGGGTTGGAACAGCATGAGGGTGAGTTATTAATGACTTATTTTTCATTTTTGGGTGAACTAACCCTTTAATGTGGTGCAAACCTGCAAGAAAGAATACATGAGAAAAAAAATACTTTTAAGAGAAATAAGTGCCATATTTTGTTATTGTTTTGTTTTATTATGCTTCTTAAGTTTTAGGTCTTAAGTTATTATTATTTATTAAGTGGTAAAGGTAGTTCATTTTGTAAAATGTTATGTGGTTCATTTCGAACGAACGAAATAAGTGAGTGACAACATAGGAATGAATGAAGAAATGAATGAACTAATGAATGAACTAATGAATGAGTGAGTGAATGAGTGAATGAACAAGTGAGTGAAAGAATGAACAAGTGAGGGAGTGAATGAAGGAACAATGGAGTGAGTGAATGAATGAATTCAGTAATGAAAGCATGTGAATGAATGAAAAGTGAGTGAGTGAGTAAGTAAGTGAGAATGAGTGAGTGAGTCAGTGAGTGAGTGAGTGAGTGAGTGAGAGAGAGAATGAGTGAGTGAGTGAGTGAGTAAGTGAGTGAGTGAGTGAGTGAGTGAGTAAGTGAGTGAGTAAGTGAGAGAATGAGTGAGTGAGTGAGTGAGTGAGTCAGTCAGTGAGTCAGTGAGTGAGTGACTGAGTGAGTGAGTGACAGAGTGAGTGAATCAGTGAGTGAGTGAGTGAGTGAGATAATGAGTGAGTGAGTCAGTGAGTGAGTGAGTGACTGAGTGAGTGAATCAGTGACTGAGTGAGTGAATCAGTGACTGAGTGAGTGAATCAGTGAGTGAGTGACTGAGTAAGTGAGAGAATGAGTGAGTGAGTGAGTGAGTGAGTGAGTCAGTCAGTGAGTGAGTGAGTGAGTGAGTAAGTGAGTCAGTGAGTGAGTGAGCAAGTGAGTAAGTGACTCAGTGAGTCAGTGAGTGAGTAAGTGAGAGAGTGAGTGAGTCAGTGAGTCAGTGAGTGAGTGAGTCAGTGACTGAGTCAGTGAGTGAGAGAGTGAGTGAGAAGCCATTAGAGATGATTTACAATTTATAGAGATATATGTACAATTTAGTTGATTGTGTTGCATTCAGTGCATGTGTTTATTGTATAATTGAAGAGGAATACTGTTTAAGCTTAGCAAGTACTTCTCATTTAGGTTATCAAGCGACAAGCTTGTAAGGCGTAATGGGACATTTCACATCATTCTTTGTGGCAGTACAAGAAAGACAAAAAGCATAAATTACACACTTAATGCACATCCTTTTCTCTTCATTTTGTTGCATTAGAGCAACTATCTTTGTCAGCCAGTAGAAAAAAATAAAGAGAGAAATTGCCAAAAACACCATTTATATTCCTACCAAAATCACTTAAAACAGACATCATGTTGTAATTATGATTTCCAAACTCATAGCTAGGGACTTTCCAGGAGGATGTGAAGACAGAATAAATGCTTATTCAAACAGGCTTAGTTGTATAGCACACTAAAACCACCTACTTCACAAGTGGGAAAGTACTGTACACACTTTTAAAAATGCAGTAAGTGAGCCAATATTGCGAAAAACTACTGTCATTAAATTATGGGCCCTATCTTGCACCCGGCGCAAATGACTTTATACACAAACGCATGTCTCATTCCTATTTTGCACACGCGCAAAGCGGGATTTTCCCCTCCACAGATGCACGTCAGTAAACTAGGGAATGAACTTGCGCTCCCTGGGCGGATCGGCGCAAAAAGGAGGCGTGTTTCGGCGCAAACATTCCCTGGTGCTATTTTACACTTCTAGAAGACAATTGCGCCACTGACCAGAAAGAACCTGGTCTAAAGTCAGTGGCGCGTTGCGCGTTGTTCATAATGCTATTTTAAGCGCGCATGCTTGGCCATAATGTAGCGGGTACACAACGCGCATACACTGATTCTCTCATCAACACAGATGTAGTAGCTTTTATTTTTGCAAATCATACATTATAACAAGGAAAAATATTAACACATGAGGGAAATCATTGTGCTTTACATGAAGATGAAAAAACCTAATTACGCATTTTTTAAGGCTAATTGAAGTACTGAAGGATCAGACCTGTTAGCCCAATAATGGCAAGAAACATACGTATATAATGTTTAACCGACGCTGATGTGCGAGAGTTTATCCCATCCCCATACAACGTCACTTCTGTCTTTCACTGTCCTGACAAGAACGTCGGTCTCATCGGCTGTGAACGCTCCTGGCGCGCGCCTGGTAAACCTGCCGTTATAATAACAATCCGTCATGCAACATGCGCGCCTGTTCTTAAAGGGTATGTTGGATGGCGCTCTGATTGGTTTATTTCACGTTACGCCCAAACCACACCTATGAATAATGAAGCTAATTGAAGACAAACCCCTTTTAGATTTGCAAGGGCATTTATCCCGCCGGGAAAATAGCAACAGTGCCGGGACCCGCCCACAAAGTTACTTGCGCCATGCGCTTTGACACTTGCGTTTCAGATCGTTAAAATAGGGCCCCATGTCTTAATATCATAGACATAATCCAAGCGTTAGCATGTTAGCATCTAGATTTGAATTTGTACTTCGTGACTACCTTTTACCCTTAAAAAAGTATGTTCTATTTAGTTATGTAATCAACATCCGCCATGTTGTCATCATGTGACCAACCAGCGTCAGTTACGCCGCTTCACTGCCATTCATAAAGCCTCTCTCCCGTAGCCTCATGGGATAGTATAGTATCCATCGAATGCACACTTCAGTATCTCGCCAGAAGTAGTAGATCATCTGGGGAGTTTCGCCTTATGTTTTTCGAATACTATGCATTCGGACCAACGCTATCTCACGACCAATTCGTACGAATGACTAAAATGCGACTAATTTGTATGAATCCGTACGACTTCCCTTGTACGAATTCGTATGATTTGTCTAAACCCCACTGGCGGTTAGGTTTAGTAGCGGGGTCAGGGGTAGATCATTCTTACGAATTAATACGAATTGGACAACTTGTAAAATAAGTCAGATTTAGCAAAAATCGTACAAATTCGTATGAGTGTGGTCGTATGAATTAGCCAACTCGTAAAATTTGTATGAATTGCCGTGAGATTGAGTTGATTCGGACATACTACTCTGTTGACGTACTGTTTTTTGCATACTATATAGTAGGGAAGTATTTTTTTGATTTCAGACACAGTGCATGTTTGATCTACCTACTCAAAAATGTAAAGTGTGTAGACACACTTGTCAGTTTGACAAGCGTGTTTGTATTTTAAGAGTCCAGATCTACAGCACAAGTGTCTATGTCAACGTTCTATTTCAAGCCTGATGCCCTTATTATACATAGCAAACAACAAACTCTGTAGCAGGCAACTTTACCAAAGGGAATGAATTGTTTTGAAGAGGCTTTTAAGAAGAAAGGGGGAATCGATTTCAGACGAACAGCACCTCTTCAGTTCTGTTTTCTGTCCAAATATCTTAGGTTGTGGATTTGTGGCAAACAAACAGCTGACAGAACCACAAATGAAAAAAAAGATTTCAACAGCTACCAAACACACGACTGTCTCACAGTATGAAGGCTGGAGTTTGACAAACACAAGCTTTTTGGGTCACCGTTGATGAACACGATCTACAAAAATAAAAAAGTCACATGTGAACAAATAATATTTTTAAAGTTTAATTTCCTTCAATGTAACTGTGTACAATTATGCAAAAAGTAAGAATGCATATCCTTAGCAAAATGGAGTCTGCCATTTTATTCCAAAAAAGGTGTTCCCTAGATTTACATCTCAAATTGTATAACCCAACAAAAACTTTTACATTTTAACTTTCTACATTCCTACAACTTTCTAAAAAAAGCAGCCTTAAATTTTTAAGTACAATCAATTCAACTTGAACATTTTATTGAAAAACATGTTTTGATGAGTTAAAGCAATGCAAAAATATTTAAATTAAAATAAAAAAAAATTAAAATAACAGTTATTTTAAATTGTAACACAAAATCATTGTTTTTACTGTATTTTTGATCAAATAAGATATGAGAAACATTTGAACGGTAGTGTATATACACCGTTTTTTAGGCTTATTGTTGGTTTGTTGTAAGAAAGTTTATTTCATGAAAATCTCATAGTAGAAGTGTCCATAATAGAATAAACACTCATTAATGAAAGAAGAGGGTTGAAAGACAATATTTCAAAGAGTGAGGAAGATAAAACTGAAAAAAAGGAGTGGTGTGTGTGTGTGAGAGAGAGAGAGAGAGAGAGAGAGAGAGAGAGAGAGAGAGAGAGAGAGAGAGAGAGAGAGAGAGAGAGAGAGAGAGAGAGAGAGAGAGAGAGAGAGATTATAAGGATGGAGTGAGAAAAACCAAGAGAAACTGATAATTAAAATGGCACCCTAATCCAACATGGCTTCCATCCAGAGCCCTGAGCGATGTAGGTGCCACCAGGCTGAGGGCGAAATACAGGACACACACAGACTAATATGAGCTCTTATCCACAAGGATTTTCGATGTTATAGATTGAAAGTGACACATTCGACACATGTAAAGTAAAAGCGCTCTCATATGAATTCAGTCCTTGACCATACTGAAAGTGTGTTAATTCAGGAAGATATTGAGGTCGCACTCTCTTTGCACTTAATGCACAGCGGGCTCTCTGGTGTTGTACAACACCATTGTGATCCGATATGAAATTTGTGAGACCTGTGGGAAGCGCTTTAAATGGCACTTGTGTGTGTGTGTGTGTGTGTGTGTGTGTGTGTTCATTGTGTAGGAGGAACGGAGGGGTCAATAAAGGAATGGAAATCAAAGTGTCGCATGGGAAAGAACAGCATCACTGAAAAACAGACAAGAAGAAAGGGCATGGAATGGATGGATTGACGCCATATGACATTTCATCGAAATACTACACACATGGCACCCTTTAGCGTCAACATAACACACACACAACATAACCCCCCCCCCCCCGATCGATATATATCTCCAATATATTTTCCGCAAAGTGAGAGCAAATGTTCAATCAAAGTTAAATATAGTCTTCACTGTATTATACATTGATTCTTAATAAAGCTACTATTAAAGTTCTCAGTCAAGAGCAGTGAGTGATTTCCTCTGTGTTTTGTTGTTTAATTAACATTAAATAGATTGTAATTGTCATCATTTACTCTCTCAAGTTGTTTTAAACCTGAATAAGTTTCTTCCTTCTGTTTAAGTTATTTGGAAGAATGTGGGTAACCAAACAGTTGATGTACTGTACCCCAGTGATTTCCACAGTAAATTTTTCCCTATGGAATATATGAAGAGTTCAGATGCAAAAGCCTCTAAGTGCCATTTGAAATTTTCTTCTAAAATGATAATTTTTATCAAGCTTGTATATTTAAGTTCAGTAATTTCACTTAAATGGCAATGAAGATTACCTATTAATTGTCATTTAAGTGAAATTACTGAACTTAAATATACAAGCTTGATAAAAATGGTCATTTTAGAAGAAAATTTCAAATGGCATTTAGAGGCTTTTGCATCTGAACTCTTTATATATAATGTCGCACAGTGTCTGATCTTGTGCTCTTAGAAGATGTGTAAATTAAATGGAAGGTTTCGGAGTGAACGCGTCATCTTCACAAGAAAAGGTGTGGAAAAAATATATTATTTATTCAAGAATTCCCTCATTGTGCAGTTTATTTCAGTTAGGACTGTCTTGATTTCGCCCAACTCCTTGGCCAGCTCTCTAATTGAATGAATGACTAGACGCTTTTTGCCTCGACTTTGATAACCGACCATTTCTTGTTTATTTCAAGGTTGTGAGGCTACAGCATTTACGGCGTCTGCAACCTTTTGCCACTCAAGTGCCTTTTTGGCATTAGTAATGCACACTGTGCCCTCCAAACAACATTTTTCTCCTCTTTTCCACCTCGCCAACGATAACGTCTACTTCACATTGAGTGAAGTTACGTTTTTTTTTTAAATTCCTCTCTTTGTTTAACATGATTTCGCAATTGATGAATATTAACTTGTGGGCATTTCACGGACTATTTATGGGCAACTATGGGCGCGACACGAAGCCGCAAAAGCTGCGCTACATTAAAAATTGATTGTGATTTAATAAGGGAAAAATGTGTAGGATGTGCGTGTGCACGGTTTTATAAATCCGAATATTTCTGTGCGTACGCACGTCCTATGTTTCATCCGTACGCCACTTCTGACGCAAATCCTACGCAAAGTTTTATAAATGAGGCCCCTGGTGTCTTATTTTGGCTTATTTTAGAATGCTCTAAATTACAGTTTTTCCCATTCATTTCTATGGGTGCCCATTTTTGACCCAAATACAAGATTATGGAGTTTTTTGGGTTTTTTTTTCACCCATTTAACATTGTAGAATCGAGTAAAAAAAATGTGTGTGTTCAGGAGGCAAACTTAGGAAAAGTAGCCAAGTCTTGTACCGCTCAGATCAAGGGAAGAATTTTTTAAAAATAAAATCACAACTATTTTTTGCATTTGTCCAGAATACGGTTTTAGGGTTAAAGGGGAAAACAATGGGAAACAGAAGCTAATGGAAATGGGAACATGATGATGAAAAATGTCGAAATTAATTGTTTCTTAAAGCAACCACCTCAATGGTGACCATCAAAAGGAACTCTTTTTAAATGTTTTGTCACAGACACACCAAATCAGACACAGTTTATGTACCACAAAAACAGGTCTTCGGATCTCTTTAGCTCCATATATCGCTCTCAAGTGAACTCAATTGCTCTGTGTGTCATGTTCTTGGACGCTTCTGGTAACTTCAGGTTGGTATTCTTGATCAATAAACAAACAAATGAAGTATTGTTCTGAACTGCCTAATGCCTACCGTAATCAAATAACTGCCTAATCAAAACTGCCTAATGTTATTGAGTGAAATGTCGACCCAGGACGAGCTAAAGGACTGTGAAGCTTTGGGGGTGTTGATGGGCTCGATCTACAATGTTTTGATCATCTTTCTGGCAAGGTAATTTATGAGAGGAACATTATTTTCTCAGCTTTTCCTTAAAATGTTTATTTTATTCTTTTATGAAACATTACCCAAGTTCAAGTGCTGAAAAAAAAATAATGCATGAAGCTAGAATAAATGAATGTTGAGATTACCATTAACCAATAATAAAAAATTCTGTAGAAGTTGTTCTTTTAAGTTTTAAGTTTGTGTTAACTATAATGTTAACAAATAAAACATTATTGTTAAGTTTTACCAAGAGATATTTTGGAATAATGAGATGAAATATCCCAATGATTGCACAAATTCTGTATGGTTACCAGCCACTTATCACTCACCTCCAATCATCTTGATCTGGTTTACATATCGGTTAATTATTTCGTTTTAACAAAGTAATTATAGACAATGACAAGGGTGCAAAGGAATTTTTGCAGAGAGGCAGCAGAACCACAACCACACATTTTTAATCAGATATTCATTGTTTTTTCACATTCACTGTAGTCGTATGTTTGGCACCTCATAAAAACATTAGAGCAAAAATTTATCTCATTGCATGGAAAATAAAATACAAAAAGATGAAACAATCACACGGCAGTCCTCTCATCGCATTCATTTCTTCAGCTTTTGCGTTTTCCAGGGATTTCTGTGTCAGCATTAATGTGATCACTCTGAAGGTTTTCATAATCCCTGTCCTGATTACACTTCATAAACGCACTGTTGTGGGTATTTAATAAAATGAAATATGCGCGAGTGGAACCTTGCGCATGAATATTCATGTGGGTTAAATCTTATTTATTTGTTCTGCCTGCGCAACATCAAAGAAAGTGAGCTAAAAGACTGCCTATATTAAAAATATAATACACTATGTGAGGATAGAAATGATACATACATTACAAAATAACACCCAATATGTTATGTAAATACGTAGATTTAATTGACAGTATGAGGAAGTATTATGCACATATCCGGTTCTATCATGTTAACACTTCTTCATAATAATTAAATACATTAGTTGACTTTAAACACATTAGCTGTATTTTATTAAATAATTTTATTTCGTTTTAAATGCATACCTCTACACACACACACACACGCAGAGAGAGAGAGAGAGAGAGAATGAATATCTCAAAGGTAATACAGAAGAAGGAAATTGCACTAATGAGGTTTCATGTTTCTCCTTCACAACAACAAAAGAACTAAGAGTGGGTATCCATCCACTTCATTTATGTATTCATCCGATTGTTTATTTATTCATGCAGCCGGTCCACTTATCTCACTCATTGCTCAGATTTTCCCTTGTAGATCATCGAACAACCAGATGGTTGCAGGTTTAATTAACAACTTCAAAAGCAGTCAGTACTGTAGACACACACACACACACACACACACACACACACACACACACACACACACACACACATATATATATATATATATATATATATATATATGTCAAATACCACAATAATAAATAAAACTAGGCCTATAATAGTACAATAACAATACAATACCGTTCCACATAATGCAATAATTTATTCCAATAACTCTGCAAGGTTATCAGCCAGTTATCTTACCCTTATTTAATATTATAGTATGGTCTTTATTATTATTCAATTGTATTTTTATAATTCTTCATATTATGCATAATGATTTGTTGATATAAATGAATTGTTGATATTATTGTAATCTTAGATATATTTTAAATACTTTAACACTTTATTTGTATTAAATTGTTTTAAATAATCCCGTGATCTGATAATTTGATCTTTTTTTTCCCCTATTTATTTTCTCTCCCTCTTTTATCTCCATACAAAACCATAAGCATGTTTGAATCTTGTCTTCATCGACTGCTTATGAAATCTATGAAACCCCAAGGGTGATACTGCCTGTGTTCTATAACACCACTTCCACTAAGTGATTAGGTTAATATGGATGTATTATATTAATTAGTAAAGACAAACAGAGGTGTGTTATATTAATAGCTGTTGGAATTAGACAAGGCTAAATAGTTATGCAAACCCAGCAGGATAAGTTATGCTAACTGCTCCAGATCATCCCCAAGGTAGAAAGACGCAGTGGTTATCTGTTTAAAGAGCTTAACGGAATGCAATAATTTTACATCCGCTACTTCAACACACATATAAAAACATAATTAACCTCTCTCTGCCATGCTACTCAATACACTGCCTAATGCCATTAGAAAAATACACTGCAAGATGGCACTGTACTCATTCCCCGCAAACCACTATTGACACACACAGTGCTGTCTGATCCCAAGTACACACAACGGCGTCCACACGTATGCAAGTGTGGAAGTATCAAAGCTGTCTGAAAGGCAACAAAAGTCCTTCATGACAAACAACAGATAAGTTTGCACATTATTATTATCAATTAAGTACTTGGAAATAGCAACATTCAATTAGATTAAAAGTCAATGAATTTTTTTTTCTTCTCCAAAGTAGTAAACTATAAATAAATCAACGTTTGGAGTACAACGTTTTAAAAGAAAACAAATACGATTATAGTAGGTTTAATTTGATGCGACACTGCCATTCCTAGAAACTGCTAATAAATGTCACTCAACAATTGATTTTACCTGACAACCAGTGTAAGTAGTTGTTAGGATGTTGCTATGTAGATGCTAACGTGTTTTAGCATGTTGCCATGTGTTTACTAAATATTCTGGGTTGTTAGGTGTTTTATTACTGGTTCAAAATAGCCCACACACAAATGATTTCTTCACCCAATTGTACTGTTCATTAGTGAGGGGGAGAGGTAGAGGGAGAATCCCTCCTCCAACCAGGGTTTCCATAGACCAACGCTACTTTTGCGTCATCGAAGGGTAACGCCCCCTTTTGGGGGAAAACACCTCTATACTGTCTATGGGAAAACAAACGGATTCCCATGAGAACAGAACTCGCACTAGATCTGCAAAGTTTCTTGATAGCAAAAATGGCACAAACTTATAGAAGCTAACGTTACTGAATACGGGGTTACAGAGGTGTCCCTTTGAAATGGTCGAAAACTGGATTAATGACCCCACACAGCGGCCAAATATGGACTATTCAGACATCTAACGTTACCACTCTCTCGTGGAATCACCAAGTAAGTAGCCTTTTTTTTCATTAACACTCACAGTATGACAAACTAGACGATGAATGGATCATATTTAACTTGATTTAAGCTATTGACATAGTCTAATAAGGTAACGTTAGCTGCTAACAGCTAGTCTTTCTAATAGCTAGTCGACAACAAAACTGTCAATAGCTTAAATCAAGTTAAATATGATCCAAGTGACATGGCCTCATCGTCTAGTAGTTTGTAATAGGCTACTGTGAGTGTGTAAATGATAAATAAATAAAAAAGGCTACTTACTTGGTGATTCCACGAGATAGTGGTAACGTTAGATGTCTGTTATAGTCCATATTTGGCCGCTGTGTGGGGTCATTAATCCAGTTTTCGACCATTTCAAAGGGAAACCTCTGTAACCCCGTATTCAGTAACGTTAGCTTCTTTAAGTTTGTGCCATTTTTGCTATCAAGAAACTTTGCAGATCTAGTGCGAGTTCTGTTCTCATGGGAATCCGTTTGTTTTCCCATTGACAGTATAGAGGTGTTTTCCCCCAAAAGGGGGCGTTACCCTTCGATGACGCAAAAGTGGCGTTGGTCTATTGTCTGGTAATTACCAGACATTGGCCGTGAAAAAAAAATTGAAAAATTGAAATCTCTCCAGTCAAATTGTCAGATTAAAATTGAGTAATAATCCTGCCCCCCTAACACAATATGAATTTGAGAATAAGCCTAAAATGTATAAAGCAAAAAGGAACAGGCTCTACCATTTGAAAGTTATTAAACAACATTGCATGCTGCATTTCAAATAAAGCGCACACCTAAAACAGCTGTAATATAGACCTAAACAACGAACGATTGACTGAGACGTTTCAAATATGGCCAGGCCAGGCAGGCAAGCCTTAAAAGCTTTTCAGAGGCCAGACGCGACGGATGATGGTGAATCAGGAAGAACTCATTATATAGATCAATGGCTCTAATCCACACATTCGTAGGCTAGGCTACACATTTTTTTTTTTCTCCATCAAAACTGAATAGCCTAAGTTCATCAGCGGTTACAGCCTATATCAAGCAGGGACACATTTGTGTGCATTTTATTTTGTGGTTTCACCGGAATGAATAGAGAGTCTCCGCAGCGGTGATAGATAGCAGCGGACATGTGCGCTCAGCTTGATTTCAAAACAACAGATTTTAGCGCTACATCTCTTATAGCAAACTAAATGAATGATCTGCTAGTTATCTGGAGATGTTTTATTTATTTGTAATGGAGCGTGTGTGTGAAACCATAGTAAAACACAATTGGTGTTGATTGACGCCAATCGGACGTTCATGTTTTTTGTCGTCTATTTGAAAGTGTGTGAGAGAGAGAGAGATACTTTATGATTTTATGATACTTTAAAAATGACATGGAATTATTGTAAAACAAGTACAATCCTTTATTTGCAGATACCATCGAACACATAGGTTGAACACGTGGAACATTTTTTTTCAATAGCTTGTTTTCACGTGACGTCACGCCACTGCGTTGCCATGGCGCGAAACGGAGATGGAGGGCAGGAAGTGATTTTCTATATTAGGAAGCACTATAACACACTCAAAATGCCTATCTTTTGCGTCGTTTATGGTTGCTCAAATCGATCAAAACACGAGGAGTTTCTTATCGTGTGCCAAAAGTTGTTGTTCATAAGGGGGGAAAATACAAGAAATTGACAGAAAAACACCGGGGAAAATGCCTTGCAAACGTACGTCTGCGGTCGGGAGCAACCGAATGGGAAAATGCCTGTGTGTGTGTGTGCAGTGATCACTTCGTCAAATGTGAGTATACATTATTTATGTGGCTGATTAAATACACTTATGTGGCTGTTTGTGTAACGTACCAGTTTCCGAATTTTGTAAAGTCAAAGTATGTCTGTAAGACGAGTTAGTTGCTGATATCTAGCCTCGATGGCAGGCAAATCTCTCAATTCAGTTGAAAATCGGTCCTCTTCATAACGTAAGGATCACGTCCAACATATGTTTCGATTTTCTGTTTATATATTTCTCTTGTAATAGCGTCTAAAGTAGTACAGTACGGATTTTCCTCCATCTCGTCCATTGCGCTCTTCACTCCTTGCCCTCCATCTCCGTTCCGCGCGTCAACACAATCACGTGACTGCAAACCACCTATAGGCGCTACAGTATCTAAGTGTAGTGCTGAGGGGTCACGCATGGTGAAGAGATGCTGAGCTTATGACAACGATGTAGTAGGGTTTTCTTTTTTGATCATGCAAATGCATGATTGATAAATAACAAAAAGCAATGATTTTTCAAACCTTCGCCAAGCGAGTTTATTCCATTTGACTTGCTCAGTAATAGCAGCTGAACTGATTTTAAACCACCACTGCCTCAGGAAAGCAGACTGACAGTTTTTGGAATTATTATACTAATGAGGTCAATTTTTTTAGATGTTACTTAATGCTGTGAACTGAATACACTTTCAGAGTGAATATAGCTACCCTGTAATAATTGAAGTGTGGCTAAAGACAAAGAACCCTCGGAGAACAAATACAGATCCTGCTCAAAGCGACGGATTAGACCTATGAGCTCTAAATGGCAGGCAGACTCTTAATATCACAGGCGAGTGAGTGACGTGTGGATGGTGTGGCCTGTAATTAAGAGTGTGTGCCATGTGTTTGGCTAAAGATGAGTAATTACTCATCACTTGGAGTGGCTGGCCTCTGATAATGCACTCATTCTTTCTGGCTTATCAAGGGGTCAAAAAGAAAATGGGTGCGTGGGGGGGGGAGAGGGAAAGAGAGGGTGGGGAAAGATAAAACAGGATTGACAGGCTGCTAGTCCAGCTAAATGCTAATGCACCTGGTGACATTTAGAAGTGCCCACCCAAACCCCAACACACACACACACAAAACACTTCATCTAGGCAGCACATTACAGATTACTTTGTCCATAACAGTGTTGGGAAAGCTACTCTGAAACTGGAGGTTTAACTAAATCCAGGCTAACAATAAGTAGCTTTTTGCATCAAAGCTAAATAATTCATTAAAGACGGCAGAATTGTAAGATATAGGATAAATGGTTGGAATTGGTCCCAACTCTTACAATTTTGTACGATTTTGCCATCTTTTTTTGCCAAATTAATATGACCACTCATGAGAAAGGGTTGAAACATTGAAGTTAAAAACATTCTGTTGAATAAAAACATTAACTACACTCTGACCAAACATTTCAGAAGAGAATGTTTGATTATCACTAGGTATTGTTGGGTATTAAGGCCCCAATATACTTTAAGTGAAGTTGAAGAATTAGTGGTGTGACAGTTTGAAACCGCTTGCCAAAGGAAACTTTCCAGAAAAGTTTGCTCTGGCTGGTAAACACCCTTGGGGTACCATTGGTCCATGGTGATTTTGTAGGTAAGTGTGTGATAAGGTTCCAATGTGGAAATCTTTTAAGGTTCCTTTTCTACTGTTTAGTCTGTCAGTTACGTGCTTCAACCATGTTCAACCATGAATACACTGGAGAGACACTTTATGGTAGATATGGAAGTTGTAATACTTACTTAAAAAAGATAATTCCCTTGTACCTTTTCAATAAAAAAAATACATAAAGTTTTTGTTTGTTTTTATGTTTTAGGGCTGTCTGTTAAACGTGTTATTAACGGCGTTAACGCAAACCCATTTTAACGGCATCAATTTTTTATCGCGAGATTAGCGGTCTTTTTGTCCTAGCAAACTTTGTAGTTTTCTTTCACGTGCTTTTGCAACAGGACGTGGCATGCGCGCGCTGCGCTATGAAACTCATTTATTTCAATGGCTTGTGCCGCGCGAGGACGTTTTGTTGCTTCATCGACCAAAGCGCAAGCGGATCTAGCTAGACCGTAAACAAAACAACAGGCATGCCGCACAAACTCATTTGGGCTTGCGAGCCGGCCAAATAGTTGGTTAACGTTACGTTTTGACTAGATGACGAGTGCGAGACGCCAAAATGGATGACAATAAGATTCTGAATGGAAAGTTGCCAAATGGTTCCATTGACAAGACCAAAGTGATCTGTGTGTTTTGTCATTGTGAACTGAGCTATCATCATCGCAGCACGTCCAATCTGAAATACCACTTGATGGCCAACCACACACACACACACACACACACACACACACACACAGCTGATGCGAATTCTCCGCCCCCTCGTCAATATCAGGACCTCGTCAGTATTTCTTTCACCCTTTTATTGATTAACAGTGTTGCATTGTGTGAGAGATTACTTGCTCCAAGTGAGAATTCTAGTGTGAATTTGAACACAGTATGCCAATGTTGTTTTCAATTAAAAAACATTTGCACAAAGCAAGCCGATCCACTTTTCCATGTTGATAAGAGCATTAAAATGAGAAAAAAAAAATAAGGGGACAAAAAGAAATCAAGATACATTTAGAATAGACAAAAATGTGCAATTAATTGTGATTAATCGCGAGTTAACTATGACATTAATGTGATTAATCGCGATTAAATATTTTAATCGTTTTACAGCACTAGTTTTTTTTTTTTTACTCTATTTTTAAAACGCTCTATTATGCTTTTTTACTTCCACGTATGGCTCATAGAATGACAAGGCAACATCATTACTCAGAGATTGCAATGTACATGAATCTCCTTAGGGAGTTCCTAACAGTTTTCTAATGTATATAGTCCTTACGTATTCATGTATAAAGTTCTATCAAACAGACATAGCTTTGGGTTAAGATTATTTAAAGGATGTCTCTGCTACACTACTACCTTCAATAAATGATTCTCCTCAAAATAACTATGGTCAAGCTTACTTATTTTATGTATTAGAAAAATACATTGGCATACAATCGCTCCTCCTAATATACAGTAGAGAAATCTAACACCTTTAACTGTTTTTGTTCAATTCATGAAGATGCTATGAATTAAATAGTAATACAATCTAGCGTAATTGTACAATGCTATGGTGTTTTGTATACTACTTGGCTAGTTTTATTTTAAATTTAATAATGATAATTTCTTCCTTCAAATTCAACATTTTCTCACTCACCCAAATCGGAAACTCAAAGAAAATTCAGATTGCATACGATCTTTCTTACATGACTCATCACCGTCTGTACTACAGGTAACCAAAAGATTATGAAAACTGTATATGAAAGTATTATGAAAATAGATAACGTCAGGCTACTGAAAATAGTTCTTAGTTTTTAGGGGAAGGAAATTCATATAAATACCCATCAGGTCAATGTTTTCTCCCAAGCACAGATTAGTGATCGAGTAATGGCTACTTGAATTTAACAAAGTGAACATTACAGTGCTTTGTTCTCTACTTGTGTTCAGCATAAGGTACTGTTGGAGGGTTTTTCTGTTAGCCTTAATAGCAAAGACTCGGTAACAAGGTCTCACTTTGAAGATAACTTTGATGTTGAGATCATCAATTGCAGAAGGGCTGAAAGCTTTAAAGTTGCTGAAAAGACCAGATTACAAGATTGAGGGCTTCTGCTTTTCGTCACCAACTGAGTTAACGGAATTCAATCATATTGGGTTTCAGAACATGGAAAATGGATACACTGAATTTCAGGAGAGTTGTATGAAACTTAGGTCAACTATGATTCTTTAATTGCTGTAAAAATAATAAAGAAAATGGGTGATTTCTGCGTTCTAATGTTTTCCATAATGTAATAAATACCACAACTATATCCATATTGTTTATACATTAAAGTAAATTCAGATTATCATTTCAATTTGATATCATTTTCGATTTTGGCTTCCAACGATTCAGAAAACAAGATAATAAGCGTGAAACAATTACGGTGCACTTTCGTTCCTCCCTTAAAGTCCAAACTTCAGAAACAAATCCAAATCAGCCAAATAAGTAAGTGTTGTAAAATGCAGTCTATTGTTGCCAAACTGCAGGATGTGCTTGATATAAAATAGTGTTATTAAAAGTGCGTTAAAGCTAAATGAAAAAAGCCACTGAGTAAATAAACTGTAGTTTTAATAAGGATTAGTCTATAGAGAAGAGTTATTTTACATTTGATTACTTTATTCAATTTCTGTTGTAGGCCATTTCTTATCTGAATACCACTGTACATCTTCATGAAAAACCTGAAGCATATGCATTTATCTTATTTTTGTTCAGTTGTATATTTTGTTGGAACTGTTTGTAATTTATTATTGTATTGCGGGCTGTTTAAGTCTTGTGTAACTGTTTTGAGGACTTTTACTTATATTAACCTACTAGTTTTTGCTGAAGTATTGATAATTGTCAAATTTGACCGATATAGAAAATGACTCATCATGAAATAAGACTTTCTGGGTCAAGAAGCCATTTCACTTGGATATATATCACACTCACAGTAGGGAAGAAAATAATATTGCAGCTATTTTAAGTAAAAAAAAAAATTAAAGATAATTTTGTAAAATCCAAATAAGCTTTATAGACATTGGAAATTATTAAATTATGAAATATTCATGCTTGTTCAATGAACCATACACTATTATTGTACTTGCACCTCCTTATGACCACCAGTCCTTATGTCATAAACAGTTTACATGAGGTAAACAATAAGGAAAAAAAGAAATTCCTTATCAAATGTTCCAATGTAAAATGACTAAAAAAATGTTGGTCGACTAATAAAGCCACTTCTCGTCAACTAACATTTAGTGGACTATTAGGCTGTATCCCCATTTGTTTGAAACAAAGGAGGGCAATTTCAGAAACATTTTTAATAATTCTTAATAAATTAAATAAATAAAAATATTTCAATTTTAAAACCAAGTTTTTCCTAGTGCATCAGAAATTTAGCTGAAACAAAATTCGCTTAAATGTGACTTTGTTGAGAACATTGTTGTAGGATTGACCCAGATAAGCACGTTGTACCTCTGGGGTATATTTTAGGCCCTCTCCAATTCATTTTGCATACTCTAATTCAGGGGCATTAGCAGAAAACACTAAAACATTTTCTACAGAATGGAAGCTACCAGAGAGAGACTTTAGATACCGACACCAAACTTCCTGTATTTGATCATGTCTGACTGACTCTTGAGCTTAATTGGGTTATTTTTACCTCACTGTGCATGAGGAAGCTCCTGGTCACTAATGCCATTCTTAATGGACTTTAATTAGTGAAGCATAGGGGAAGAGACAGAGAGAGAAAGAGTTAGATTAGAGGGTAAATACAGAGATCATGTGTATTGCAGTCCAGCACATTCTAATTGCTACTCAGTGCATTTACGGTCTCTGACAGAGAGCAGAACAGTTGGTGTGGATAAGGCTGTCTTTATTTATTTTTTGCTTTATCCACTGAACAAAATTATAAATGCAACACTTATTTTTGCCCCCATTTTTCATGAGCTGAACTCAAAGACTATTTCTATGTACACAAAAGGCCTATTTCTCTGAAATATTGTACACAAATCCGTCTAAATCTGTTTCTCCTTTGCCAAATTAATCCATCCACCTCACAGGTGTGTCATATAAAGATGCTAGTTAGACAGCATGATTATTGCACAGCTGTGCTTTAGGCTGGCCACAATAAAAGGTCACTCTAAAATGATCAGTTTTATCACACCGTAAAATTCCACAGATGTCGCAAGTTGAGGGAGCGCGCAATTGTCACTTTAAGTCTAAACCAACCACCAATCCATCGTCAAGGTACTGCTGAAGCTAATGCTTCACTTCATAGAGACCATGGCATTAATTCAAAGCATTGACCAGCGCTGAACCTATTCATGGTAAACACCCAGTAGAAAGGATGCTACGACAAAGATTGCTTTCCTTATTTTGATTTTAGATTACAAACGTATTTTTCGTAAATATATGACTTGACCTAAAGAAGGACAGGCGCTGTTTATCGCACGTGCTCAGTCGATCTCTCTCTCTCACTCAGTATCTGTTTAGGCTTGTTTTGTGCAAATCAACAGAGCCTCTGTACAAATCACAATGGTACACAGAAGAGTCCTGCATGTGGGCAGGTACCCGACGGGTGAACCGCTTATATTTGATGTAATGGATGGAATAATATTTACGTTGTCATTTGCGTTGCTGGTGCGGGTAGGGAATCAATAGGCACGGGCGGACTGCCAGTCCAATAGCCAAGACTATTTTGACTCAATTCGGTACCCACTGATAGGCAGCTGCTTTCAAACAGTTGCGCGCTTATGAGTTCTTACTCGGTAGTCTGAAGACGGTCAAAGGTTACTAATTACAACGTGGTTTACATCATTGAGAATTGTAGTCAATTGCTATTGACAGCTTCCGTCATTATAAAGGGAGGACTCTTTACTCGACTTGCTTTCTGAATGTAATCTATTCACAATTTGAATAAAAGTTTTATTTTTCATGATGCTAAGAGAACCACGTATACCAAACACTGCAGAATTTCAGGAGAGACAACTGCATTTAAATGGAGAGGGAATCCGCTACAATATCCCAGATGTGACAGTAAAGACTCATATTTGGCTATTGTTGTTTTAATTTATGGAGACCTCTAAGCGTCTGTATAGCCTATGTGTTCAATATAGCCTATGTTGTATGTTAATTCACAAGTTCACACTTACATATAATTACATTTTATTTTAAATTAATTTGTTTGCGTATTTAGTGTGATGTCCGGGGGGAGAGCTCCGAGCTTGGAAGTTGGCCCGAACCCAGAGTTCTCCCCATCCCAGGTTGGGATAGGAATAAGTAGGGTTCATCGGATCACAAGTAGATGAGACAAACACTTTCAACCACTTCTGTTCTGATGTCTTCGAGGGAGGGTCTATGGGCGGGTAAATGCATGGGTTTCTTCAGATCTTTCAATCTAATGGGCAAAATAAGCTTGAGCAATTTACATATGAATGTGCCTAGAGGCGATGAAAAACATACGTTTTGTTTCTTTGTTTCTTGTTAGGTTTTGTTTCTGCTCTGATACCAGCAAGAGCATCCCAAATGCTCTGAGTGAGAGTTAGGAATCAGGAATGGTGAGAGAACGTTGTGTTTGGTTCGTTTTTCATCTTTAAACCAAACTTGGGTTTTCAGCCAACAAAGTTTAAATCCCGTCTGGCTAGCGTTTAAATCTTGTATGGCTGTTCGAACAAATTTGACCACATAAACGTCCACACTTAGCATGGGAAAACCCAGACAACTTCCGGCAAATTTAGATTTGCTCTGAAACTTAGTCTGGCAAAGAGCTCATTCAAGCCCATTTCCAATCCGTCGAAATCAGAAACGTTGGGGCGGGCTTTACACGATAACGACAGCACTGGGATTTTGAAGCAGATTTTGTAGCCTACATTGCAAAGTTGGATGCCGCCGTCGAACATCACTCGTTCGAATCAGCTATCGCGTCTTGAACGTATTGGCGTAAGCGTTTTGAACCTTTCTTTTTTGTTAAAAACCGAGCAAAGAACAACACTCGGAGATGTTTCTCCGCCGGCCACCGCTCTGCATCCGTCATCTCCTTCATCGCTCTGATTGGTTTTAGGTCTACCCGCGACGTCTGTTGGTGACGCCCCTCTGGAAATGTTTTGTCTATGACGCTTTGCCAGCCCATAACTCAGTTACAACCAGGTTACAACTGAGAATGGTCTGGTTTTCACCAGGCTAGTCCACACTATGAAAGCAATCAGGTCAAATGCGTTTTCGACAACTCTGGAAGTGGTCAAAAGTGGACAAGCTCAAAATGTTTTAGTTTACACTTGTATGTATTTAACATTGTCCACTTGTGATCCAATCAACCAAAATGCAACTTAATACCAGATGTAAACAGGGCATTTTTTTTTCTAAAATGTATCAACTCAGAATACCTAATGTTGGGTTTAGAGCCAGACCGATATATCGGCAGGCCGATATTAGGCATTTTCCAAACTATCGGTATCGGCAGTTATAATGGCCGATAAATGAATATTTCAAAAATAAAATAAAAACGGATGAAACACGCTTGAAGCATGTCATGAGTGTTGGAGTTGTATAGTTTGTCCAACAGAGGGCACTCTACACCATTCCTGTTGGCAACACTCGTTGAGTTGGTCACGATACATACATTGCTTGAATAACAATTAAAAGAACATCCCCATCAGTTCTCTTAACTCAAATAAGCATGACAAAATTTGTGGCTATCATGTCCAGTTTCAAATAAATAAATAAAATATCGGCCGATATATCGGAAAATCGGATTTTAAAACCAAAAAATATTTGTACCAGTATCGCCCTTCAAAATCCTTTATCGGTCGGGCTCTAGTTGGGTTGGTGAACATTTTTTTTTCTACCTGATGTAGTAGATTTAACACGGGTGCAGTTCGGGTACGCAGTCTTTGTCAAGCGGGTCAGGGACTGAATGAAATTAGTGCTGGTGTCGGACAGCCCTACACAGGCATGAAGTGTAAAACAAGAACGGCATAGCCTTATGAAAAAAGAAAAAAAAAAACGTGACCAACGCAGTTGCGGAGGCTGCTTCCATTCCTCTGAGACAGCCCTTTTTTGAAGCATCAGAGAATACTCCATTCTTTACATTTTGGAACAGACATAATCTGTGTTTTTTCCACATTTTTCTTAATTGATTTTATGGAACATCTACAAAAGCTTGTTCATGGGGCACAGATTATGTGTCGGGCCTCGTCACCCTGTGTTTTTCATTCTTTGGTGACTCTTCTGTTTTCCATTCCTGCACATCTCTCTCTATAAGCGAGTCTTTCAGACACTGAGTGATGGGCAGCATCTATTCCCCTGTCTCGCGGTGACTGCCCCTGTAATTGACGAGGGAGAAACGTGCCCCGCAGAGGACACTGGCCTGCCCTACAGACAACAGATTTACAAACCATTTAACAGCTATTCCACTACCCTTCAATGGACAATCTGGCCCACAGGAGGTGACTTGATCTACACATGCAACAGTGAACATATGTCAATGATAGATTAAGGCCTACACTTATCGATTTGACCCTCACACGAGTGTGTTTGACAAAGGCAGAACACTGTTAAATCATGTCATGTTGTTGAAGATAACAGCAGTGCACCGAAAAGAAAACCCATCTATTCGGTTTAAATGCCACGAAATCCAAATTAGAGATGTGTTGCTTGTAATCACATCTGTTACTTTTGAGGCTAATCAATATTCTAGCATATTCTGATAATTTGAGAAAATAATGTTTAACAAATACACATGTAATGCTTCTCTTTTGTGAACATGGATCTAAAATATTGATGACTCATCTTGTACAATTTTATATACCCACATTGGTTTGTTTTCATTTTGTTGGTGTCTCTGGTTGCTTGTGCTCAAAATCAAGTAGTCAAACTAGTTAAAGCAATCATTTTCTTCTACATCAAATTAGCAAGTCAACTAATCACATTTTACAGTAGCTGTAACCAAGATGTTCATGGCCAACGAATAAGTTGTCTGCAACAACAAAAAATCACTGCATTTGCTTTCATGTCAGCGGTTACACACACACACACACACACACACACACACACACACACACACACACACGTACGCACACAAAACAAAAGACAGGAAAGAGGGAGATGCAAAAGATAGGACTCTATGATTTCCGCGATAACGAAATCGCGGACGGAATCGCGGAATTGGCCAATTAACGCGGAATCTAGTGTTAACACGGAATTTCATGAAATTTTCCGTATTTGGTTTGAAATTCTGTTTTTGTGTGGGAGATGAACATATGTCTGGTGAAAATGCAGACCGGGGGAAGCAAATCTGGGTGACACAAACCCCTCAACCCGTCATTTCAGCTCCAATGACGAAATCAAATCAATGAAAGCATGGCGAAGCGGCTCTTCAAGGCTCTGCTTTCGTCGGCTAAAAGTTAAGAAACTCGACGCTATAAGCCGTCAGTGCCGAGCCGAGCAGTTCTCATGTGACTTATGCAGTGTTTCCCACACATTGACTAATTCGCCGCCACATACTGCGTTTCGGTTTTTAACACTATTTAAAACACGCAGCGTATTCTTTCAGTTGAATTTCCCCGCTCTCCCTCCGTCTCTCTCTCACTCACACACAACGTGCACACCACATCTGTCTATGAGGCGCCGGACTGGACAAAAGCGAACTCTTAATACATTTTAATCCTTAACTTTAAAAAACATTATTTTTACAACTAAAATAACAGTCAAGGGTAAAAAAAAACCCAATTACCAAAAATTAAAACGAAAAAAAAAAAAAAAAAAAAACGGAATTTGGGAAAAAATAAAACGGAATTTGGGAAAAAATAAAACGGATTTCATAGGGCCCTAAAAAGAGAAGACCAGGGTGAAACTAATCCAACTAACAGCAATTAGGCCTGTCGCGATAGCCAATAAATCAATTAATCGCACAATAAAAAAAAAAATGCACTTGATAATTTTTCAGGCCGCGATAATTTCCATTTGCATGCATGCTTCTCTCTCTCTCTCTCTCTCTCTCTCTCTCTCTCTCTCTCTCTCTCTCTCTCTCTCTCTAGCACGAGTGGTTACGTACTCACTCTGTGTGTGCAGGTTGCGTAGAATACAAAGATTTGCAGGACTCCCGCAAACTACAAATATCTATGAATAAAACATTTAAAAAACAAATCGATTTTTATTAATCTGTTGCAATAACAACTAAAACAAAATAGAAATGATTTACATGCCCGAGTTCCTATTGATAACATGTTTGCAGCATTGAGCGATGTAGCCAATCACATACATATGTGTTGATTTCTTGAACCCAATGACCAATCAGAAGCATTTAAGATACTCTGCTCACCACTCTAAACGGACATTGTGTTCAGTGCTGAATTATAAATCCTGTAATTATAGTAAACAAAGTGTGGATATTATGAAAGATTGATTGTGCAGCCAGTCGGCTTCATTGATAATAACAGATGTGTGAGATCGCGATGAACTGTCTGCTTTTTAGGAATTAAGGGGCACACTTTGTAGACCTGCTTGCTTTTATGTCAAATTAACAGTGGTTTGTGCGTTAATGCTTTAATTACAAATAATTCATCATAGGGTAGGGTCGGGGTTTGTTTACATCCATTTTATTTAATGTTTTTGGTATTTATTCAAGTGCATTTTTTTGTTAACAGAGACTGAGAGTCCATTGCTTTTATTGTTTTTGGTTGTTTTGTTAATTTATTCTGGATATTGAAAATGTTATCCACTTTCAGTGTTAAATAGTCTTTAGAAATAAACGTTTATTAATCTTTGAAAAGCTGTACCTGCATTATCATTCAATTACATGTAAATGGTCTCAGAACGACATCATTATCGTTTATCGCAATAATTTCTTGGAAAAAGTATCGTCCTAAGCATAATTCGATTACAGTGAATACGTTGAATGACTTATTCAAATGATTGTTGTCCAAAATGGATTCAATTAACAAGTTAAATTACTAAATAAAGTGCTGTCTCAGTCCCTGTTTTTTATTTTCCTTGCCATTCACCATTATTAAAACAGTTGTTTTTGAAGCAGCATAATCAAATTAATATCTAGCTTTCTGCACTCTTAAGCTCTCCGATTCAATAAATGTTATTCCACACGCACACAGAAATCATCTCAGAGATATTATTCACCTAATAATACTGCCTATTCATTTCAAACTCAATTATATTTGAATTATTGAATCATGTTATGCATTATAAAACCTGTGACATTTTGCCGAGGCATATCTGTAATTTTTGCGGCACTAGCATCAAACAATAGGTTTTCAAAAAAATAATAAGCACCTTAAAACAGTTTAAAAAGCTTCATTGTGAAAGATTCTCATTGGTCCCATAATGTCTGTCTCTCACTGTGTTTTCACTCTTCAGTCTATCTCTTTGTCAGAGGGAGGATGGCTTGAGCTGATAACACTATGGGTCACATGCAGTGCCATTGCCATTGTCGATCTTTGGCTCTGTGTCTCGCCAGTCACTGCTGGTGTGTCTGTGACCATGCTTTTGTCAAGAAACTGTGTGATGTGTGTGTCTGTGTGTGTCCATACGGATATGTAACATAAACGTATGAAATATAATTACAGAATATATGCTCATGTAAAGTAAAAACATATATGGAAACTTTAGAAATTTGAACGATTCCATATATTGACAAATATGCCCCATATAAATATATATGTTTATAACATATATATTTATATGGGGCATATTTGTCAATATATGGCAGGGTGCATATTGGTACCTTCATGGTACATATTTGTACAATTATGGTACCAATATGCACCCTTTAGGGACAAAAGTGTACCTTTTTGAAAAGGTACCGCCCCAGTGACAGCTTTCGTACCTTTTTTTTCTGACGGTGTATAATACATATTTTGACATATATTCCATATATCAAATATCCATATATCAACTATAAGTTCATATAGTTAGAAAACATATGTCAAATCAGAATAGATCAAGCGATGTGTGCACTGTTTATCATTTGATCTGGTTTCATGCTGTGGCTGGCGAAAGCACATTTAGGGTAGCGCCGTTTCATCACACATTTGGAGTATTTGCCTTTTGCAATTACCCATGCAATTCAATAGAAAACAAAATGAAAAACAAAATCTCTTTGCAGAAAATTGTGAAAGTTATGATATGTGTACAGCGAGGTTGATTTGTTCAAGAAGGCGAAGAAGGCAGTGTCTCTTCCAAAAATAGTGTAACAGAGTTCAGAAACACAATAAAGCAATTATAAAATATGAGGTCAAATAATGTACAAGCACCTATTTTTTTTTTTTAATTATTATTATTTTTCTTTAAGTAACACTGTTCAACAGATGCACCAGCAATGAACATTTCAGGAGTTTCAATCTATTTTTTTGCAGTGTCCTGTTTTACATCAATGTAAAAACGTGTCTTAATTTTTATTTCTAAAAGGTTTGCCAAATGTTCCTGCTTGTTTCCATCCAATCGGCCTTTATTTACCAATAACAGTCCACATAATAATAATAATCATATATAATTTGCATCTAAACAAAACCATGTTATTTTCAGCTATTTGCATATAACTGTTACTGGATAAAGATCTGAGTGCAATAATTGATTGTTTCCTTTTTCCCATTAATTTCTAATAATAATAATAAGCATCACTATTATTATTTATAAAGACAATATAATTATTATAATTGATATGGTTATTATATTTACATCATTATTTCGGTATCAAAATGCGATTAAATCATTATTATGTATGTACATATTATATGTACACCATTATTTCCATATCAATATTAATAATACATTATTATTATTGCGCTGTCCAATAGGGGATTGTTTAGGAAACCTTTTTTACATTAATATAACGAATGTGCATGTGAAAACAAAATTACCCCCCATCCCCCCCCCCCGCCCCCCGCCTTATCCAAAGTGCATTCATCTGTACAGTTATAAAGTCACTGAGCCCTCTCACAAGCCCAGTGGCCTGTGTGTGTCGGTGTGCATGCATGTGTTAAACAACAGTGACAATTCAACTCTGAGATGCATGTTATGCGACTGGACTCTCCCAAGCCTTTAGCACTCTGTGTCTGTCTACTTCTATCTGGTCAGCTGACATCCTACAAACACTCCGCCCAAACCCCCCACCACCACCCCAGTAGGGCATGTCTAGGCCAGTATCTCACTCTAAGACTAATTCAGGATAGCCAGGCCACATAGAGCACAGTGGCCGGACACTAAACACTGACCCTGCTCTCCCGTGACTGACATGCCGACACATTGTGCTGCATAGCCCAGAGCTTGGTTTAATGGACGCTTTGCTTGGGTTGTTGAGGGTTTTGTTTGTTATTTCTATTACCATTAAGCCTAAAGAGGGTCAAAGTAATTTCATTAAAGACTTGCAAAAGCAGTGAACCAAAATGCAAGGAAAAAGTGTTGTTTCTTTAGCATCCTGTCATCTATCTAAACTGGTCCACTACAACTGGTTTAAAAACAGCTGATGGACAAACTGGTGGACTATCCCACTATGATCCATCCAAAGGTGTCTTCATTTCTAAAAATAAACTCACCTTTATACACGTCTCACAATGCAGTGATTTGATTGATTGTAACCCAGGATCACAGGGACATGTACCTATTAATCAGCTTTGACTAACCCACTTAAATAAAAGACCTCTTTTATTGTTATGAAGTTAAGGCATATTTTTAGCTCTCATATCTGATTCAATGCACACTTAACTGTTTTAAACCATTGTGGGCGACATGATTAAAACAAATGCCATCAACGGAAAAGTTTCCAGCTAACAAAATTTGCACATTTAATAAGCAAATTATATTAATAAAAAACCCTCATGCCAAACCAATTAGTAATAAATTATAATCTTATGATAAACGATCCTCTGTTGACAGCCGGGGGGAATTGTGCAATCAAACATTAATTATTCATTTGATAATTAAGTTCATAGGTGTTTGGAGTGGAGGATTGGATGAGCAGAGAGAGCGGGCCAGCGGTGGTATACCTCTTTCAGCGCTGACCTGTTTTGTTCGCAGCATTGCCTGCTGGGATATGCCCCGCTGGCTATTTTTGGGCCACTGCTTCCTGCACTGACATGTTTAACATTGTTGTCTCTAAGCATTTCTGGGGTTTTAAAACAATGTATGTATATGTAATTTTTGTATATATTAAAAAGAATACAGAACAGACAACAATGTCTCAGTTAGCAACAGGTTTCGCTAGATTTATTTGTTAGTTAGTTTGTTTGTTTATAAGCAAAGGTTGCTCCTCAGAGTTTTTATTCATTTTACAAAATATAAAAATATGTCACTTACATTAAAGTAAAGCCACGGAATGCAATAAAATGGATGGGGGAAAAAATCACAAATAGATTTGTAGTATCTCAATTTGTGACTGCATTATTATTATCTTCTTTTTTTTTTTTTTGAAACTTGAATTGTGTTGACAGGTGACTTGAATTGTGTTTTCAGGAAAAAAAAAAAAAAAAATATATATATATATATATATATGGCACATTGAACACCAATCACAGTTACAGTGTGATTAAACCCTTTATGCTGTGATCCTTCAATCCTGCAATCTATGCTCAAAGCACAGCTCTTGGTGAAGCAGCCACACTGAAACGCATCCCCTATTAAAAATAAGAGAGCTATAAATAATATCAGCATGTCCCAGAACTGTCAAAGAGGGGTGAAAGGGCAGAACATCCAACAAACATATCACACTGCACTATTGATCCTATGATGATCACACACACACTTATAGACAGCGCAAAATAAAGAAAAAAGAAAAAAAAAGTGTTAGTACTAGTGTTTGAGATGTTTTGGAAAGGGATAACATAATTTCACTTCTTCCAAGATTAATTTTTGTTCCTTCCTCTCCTTTGTAAATATTATTGCTAATTGTGATTAAACTGCTCCTAGAAATTAAAATTTTATGAAAAAAAAATGGTTCTAGCCATACAAAACTCAGCACCATGAAGCAACACCGGTCGGTTGCTAGAGTGTTGCTACATGGTTAGCAAGGTGTCATGAGTAGTTTTGGGTGTCACCCAAAAATAAAAAAAAATCTCTCATCATTTACTTGCCCTCAAGTTATTCTAAATCTGTAAGAGTTTCTTTGTTCTGCTGTACACAAAATAAGAGTTTGATTACATTCTTCAAAATCTCATATTTTGTGTTCAACAGAACAAAGAAACTCATACAGATTTAGAACAACTTGAGGGCGAGTAAATGATGACAGAATTTTTATTTTTGGGTGAACTATCCCTTTAAGGCTTGCAAGCTGGCAGTCAGTGTTGTTGTAGGACTAAAAATAATGACCATTTGGAGTTCCTAAAGGCAAGTAGTGATCAAGGCCTGTAGGCCAAGATGTGTGTACTTCGGGGGTCGATGAATTGTCACACCTTTAGTGATTCACCATTAGTGAATTGACTTTATGCACAGCTGCACTACTTCCTGAACTTCAGCCAGCTCCTTGTTTCCTGTCTGCTATCATTGGCCAAACTTGATTAATTCAGGTGTGTCTGATTATTGTTGCCATGACTACTGAGGTCAGGCACCCCTGAATCAATCAATTTGACCAATAATGCCAGACAGGAAACAAGTAGCTGGCTTAAGTTCAGGAAGTAGTGCAGCTGTGCATAAGGCCAATTGTCACACCTTTAGTACAATGGGGGAAGTTGTATTTATCTGATTGGTCAGCTTTAATGTCTCACATTTGGGTTTTAGTCACATGGTCCAGAAACCATAAAAGAAGATTGTAACTGTACTCTGGCTTTTTTTTTTTGGGTCCTTTTTGGCTTTGGGTCTTTCTTCCCCCTCTTTTCTAAACCCTCTTTTCTCTCTCTTGGTGGCAGAAGGGGGATCAACCAACATTATGAGGTCACTGCTTGAAAGATTTCCCCACAGAAGGACTAGATACTTAATTTTTAAAGAGACTAAGAGCTAAAAGTAGACATATCCACTAGTTATTTCTCTCTCTCTCTCTCTCTCTCGGGTGTGTGTGTGGTCCATACTGAGAAGCAATGAGAACTCTAATGTGGACATGAATGTTGACCTTTCAGTGGGACACCAAGAAGCAGCGCTTAGCCCATGTAATCTGTCATTTCCGTTAACATCTACATACAGCCATACCAGTAGAGCACCTGGAAATGCTGATGCGTGTTGCAACAAATAGAACTGCAATAGAATAAACAACAAATGAGCATAGACATGACTGAACAGGAATACAAGAAAAGAGAGCAAAGGGGTGGGTGGCTATAACTTCATGAGCAATGGTTGTGTAAATGTTCTGTTGAATAGGAAATTGGGACAAATCAATGACATCACATTAAAAAAAAATCAATAAAGAAAAAATCAATAGCCAATAACCAGTTTATGTTAACAGCATGACTTGCCACATCACATAATCAAAGTAGAAGTAACTGGGGAGTCATTCTCATTTCTTCATCTATTGTCTTGGAAGAGAAAGACTGTACTTTTTATCAGCTAAAAATGTGTTATCAAGCTAAGGACATGGAGGAAAAGACACTACAATTTTGATGTAATGGGGTATTTTAGACCCAGGGCAGGTAAGTATAGGTTTTTGATTCGCCTCACACGACATGAACCAGGAGCCTAGGCATCCACTATTTGTCATCATATTATACAGAATGGTGCTCACAAGTGCCTGCTTTGTAGTTCCGATGCACTATTTTGCAAACCTGTGCAGCAGACTACAACCAACAGTCGGTGTGAAGCGGGAAGGGGCTTAAAGGGCATCATTTGAGACAGAACCATATTGTATTTGTGATAAGTTCATGGTGCCATATGGTGACAGTGTCAAAGCCCACCAGCTCTGGTTGAGTGGTGATAAATGAAAGCTAAAGGTAAAACGATATTCAGGGACTCGATGGTGGATTCTGGCCGATTTTCAATATGCCGATATTTTCAAACAAATGTTGCGCGATGCCGATACCAATTGTTTTTTTAAGTGCAAAAAAAGTGCTTGTATTAAAGTTAAAGTGATTTTACCTTTGTGTTTTGTTGTTTTATTAACATTAGATAAATCTCCCAAAAGTTTAAATTGTCATCATTTACTCTCTCAAGCTATTTTAAACCCAAATAAATGTCTTTCTTCTGTTGAAAATAAAAGTTATTTAGAAGAATGTGGCTAACCAAACAGTTGCTGTACTCCAGTATGGTATATTTAAACACAAGAAAGAAATTAAACAGATTTGGAACAACATTAGAGTGAGTAAATGACTGAATTTGTATTTCTGGCTCTCTTTAAAGGACAACTCAGGCGCAAAATGAACCTTTGGTACCTAGTCAACCTTTCTCTGAGATTTGTTTTCATTATAAACGAATGTAAAGAGTTCAATCTCTAAATCCTAGTCTATAGGGCATAGAATAATGCAAATAAAAATCGCTAGTTAATACCACTAACCAGGCTCAAAATAGCCCCACACAAACACAGTAACATAATGAGAGTCCCTACATGCAAACCGGAGCATTGAGAACTTTGTAAGTGTACAGACCATTTAATAAGAAGATAGTTTATAAAGACAGTCCACTTCACGTGTACAGGCAGGAGCCATCTTTGGAAAACAGTCTCGACAAGTCGAACCACGAACGCTGTGCTAAGTGAGCTAAGTGGTTCAAGTGGCCGAGACTGTTTTTCAAAGATGGCTCCTGCCTGTACACACAAAGAGGACTATCTTTATAAAATATCTTATAAACTTGTCTGTAGACGCAGAAGGTTAATAGAAGTTTACTAAGAAGTACTCTTAACCACATGACTTGAAGTACTGAAGTCCCAGAAATGTATGATCTCAATAAACACTTCCAGGATCTATAAAGACCATATCATTATGAGTAACCCTGAAGGATTTACAGAAAATTGTGAGGATGTGAGTTGAGAATAGCAGAATTGTTCATTATGTTTTAGATTTTCCATGCCATATAAGCCTTATTTTCAGATGAAACTGCTTCTAACTTGCTGTTAACCTTCAACATTACAATGGAAACATTAACACAGCTCTAGAATTAGCTTAGCTGAGGTTGAAGACTTATTGTCCCTTTGTAATTTGGTGATTTAAGCCTTGGTGTGGACATTTTGTAGATTTGTAGAACAGGAATCAGTGGCTCCCTTAAGTAAATCAATAAAGTACAAATGGACAGTTCTCTTGGTTAAGACATATTGTTGCCCTCTTCATTCACTACATATGGTCTAAGAATTATAAACATGGACATTGGACATGGTCAAAAAACTCTGGAGCCACAAGAAAATGACACTGTCACATCCCGTAGCCTGAAGGCACCCCTAGAACATGTACAATCGCAAGCCCTTCATTAGCAACTGTCCTGTTGGAACATGAGCAGTAATCCAGGGGGGGAAAAGCCATTTCATGCCATGCAAATCTACCAGCAAGAACTAAGTGCAGAATCTAACCAGATAAAACCTGACTTCTTGTTATTTAGAATGATGCAAGTGACAAAGATCAGTTATCCTTCACTTGTTACCAAATCAACTTTGCTGCAAGTGATGTCAAATGCTACTTTACCAGTAATGGCATTGCAACAGGGTTAACAAGATTGTTCACAAGGCTCTATGTGTTGCTATGCCGATATTAGTATAAGCAGCTGACTAAGGGAGCTCTGGTAGCTGTTGCTAGGCGTCTGGGAACTTTCACAGTACAGACTGTCTCAGTATGCCTCCAGTGCAAGAACATTATGATCTAACAACAGCAAGATGGTACAGAAGAGCCACAGATGAAAATCTGCATTGTTAATGTGTTTAAGACACAATAAAGAACAAGAGTTATTCTGGGAAATATGCAGAATAGTGTAAGGCTCTATGAGACTTTGAAGTCAACATGAAAGAGAGTTGACAACTTATGTAATGTGATGTATGAAACATGGACTAAATCAGTTGTTCACAATAACCCAGGGATGTGTATAAAGAAAGTTGCCTTTAAAGAGTTTGATTTTATGGCTGGTTCCATAATCTCACACTCACAAGTAGGGTGATCTATAAAAATTGTCCCTTTAGGGCTACAACAACTTGTCACAGTGTTTTACAAAAGCCGCATTTCCACCGCAAATACCAGGAACTATTTGTCCCAGGAACTTTTCACAGGAACTTTTTTTTCCCCAGACCGCTTTCTTACTGCATTTACACCGCGCACTAAAGTACCGGTACGGGGCGGGAAGATTATAGTGACGTTGAACTGCGTGCGACTGCTCTTCCTAGCCCGCGCATTTGTTTTGAGTTTTGTATGGAGGAGATTCAAGCTTTGCTGCTTTTGTGTGCGATTGGTTTACTAACGAGGTAATTAACAAAATGGCAGAAAAGAGACGAGCACCCAAAGCGTATTCAGAAAGCTCGTAATGCTAGATATAAAAGTAGACGTTTGTTATCAGCGGACATTGACCGTGAGATGGATGGGACGAACGCGCGCCAGCGTGGTGAGAACCAATCAGCATGTTTACCACACAAGTCCCACCCCGAAAGTTTCTGAACTCTGAAAAAGTACCACCTCGCCAGCAGGGACTTTCTGGGGGGGGGGGGATTTTTACCTGGAACTTCATTTAGACCCTGGTTCCTGCGGTGTAAACACACAGAGCACCACCCCAAAGTTCCTAGTTCCTGGGGAAAGTTCTCGCGGTGGAAACGGGGCTAATGGGACATCTTTGTACCTTATAAGCGCAGTCTCATCCCAAGACGTCATACAACTGACGCTTTTGACCATACGTCAACATCCGCCGTTTTAGGGTACACTTAAACGTTAGTTAGATGACATTGTCTAATCCTAACCCTACACCAGACCTAACCCTATACCCCGTCACCTAACTGACGTTAAAGGTAAAGCGTCAGGTGGATAACGCCCCAGGATCGCCATCTAATCAACGTCTAAGGGTACCATAAAACGGCGGATGTTGACGTATGGTCAAAAGCGTCAGTTGTATGATGTCTTGGGATGAGACTGTGTTAACCTTACTTACCCCAAAAAGGTTCACTCACTGGGGTATTTTATGAGTACATTACTAGTACCTTCTAGGGGTAAATGTTATATAAGGTACAAAGCTGTCCTTTACCCCTTTTTTAGCCAATTTTTTTTAAACTAAAACCCCTCACAAGGCCAGGAAGGTCAGTAAGGTTTGATGTGTTATGGACGAAGAGTAGAATGTTCTTAGCCTGAGTATCCCAGCTCCAGGCCTTCTTTACTGTCATAAACCACCTCTGTACCTTTGCTTCATTACTGAAAATCCATATTCCCCTGGTGTAATGGGAGCATTCCATGACACCATCTTGACCCTTAAGTACACATACACACACACATACCCTTTATCCCCATTAAAGTGTGACTGCTTATAGACAGCAGGGTACAATCAGGCCTCACAGAGATATATCTGTAGCCGGGCGCCCATTACTGCTCAAACGCGGCTCACCCGTGGAGCGGTCGGCAAGGTATGAACCGCAATGGCATTAGGGCCAGTGAAACCAATCAGTCTAGCCGCCTCATGCTCACTCTTCCAGCCATTGCCACAGTAATTGCTGGCCAGCCAATCGGAGCTTATTAGAGAGTTTGGACTCTTAATTGCCTGGTGGTGGGAGTTGGATCAATGGCTCACTTATTAAAGACATTCTTCCTGTGTGTGCGTATCTGTACACACTTACATGCCATAGGGAGCAGGCCTGAGGAAGGTCTCAAAGGAGCAGATAGCTTTGAAGAGCACATGCTCGTTAATGCTTCTCAGACTTTCCTTGTTTCCACCTCCCATGTCCTCTTTCTCTTACTCTGCCTTTTCCTCCATCCTCAACAGTCTTCCCTGACCTCAACTCTTGCCAAGGTGTTGAACAATCAACCACAGGCTGTTGAATTGTTGCACTGAGCAGGAGAGATTTTAGCGTGGCCGCAGGAGAATGGGGTAGTGAATCAATAAAGACAAAATCAATATCACTTTAGGAGTGGATTTTTAGACAACCACCGGTCGCCATGGTCAAATCCTGATTTTTTTTTCCTTTTGGATGAAAATATCCTCATTAAGGCACTTTTACCTTTTTGCTCATTAAAAAACGGAATTGGGTATAAGGAAATGAGCCCTTATTAAATCTACATGATTCACCAGTTCAACAGAGCTGGTAAGAGGTTCAATGAATTCAGACTGATTTGAATTTTAAATGTAATGTGAGTTCAAACCATCTGATACTTGCTAATGAAAAGAGACCATATAATTTCATTGTTGGGGGACATTTCTTATGATATACTGACATCTAGTGGTTGGAATGTCACAATGCAAAGGAAGCATGGCACCACATACAGTATATATTACGTTTAAATGACAAAACTGACAACTGAAATGGACAAAGAAGGCTTCCTAGCCACATTTTTACTTAATATACTTACTCATGTATCAGAAATTTTAGTTTACTTTAGCTTAGTTTGAAAGATTGTTCTTCTACTATGGAACAATGAGTGTGGACGCTGGACATTAGAGTGGTTCCACATTTGTCTTATGTTTTAAAGCATAAAACTGAGTGTCTGGGTAGCTGTTGAGATGTAGGCTATTCTCTTAGCTTGAGTTAATATTGTTAAACCCAGCTTCAGCCTTCAATCGAAGCTGTGAGGCAAGCTGTAAACAGGGAGTCATCGGACTAGAATGACATATCTACATATAACGGGGAGGCAATTTGTGACAGGGAGGGTTTTAACATCTTGTTCTGTTGCGTGCTTCATTTCTGTTGCGATGGATTAGGATTGTTCCTTGCTTTTAAGGTGCATTCACACTAGAAATCATCAAGTATCTGACCTTTTGGCTAACACTCATTGAAAAAAAAAACTTCAACACTTTGCCATTGAAAAGGTTAGTTGAGATGGTGACAATAGACTAGTCATAGTGTTTTGGTCCCAAGTAGTGGTGTCACACGGAGGGATGAGAGAGACTGAAATAGGTCATCATCATTATGTTTTAGAGTCTTGGTACTCAAACCACAGTTCACAGCTCATGTGCAACCTTTTAATGAAAATGTTGACATTCAAATTAGCACTTTTTCCCCCAACACTATTCTGTAACAAGTTTTTGCCCGAGGCTTGTCATTTGTATTAATGAAAATTAATTAAATTGTAGAGTAAGTCCAATTACTATGCAACAAGTGTCATTCTTCAGGGTTACGGATGGGAATCTTGGAAACAACAAGCAGAATATGTCTATCTAATACGCATGGAAGTGCCATTAGCTGTGGTTAAAAATGAAAGAAGAAGGAAGATGGTATTATGTGAGTATAGGAGACCTTGAGTCTGAGTGGACATCCATGACTTGTGGAGTCCCTCAAGGCTCAATTCTTGGGCCATTCCTATTCAACCTGTACATGCTCCCAATGAGCCAAATAATGAGAAAGAACCAAATGTCTTGCAGACAAGACACAGCTCTACTTAACTCTATCGCCTAACGACTACAGCCCCAATGACTCCCTGTGCCAATGCATTGATCATCAGTCATTGACGATCAGTTAAACAAACACAAAGCTGAAGTCATTCCGTTTGGAAACAAAGAAAACGTTCTCAAGGTGAATGCAAACCTTGACGCTAGGGGTCTAACAACTAAAAATCAAGTCAGGAATCTTGGTGTGTCTCTTTAGTTTCAGTAGTCATGTCATGTCAAAGCAATAATTTGAATAAATAAAAAAATATTGCAAGAATTAGATGCTTTGTTCCCAATCAAGACTCATGCTACGTTCACACCGGACGCGAATCGCGCGTCAAATTCGCGCCTGACGCTTGACCACTAGTGTTAATTCGCGTGTCAAGAGCGAAACTGGCGCGCGTAAAGTTTGAAGCGAAATTTACGCGCGTGACGCGCGTCAGAATCAAAATCCATTGGCGGCCATTGTTTTTATGTCTACCGAGCATTCATCAAGAGAGTTACCGCTCTGTATTTACTCTGGAGAGCAGAACAGCGGCGTGGGGATCATCGTCACCGTATATTTGTGTCCACCGGACCCTTCGGAGCCGAACCGTTTGGCGAGTTTCACCATTTGCTCGCTCCAGGAGCTGCGCTGGATGACGGCCGCTGTCAGCGGTACTTCCGCCTGTCACGCGACCAGTTTGATGACCTGTTGTCCCGCATCTGAGCAAGGATCACCCTCGCCCTCATCCATCTAATCTAGCTGTCATTTATTTTTGTTTTAAAAATAAATAGAGCCAGCCTTCAAAAGTTATTAACCTGTCCTGTGATTTTTTTCTCTCTCTCACGTCCAGACACGAATTTATGCACATATGTTGATTGTCTTTACAACATAATACTATTTCTAGATATGGAATGAATAACATTCAATACAAAATGAACATGTCTCCTATATAGAAATAATGTTTTAAGTGATGAAACATTTGCTTTGTTGTGCATAATCCCACCATGCATTTAGTCATATTAACAAAATAATTTATTGAAGCATCCAGACACTTCACCACGTGAGCAAGCAGCTAGGCTCCTGATTGGTTAACGCGGCGCGAATTCACGCCAAAGTTCAGATTTTTCAACTCGGGCGGCAGACGCAAATTCGCGTCAAACGCGTGAATGCACAACGCTCAATTCGCGCCATTCGCGCCATTGAGGCGCGACTTCCGCGCCACGCTCCACGCCTCATTCGCGCCGCAGGAATTTTTCACGCGCGTAAAGCGTCTTTGCATTGACTTAACATTGAAATCATTCGCGCCTGACACCCTATTCGCGTCCGGTGTGAACGTAGCATTAGAGAAACTTGTTCATGCTTTTATCACCAGCAGGGTGGATTACTGTAATGGACTCCTCACTGGCCTTCCTAAAAAACCATAAGACAGTTGTAGCTCATACTGAACACAGCTGCCAGGATTTGGAGCAGGACCAGAAAATATGAACATATCACATGAGTCCTCAGGTCTTTACACTGGCTCCCAGTTACATTTAGGATAGATTTTAAAGTATAATACTGGTATATAAATCATTTAAAGGAGAACTCCAGCACAAAAATGAACCTTTGGTCTAATAAAACATTGGTACCTTGTTGACCGTTCTCTGAGATTTGTTTTCTTGATAATCAAATGTAAAGAGTTTTATCTCTAAAACTGTTTAGCATATAATGCTAGTAATGGGGGCATATAATAAGTAAACAGACATCATTATTTAATACCACTAACAAGCCTCAAAATAGCTCCACACTAACACAGTAACATAATGAGGGTCCCTGGATGCAAAACGAAGCATAGAGAAGAACTTTGTAAGTGTACAGACCGTTTAATAAGAAGATACTTAAAGACAGTCCACTTCGTGTATACAGACAGGAGAAAACAGTCTCGACAAGTCGAACCACGAAAGCTGTCCATACAGTTCGTTTGTGGTTCGACTTATCGAGACTGTTTTCCAAAGATGACTCCTGCCTGTATACACGAAGTGGAATCTTTATAAACTATCTTCTTATTAAACGGTCTGTACACTTCGTTTTGCATGTATGGACCCTCACTATGTTACTTTGTTAGTGTGGGGCTATTTTGAGCCTTGTTACTGGTATTAACTTTTCTTTTTCTTATTAAATTCCCCCATATACTAGCATTATACACTAAACCGTTTTTAGAGATTAAACTCATTACATTTGATTACCATGAAAACAAATCTCAGAGAATGGTTGATTAGGTACCAATGTTTTATTAGACCAAAGGTTCATTTTGCGCCAGAGTTCTCCTGTAATAGGCTAGGACCCCAATATATTACAGATATGCTCTCAGATCACTCAGATCATTAGGATCACATCAGCTAGAAATGCCAAGGATTCACTCTAAGCACGGAGAGTCTGCTTTTAGCTATTACGCCAGCCGCAGCTGAACCAGCTTCCATAGGAGATTAGATATGCTCATACAGTAGTCACATTCAAACCCAGACTCAAAACACATCTGTTTAGCTATGCATTTACTAAATGAGCACTGTGCCACTGTTTTTACTGTACTGTTCTTATTCTTATTAGTTTTGATTATTTTAATTTATTCTATGTGAAGCACTTTGAATTACCATTATAAACAATAAACTTGCCAAAGTCAGAATCGTTAAAGAAAAAAAACAAACTAATATGAATTGATTTTGTTTTTTTTCTTCATTAATGCCTGGCCCTTTTCTTACGGAGTAATATATAAAAGTCCCATTTCCCCCCTTTTCCACTGCATATCCAAGACCATTTTTCAAAGTATTTATAAAAGCAGATGGGGTTTATAAAATGTATCTCATGCAAACAAAAGACATTTGTCAAGATGGCTCCTTTGCCTTTGAGTAAACCACTCAACTCTAGTTACTTTGCTCCATGGGGGCTGCCCTTGATTTAATGTGCTTTCATGCAATTAATGTTCTGTTTTGCGTGAAAGGCACCTGCTTCAATGGTTGATTCCCAAATTGCAAAGCAGGTCTTTGTACTTTTCTTTCTAAATACTGTTTAATCCATGACAAAGATTAATTTGCTTAACAGAGGATTAATGTTGTTCATGATCTAACGCCACAGGAGGCCCTGAACCAGAACCTTTAGTGATGCACTGTTGAATTGTGAGGCTATCGTGTATTATTGACTCCAGTCTGAACTTTGTAACACGTATCAACAAGTGAACTGAAAAATACAATTTGAACATGAGATAATTTGGTCAAATTCGAAATCACTATGCCTACAGTATGCTCTCCTCAATGAGACTGAAAAGTTCAAAGAGTGTAGGTATATATATATATAAAAAATATTACATTTACTGTACTTTGAATGTCTTTTCAAGCCATGAACCCAACGGCTGTGCATGAATGTAAACAAACAGGCTCATTATTTATAGTATTATAAACTCAAACTAATATAAAAACGTTATTTTCAAGGGGTTATTTTGTTCAGCAGTTTTATTTGGAATGACAACAGTATAGCTGCCAAGAGTGTTGACCCTTCAAATGAATCATTTATGATGTTTGGAACAGACTGTGAGTTTAAGGGTTTAAGCCATTTTACAATCGAAGCAAGCAAAGGTTAAACTGCACTTATAGTATAAAATGTTTGGTTTCTTGAATTTCAATAGATTTATGATCTAGGCAGGCACTAAGTGACTGCAAAAAAACACTTAGCGTTTGGCACAGATCATGCTTAGTCTCATTGTGTATTCTTGTCTCATAAATAAATCTAGTTTTGTTCAAAGTTTGAGGATGAGGGCATGTCACAACAATTTAGGCATGCTTCTTCCAATTGACCGCTTAATTTGGGCCAAAATATTATGAAGATTGACATTTTATCCTCTATTATAAAATTTTGTCTTTTTTTCACATAACTATGCATGATTAGTTGATTAGTTGTTTTTTTACATTTACCATTCGACTTAATAGGGTGTTCGTGTCCAATTTCCAACAAGGAAACTCGTATTTACTATAATTCAACTATTTTCAATGACAGGAAATGCTAATACGAAACCAGTCATTAAATCATTAGGTGACGGCTGTGCTTTTTAGAAGCAAAGCTGCAGCATATTGGTCTAGAGAAAAGCAGCTGCAAAGGTGAATGACAATCATATTAGTCTGGTTGCCAATGTTTGATGCCAGAAACAATTAGCACTTTATGCAGACCTTTGTTTACAAAGCAGCAGCTTTCCAGGGAAAGTAAACAATCAAATTGCAGGTGCATTGGAAACCAAAATCTAAATGGATGTTTCTAATTTTTTAAAAGGAAAACAAAAATGACAAAGCACTTTAAAAGTTGTTCACTGTATTTGTGTGCTAGACCAAAGTTGTTATCCACTTCATAACCTTGGTCTGTTCCCAACTCTATATCGTAGATCACTATATAGATACTATATAGGTTACTCTATAAAGCTAAGCTATATAATATAGTTTCAAGACACATGGACCACTTTTAATGTGCCCTTTGTAATTTTTGAAGAAAGAAAATCATTATATACAGTAAAGGGCACTACCTACACAGGCTTGGTATAAAATGAAGTCTCTTCTGCTCACCAAGGCTGCTTTATTTGATGAAAAAAAAAAAAATGACAAACAGTATTATTGTGAAATATTATGACAATTTAAAAAAGACTGTTTTCCATTTTAATATATTTTAAAATGTAATTTGAAAGCTGAATTTTCAACATCATTACTGTTGCTGATTACACATCAGTTTTCAGTGTCACATGATCCTTCAGAAATCATTCTAATATGCTGTTTTATGCTCAAAAAACATAAATTATTCTTTTCAATGTTGAAAACAGTCGTGTACCATTTTTTCACCCAAAATTCTATGAATAGAAAGTTCAAAAGAACAGCATTTATTTAAAATATAATCTTTTCTAACATTATAAATGTCTTTACTGTAACTTTTGATCAATTTAACTCATCCTTGATGAATAAAAGTATTCAATCAATTCTGTTCTTTTGAACTTTCTATTCATCAAAGAATCCTGAAATAAAATTGTAAAAAACAGTTTTCAACGTGGATAATAATCATAAATGTTTCTTGAGCATCATATTATAATAATTTCTGTAGGATCATGTGACACAAAGACTGGAGTAATGATGCTGTAAATTCAGCTTTGATCACAGGAATAAATTACACTTCACTATATATTCACATAGAAAACCGCTGTTTTAAATTGTAATAATATTTCACAATATCACTGTTTTTTGATGAGCAGAAGAGACTTTTTTTAAAAACATAAAAAATCTTACCGATCTAAAACATTTGACCGGTAGTATGTATATATATATATATATATATATATATATATATATATATATATATATATATATATATACATAAATACATACATACATACATACATACACACAGCACACACACACACACACACACACACATATATATATATATATATATATATATATATATATATATATTGATGTCATAATAAAGAAAGAATATTTGGTGAAAGGAGAAAATGTGTCAATTGTCCTAAATGACATTCTAATGCAATTGAATTCACAAGACTACAGAAAACAACTGAACACCTAAACTTATTTCTAGTTACAGCTATAGTCAGCATATTCACACATGTATGTCCTTATTTGCCTAACTTGTGCCTAAATGCCTAATCTTGCCATTGATTTTGCTAATTATTTGCAATAATTTACAGTAATAATCAAATCATTAATTCACATTCATGTCTTCAAGACTGGTAACAGCTCAGCACAATTTTGATGCATTCATTACAGAGCTTTCGCCCCGATGTGTATAATGTAAGTTATAATATTTTTTTGTAAAAAAATAAATCCAGACTAATCAATCTTGGATACTGGAACAAAGGAATAGAATGTGACTTCACTTCACTCCCGTGGGCTTTTTTTAGGCACTGCTAATTTAGACAGAATGGTAAATGTTCCCACTTAGAGAGATAAAAAAGTCTTCTCTTTTCTCTGCCTCCAGCACCTCTTTTCACTAATGAATATTATAGCATTTTTGGATATTCTAATCTGTGCTCAAATACACAGCTGCTGTTATTTGAGACGCACACATTTTGAGTGCATTTATTCAGCGTTCAAAGTAAAGATTACATTGATTCTAAACTTAATCTATGTAGATGGTATTACTTAGTAAATATAAGACACTGAAATGAAAAACAACAGTATGTTCTAATATCTGTAATATTTCACTGGCAATACAACATTAGTCTTGTACTGACACCTAGTGGCTTTGATGCAGCATCACATGGAGTCCCATCGTGTGTGTGTGTGTGTGTGTGTGTGTGAGGGGATCCAGTGAGTAGACGAACTATTGCTCGTGATGTAATTTAACAGCATATTTGCAAACAAGTAACAAAAAACTGACATTAAAACTTGTAAAACTACATTAAAAAATCAAGATGGCCGTCTCGCTATCTGACGTACCTGATAAAAAATAATGTAAATGTAGGCCTAATTGTATACTGCTATCATAAAACTTTACAGAACAACAATCAACGCAGAGTTCACAACACAAGTCTCAATTTGGAAAATTACCAGCTTGCAGTTAGGCTACACTTAGCTATAAAGAAAATAGTCCTACCTTAAATATCAGTTGCCTACATTTCGGATTTCCCCACGTCGATGGCGTCACCGGTGAATTCAGGGCCAGTGCGATCACCACGAAACGCCAAAAGTGGACGAATTCCTGGTGAAGTTCCTTCTTTTTTTATTTCTTCTTCTTTTTTTATGCAGGAGTAGAAAACTCTTCAAATGGTCGATTGAGCAACTCAATATCCTCGCGAAAAGGGGCATTAGTAGCCTATTGTATTGAATAGCTACTTGTGTTGTGAAAAACAACTTACTCCCGTTAATTACGATCACGTGACTGGCACCTGATTCAGTTGGAAAGCTTGAGGTAGCCTAATTTACATGGTACGCTATATTAAAGTCATTCATGTTTAAGACAAAATAAGTATGGTAAAAGAAAATATTCAGAACGTCTAGGCCTAAAGACAATATATTTATTTAAAAACTGATGAAACTTACCGTTCTGACCCTGATTCTGACTTGTCATTCAGAGTCGGTTAGTCTATACATTGAATGAAATTCGCACATTAAGACAAAAAAAGTCTATATTTAAATCATTAAAATAATAATTGTTAGTTAATGCCTTTCTCAAACGAATAGTCTACATAAATAAATTATTAAATACTTGAAAAACAGTTAAATAATCTAAAACATTCGCATTTGTATTATTATTATTATAATCATCTGCAGCTCTCTTCCTCTGAAGAGCCTTGGAAATTGTTTAAATGTATTTGATCTAAGTTCCACTCGATGGCAGTGTTGCTCAACCCAAAACAAAAAACAAAAAAAAAACCCAAAACTGTTCATATTTGCCTTCTGAGGAAATAATCAGGATACCATGTTTTTTCTTTTTTAGAAAAAAGTCCACAACAAGGTACGTTTTTATGTAAACAAATACATCCGTCTAGCAGGACCTATTACTTTCGGGGCAAGTTTTTATTTTAGAAATATATATATTGAAATATTTATTTGTTTATAGTTTTATCATTAAAAATCAGCAAGTGTGTGAACCACTGATCTATATAATTCTATATCAGTGGTGTAAACCCCTGACCATAGTAAATTAAATGGAGAATGTTTCAGTACGTTTCCACTGGGAATTGCAAATTGTAGTATGTGGGTTGAGGAGGGACCCATCACCCATTACGATTTGTGTCAAATAAGTAAAAGCTGTCTCCGAGGCCCATGATGCATTGCAGGTGGTAAGCAAGCAGCTCAGGAAGCCGTGTACAGATAAAAGCTGGGTGGGGGATCCGCCCCGATCCCTGAGATTAGATAATCCAATTCATTACATCAATTAGATCATCTCAGACAGAAGAGGGAAAGTGAATTTTGGATGATCAGTGTTAAATAGGGAAACGTAAATGAAGGTAGTTCTCATCTTTTGGGCTGCTGCCTGATTGGGTCAGGTATGGTGTTGGGAAAAACATAAAACAAAACAACAATTCTAAATAAAAAAAACAAGAAATATATGACCTACACTACAAAGTGATTATTCTTAGCCTGTATTTTGCCTTGATTTACAGTAAAATAAAAAACTAGTGCTGCAAAAAATTACAAAAAAAAAAAATTGTTTCCTAATTTTTCTGTAATTTTTGTATATTTTAATATTGTAATACTCTTACATTGAATCTCCAAAACCATATTGAAACAAAAAGTTGGAATATTTAAATATTTCGTTTAATGGCATATTTTTACTATAAATGAAGGCCAGTATCGCTGACATCACTACATGTTTTTTTTTTTCTCTCTCAATTTTAGCCATTACAGTATGATCGAAAGCTAGCAATTTTAACATTTAATAGGCTTTAATAATTTACAAATATAACACCTTTTAATTTAAGTGTTTTCATAAAGCAATCTTCATAATAAACCCATAATAAAAGTCACATGTACTGTGCCTTTAATATCAGAGCTCAACACTAAGTTTATTTTTCCTTTCTTTTTTCATGGCCCAGGCAGGCCGGCTCAGATTTTTACTTGCCCTGTTAAAATGCATAGAAAAAGTTATTGTTTTCATCGTGTGTGTGACCCATGTAACCGTGTAAACAGTGCTTTAGGTAGGTCTCTAGGTAAAAAAAAATACAGAAATCAAACACTGCACAGGCATCACTACATATATCAAATACAGACTGATCGTTTTTAAAGCTACAAAAGTTATTAAGTCAAAAGCAGTGAGTGATTTTCACCTTTTTGTCTTTGATTATCCTTTGCTGTCACTTTAAGACCTGACGCAGAAGAAGAGGATACACATCCCAACTCTACAGTATGTTCAATTAATGTGTTTGAAAGACAAAAGCCTTCCAAAGACACATAGTAATATGGTTAAATGACTGGTTAAATGGTTGAAATAGATAATTTAAATAATAATTATATTCGTCAGGAGCTGATTAGATACACTATGCAATGTGGCAATGGTGAATAAACACTTCTTAAAAGTGACATGATTTCTATAAATCCAGTGATCAAATGTTGTGTGTTTCAGTTTTCAGACACACAAAAAAAAAAAGACAGCTTGGTTTTCCAAGAGAAGTTTTGAAAAGAAAAGGCATTAAACCAACACATTCTCATCCCAAGACGTCATCTAACTGACGCTTTTGACCAATACGTCAACATCCAATGTTTTAGGGTACCCTTTAACGTCAGTTAGATGACGATCCTAGACGCTTTACCTTTACCGTCATTTAGATGACGTGGGTAGGTTTAGGTCTAGGTTAGTGTTAGGATTAGACAGCGTCATCTAACTGACGTCAAAGAGTACCCTAAAACAACGGATGTCAGTTATATGACGTCTTGGGAAAACAAATACATATAGTATGTGCTGTTCTCCCAGACTCAAACCTCCTATTGTTAGTCCATGGAGTTTCAGAATATCATAGGCCTTATATCACAGGGGAAACCCCAAAAACCTTGCAATGCACTAAAATAATTCAGAACATCTTTGGAACAGCATAGCAACACCCTGGCAACCACCCACAATCATGTATCCAGATTTGTTATATGGGCAACACCACATACATTCCCCTTCTAAATCTGATTCTTTAATATCATAGTAATTACAAACCAACTATCCAACTTTTTTGTCCATATGGATTCATCCTTTAAGCCTTGGAGCTAAAAAAATGGCTAGGTCTCAAAAAAACAACGACGAATACAGAAGTAGCAGAGCTGATACACTGTATCTCTGAGATGTTCTCTCAGCCAAGGATTTTTTTTCAGTCAAGATAATCTATAGCACAGAATCCTCTTTTAAAAGTACGTTACAAAAATCCAGACAAATGCACTCATTTATTCTTAAAAGCCCAGAAGAGAGGCTCCAACATGTTCCCATTTAAAGTGAGAATGGCGATGAGCAGCGAATGGGGTGGGTTTTAAAGCAACGCAGCCGAGGATGCTTAAGCTGCGGCAATAAAAATGTGCGGGAATAATTCGAGAGGCCAATTGGAAATCTCGGGGTTGGTCAAAAATACATGTGTGTATGCGTTGAAGCGTCCTGCATTGTTACAAATTGATCACATGTCTGTGCTTTGACTGGTTGAAATGAGCGCGTCTCTGATCGAGGCCTGATGGCTAAATGAGGCGTGACATTGCAGGCGTCTGAGCATTTTTGGCCGCTGAGTGAGTGTGTGTGTGTGTTTACTTGTTCTCCGGTAGTGGATCGCCGACGTCGATCTGATCTAAAGGGAGAAAGTCAGAGCGATGGAGGGGAAGAAAGACCGGGCGACAGACAGTCCCATGACATCACAGCGGGAAGAGAGGGAGAAATGGCACAGATAGAGGAGATAAAACGGACTGATAAAAGAAGGGGGGAGCTGATAAGTAAAGAGAGAGTTGTGGAGAGGGGTAATTCATCGATGCGCTGAAACAGGAGACAGCAGCCGGGGATGGGGCGGGGATGGTCCATTTTTCCTCTGGGTTTATCTCCAAAACATTCATTATTACCACTGCTGACCACTGAGTTCACCCACTGACCACATCCCAGTGTTTCTAACACGCTCCCAAATCATTACAGTGAAATCCGTGATGGAACCCTACTAACGTTGGAAGGGCATTCGCAGCAGGCCGGAGAGAAAGCGTTGTGTGTTGTTGTTGTTGTTGTTGGTAATAAAATGGTGGATTGGCTGCAGATGGCCAGCGGGCGGCTGCAGTCCTGAGTGTAGCATTCTCAGGAAAGCGTTATCGGGATCTGACATGCAGGAGATCTCAGAGCATCTGAGGCGTCCATATCAGGAGCCTCTACGACTCACGCCGCGCTCTGGAACGGCCTCCGCCATCAATCACGTTCTGTTGATACCATAAACAGTGCTAACCTAGCTAACACAGTCGCGCTGGCTAACACTAAACAGTGCGGCAAACATGTCATTGGTGTGTTGTCATTGAGAAATAATTTAGAAATTGTGTGTGGTTTTGGTCAAAGACCAACCTCAAATGCATTTAATAAAACAACTGCATGGGGTTTTATAATTCATTTTGATAGCTGTGAAAGGCCGCCACACAAGAACAAATAAATCATAATTCTAACATAAAGGAAAATTATTATTTATGACTTTCTATCTCAAAGTTTAGCATTTCAATATCATACACTGTACAAATAAAATACGCTTTATGTAATCAATATAATTGTGGCAACAGATTACAAACAATCTTATTAATTAAATTGAACAAATTAGAATTAAGTAATAATTAATCAAATTATTCCTTGAAAGTTAACCATTTAAAATGAGTGAAGTTTACACCAAAAAAAAAACTTTATTTTAAATTGCCAACATTGAAGACACCTAATGTTAATCACTGGAGAAAAACGTAATTACTGTATAAAACAAACACCGATCACCATAATGGTGACTTATTTTTTATTTTTATTTTTTTGGTAAGTTTTACTCATTTTAAATGGTTAACTTCTAAGGAATTAATTTATTAATTATTACTCAACTCTAATTTGTTAAATTGAATTAATAACATTGCTTGTAATCTGTTGCCACAATTTGTTTGATTAGATAAAGCGCATTATTTTTACAGTAAAGTTTTCGAAAATAATGTATGAGATTTGTTTTAATCTCATAACTTTGATTCTTGCATTTTGACTTAGTGTCATGATATTGATATTAACTTAGTATGATTTTGATCTGGCATAATTTTGAATTTTGAACTTATTGTGTAATTATTCAAACTTATTATGGCATAATTATGATTTTAGGTATTGCGCATCATTTTCTCACAATTTTGTCTTAGTGTGTGTGTAATAATGCAAACTCAATGCTAACGTTTTTGCTGTAGCGGAAATTGGCTTCCATAGTTAGGCCGTGTGTCCACCAAAGCGTTTTTCCACGCGCCTAGCGTATGTTTTCAATTGTTTTCAATGGGAGCGCCGCGTTTTTCTCACGCTGAAGCGTTTTTCTCACGCTGAAGCGTTTTTACTGGTCGCTGGGAGTTGAAAAATGTTCAACTTTGGATAAAACGCAGCGCTCATCTCTGTCACTTTTTACCCAGCCTTCCAATCACAGTGGAGGAGGGGCGGGACTAATACCACACCGGCCAACTGTCACAACATTCAACTGCTGCGGATATTCTGTATCATAGCAACGAAACGTCTCAACGGAAAAAACGCTGCGCTGCCAAAACGCTCTCAAGCGCCCAAAGCACGGTGTCTTCAGCAGAGCGTCTAACGTTTTCAGCTGACTAAAAACGCTTTGGTGGACACACGGCCTGAGCTATATGATAGCTAATGATATACCCGGCTTAAAAAAAATTTGTCAAAATACAATTGCTATGATTATAGAGCTTCACTTATTAATCAGAAGCAGAATGGATTGATTTTTATGTAAATCATCACCTATTGAATAGTATCTAGGATGCAAAATCTCAAAGAAACAAAAGGTGGGCTCTTTTTACTTGGGCCAGTAAGTATGGCACCCTACAAACCACATAACAACGGCTAATATTATATTTATTATATAACGGCTAACAATATATTTATTTATTTTTTGCAGGCCCCCTTTGCACAGCCTTGCAGTCAATGGACCGCATACTGTATACTAAATATGAGAGCATAATGTCCAGGTAGGCCCTCTACATTTTTAAGAATGTCAACACTCTCCAAGTCCAAACTGATATATCTACATATTCACATCTACATTAATATTGTAATATTGAACCTATCAGTCTTATCAATGGTGTGGCAGACCTGAAATTGAACTGGACTGAATGGCATAACGACCACAAGAACATGAAGCATTAGCATGCAGAAGATGGAAATATTAAAAACAAAAAGAAACAACGTGAGCAGAATTATGCGCGGAGTGTTCATTTATTATTGATGCGTGATGAATAGCCTGGTCTCCGGTGCGCCATATTGAGTTTCAGTCCCTCTCTCCTGTCTTTAAATATTCCTCAAGACTGAGAGCTTCAAAGTTAACTTCAATTACAGGCGTGATTAGATCTACACAAGCTTCCATTAGCGGATATTTAAGCTTCAGGCCCAGAAAGCCCTCAACGCAGACTGGGTCAAACACAAGAATATGCCATATTGATTTACTTACCACTACCGCTTTTCTGGGCTTTTTTTGTCTATTCAAGATTTATTCTATCAGGGTTTCCCTTCGTGAGAAATGTAAACTGACTGCTTGTTTTCTGATTGTTCGAGATTTTTGATTGCGAGCGCTTTCTCCGTATGTATTTACTAGTTCGTGGTGCAATCTCACATTGTCCTACAAAGTCTCGCTGTCTCAACGATATAATGTGCTGATGTCACGATGCTCTCTGATGTCATGACTTTATCCAGTTTATCATGAACTTTTGATGATAATGTTAATGGAATTTATGATTGATAAAACAAGGATACGAGTTTCTTTAATAGCCACAGTTTGGACAAGTCAATGTGAAATTATTCATGTTCTCATCCCATTTCACTTCCATAATGTGCATTTGTGTATTTCTAGGTGAAACAGGATGTTTAATGGGAAAAATAGTCCACTTTAGACATACTACTTACGTGTAAACTAACTCTCATTCATTTACAACTAGCCTACATGTCAACTAACTCACATCATGTCAACCAACTCAGTAATAAAAAACTACGTCAACTAACTCTCATTAAACTACATGCATAAGTTAACTCTCATTAAACTACATGCATAAGTTAACTCTCATTAAACTACATGTCAACCAACTCAGTAATTAACATTTCAAATAACTCTCATTAAACTATGTCAACTAACTCAGTAATTTACAACTACATGTCAACTAACTCTCATTAAACTACATGTCAACTAACTCAGTAATTTACAACTACATGTCAACTAACTCAGTAATTTACAACTACATGTCAACTAACTGTCATTAAACTACATGTCAACTAACTCAGTAATTTACAACTACATGTCAACTAACTCTGTAATTTACAACTACATGTCAACTAACTCTCATTAATTTACAACTACATGTCAACTAACTCTCATTAATTTACAACTACATGTCAACTAACTCAGTAATTTACAACTACATGTCAACTAACTCAGTAATTTACAACTACATGTCAACTAACTCAGTAATTTACAACTACATGTCAACTAACTCTGTAATTTACAACTACATGTCAACTAACTCTCATTAAACTACATGTCAACTAACTCTGTAATTTGCAACTATGTCAACTAACTCTCATTAAACTACATGTCAACTAACTCTGTAATTTACAAGTACATGTCAACTAACTCTGTAATTTACAACTAAATGTCAACTAACTCTCATTAATTTACAACTACATGTCAACTAACTCTCATTAAACTACATGTCAACTAACTGTAATTTACAAGTACATTTCAACTAACTCTGTAATTTACAACTACATGTCAACTAACTCTCATTAAACTACATGTCAACTAACTCAGTAATTTACAACTACATGTCAACTAACTCTCATTAAACTACATGTCAACTAACTCAGTAATTTACAACTACATGTCAACTAACTCTCATTAAACTACATGTCAACTAACTCTCATTAAACTACATGTCAACTAACTCTGTAATTTACAACTACATGTCAACTAACTCTGTAATTTACAACTACATGTCAACTAACTCTCATTAAACTACATGTCAACTAACTCTGTAGTTTACAAGTACATGTCAACTAACTCTGTAATTTACAACTAAATGTCAACTAATTCAGTAATTTACAACTACATGTCAACTAACTCTCATTAAACTACATGTCAACTAACTCTGTAATTTACAAGTACATGTCAACTAACTCTGTAATTTACAACTAAATGTCAACTAACTCTCATTAATTTACAACTACATGTCAACTAACTCTCATTAAACTACATGTCAACTAACTCTGTAATTTACAAGTACATGTCAACTAACTCTGTAATTTACAACTACATGTCAACTAACTCTCATTAAACTACATGTCAACTAACTCAGTAATTTACAACTACATGTCAACTAACTCTCATTAAACTACATGTCAACTAACTCTGTAATTTACAACTACATGTCAACTAACTCTGTAATTTACAACTACATGTCAACTAACTCTCATTAAACTACATGTCAACTAACTCAGTAATTTACAACTACATGTCAACTAACTCTCATTAAACTACATGTCAACTAATGGAGTGGTTTACAACTAAAGGTCAACTAACTCTCATTAGAGTATTATTAGACTGTTAGTAGGCTGGTAGGGTTTTGGGTTAGTAGAATAAGTTGACATGTAGTAAAGTTGCTTATATTCAGTAGAATATCTGTTGTGGAGCATAAAAATAAAGTGTTTGCAGATATTAAGCAGACAGTCTATTAATACTCGAACGATTGCTACTAGTTGATATGTATGTAGTTGCAAAGTTAGAATGTCTAAAGTGGACTATCGAAATAAAGTAATCCAAAGATGTATTTATTTATTTATATCCAATTTAATTCATGTTGACTTGAATTGAATCATTCAAAGGCATTCAGGAGTGAAATACCTTGAACACAACCATGTGATCTTCAATATTCCATTTTTCAAAGTGCAAAAAGTCACAAATCAGTCAGATTAGTTTGTAGAGGGAAACTAGCCTTTTTAGATATGAAAAGATAAAAACTCATTTTCCACGCTTGTTTCACGTGGTGCCTCGCGGGTAGCAGGACACTGGTTGTGTTTCACACCTTTTTATAGGTGGTATTTACTGTAAACCTGTTTAAATAACATCACTCTGATTTATATAAATATTGCAATATCAGGTTCAATATAGTTATCTGCAGCATTCACATCATTTGTGTACTAGTAGAAAACGGGATTACACTTTATTTTAAGGTTACATGTTTACATTGTATTTACTCTAATAAGTACTGAGTAAAATTAATTACATAGAGTTAGGACTAGGGTTTGGTTTAGGGTTAGTTACTTGTAAGTATGCATAATTTGCTGTCATTACAATAGTAAGTACATGTAGTAAGGTGTAACTACGTCACATTAAAATAAAGTGTTACCAAACACTGTGATGAACTAAGTAATACTTAATTATATTGCTATTAGTTATGTGTGTGTATCTGTTAATGTTGGTTCTTTTTGTCTATAGGAATACATTGCAAGTAGAGCTATAACATAAGCTGACATAATATAAGACATTAAGGTAATGCTTTAAAATAAGGTTTTACCGGTATTTGTTAACTAAATAATTTGACATGAACTCATGAACAATACTACACTCTAAAAAATGCTGGGTTGTTTTAACCCAATTTTGGGTCAAATATGGACAAACCCGAAATGTTGGGTTAAAAATGTAATGTAAAAATTTAACCCAACGGCTGGGTTAGTCCATATTTGACCCAAAGTTGGGTTAAAACAACCCAGCATTTTTTAGAGTGTAATCTTAGTTAATGTCAACATTTGCTAAAACATGTTAAGGTCAAAAGTTGTCTCTTTAACATTAGTTAATACACTGTAAATAGGAACATTTGTTGTCATTAATATTAGCTAAGGTTAATAAATGCTGTTAAAACACATTGCTTCTTGTAAGTTCATGTTAGTTAATGCATTGTTGACATAATAAGGGCCACAAAACCTAAATTTTGGTTCCGTGCGTTCAGTAAAAGTGCCCAAAATGAGATGCACGCCAAAATGCAGACCCAGAAAGAATCCAATCCAACAGAAGACAACAGGAAGGAAGCAGAGATGGGGAGAAAGGAAGACAGAGAGCGAGAGAAGGGGAGATGGAGGAAGAGAGAGGGGGAACAAGATTAAAAAGGGAGGGAGAGAGAGGCAAGGGCCGCTGAAGCGGGGAGCGGAGGGGAAGATATATGAGCGTCCTGAATGATTGTGACAAGCATAGACCATATCAGCCACTGTTTGTTTGCACACCACCCCTCTCTCGCTCTATCCCCCCACATCGCATTAAAGCGTCCTGTCTCACTCTCTCTGTCTCTCTCTCTCTACCCATCTCATCACCTGACACACAGCCAGATGTTATAGACTGATAAGGGCCACGGGCCCTTCCCTTCCACGAGCAGTACCTACACACATTTATAGTGCACAAATGATACTCCCGACACACATACACTCACGATCAACTGATTTGAGACCAGAATCAAATGCATTATGATGCTTTCGAACATTTATAAAATAAGAGGAAAGATGTGACCGGTGTGAGAAAGTTACTAACTACAAGTGAAGATGCGCTATTGTAGCTTAACCAAGATTTTTCAAAACAGTGTACAGGTACTCTAAAAAAATGCTGGGTTGTTTTAACCCAACTTTGGGTCAAACATGGACAAACCCAGCCGTTGGGTTCAATTTTTACATTACATTTTTAACCCAACTTTTGGGTTTGTCAATATTTGACCCAAAATTGGGTTAAACGACCCAGCATTTTTTAGAGTGTAGCTTTCCGGTAATAAGTAGCAGTCTAGTGGCATATAATGTTACATTACTATATATATATATATATATATATATATATATATATATATATATATATATATATATATATTTATACTATATATTATATATTGTATATATATATATATATATATATATATATATATATATTGTACAATATATATATACACATATATATATGACTATATATATATATATATATATAAAAGTGACTATATATATATATATATATATATATATATATATATAATATAGTCACTTTTATTGCACACAGAGCTTTACATACAAGCAAACTGAGGTCAGAAGTTCTCGTAAATCTGATCGCATTCTGAATTTAGTGAATTGCGGTAGATCAGTGGTCTGACTCCCTAAAATACTAAATTTTATGATTTTGTTTCTAGCATTTTACAAAATATAGAAATAATATTTGGTTATACTGTAGTTTAGGGTCCAATTGTTACTATTAAGTTGTTTATTGAGTTGCAGTGTAAAGGCCCAACCATGGACTGGAGTTGAAAATTAGCAATAGCTATAAACTCTTTTTGCATAGCATCTACTATGTTTAATTGCAATGTCCATGTCAAATAAATAAATAAAATAAAATAAAAAAAATATTAGCATGCATATCTCTAGAATATTGGCTGTTTATTAGTACTTAAAAAGCACATATTAATGCCTTATTCTGCATGATCATATTCTACATCTCTTAATCATACACAATACCTAAACTTAAACTACTTTACTAACTATTAATATGCAATAATTAGGAGTTTATTGAGGCAAAAGTCGTAGTTATTAATTCATTATTAGTGAAAATAGGACCCTAATCTAAAGTGTGACCTACTTATTTATCACAACAATTCCAAACAGATAATATACTACAACTATTAGTATTATTTGTACTTTGTAACATACATTATGGTGTGTTGTAGTTTCATAGGTGGTATTTAGTGTAAATTTGTTCAAATTATGTCTTCCTAGTTATAACTATTTATTTATTTATGCTTGCTAGGAGAAAATTGTGATAAACTGCATCCAAACAAAATATAACAAAAGGATAACATTTTTGAAATGATTAATAATTTAAATGAACCACAGTCAAGCTGCCCTTGAGCTAATTGCTTATTTGTATATTTATGTATAGCTAACTCCTTATCAAAAGCCTAGCTTCGCTGTAGAGCTAAATTCTGATTCGAGTAAGTTTGAAAGTAGCTTCTCCGACACTGGATGTGACAGCGATTAACTGCAAGAAGAGGACAAAAGTTAAAGAAAAGAACTGAGAGAAACAGAGTGAGAGAGAGAGAGGGGGGGGGATGGCAGGAGAGTACGTGCTAAAGAAAGACAGCAGAGACGGGACTATTCCATCACACGAGGAAAGGCAGAAATGGAAACGATATAAATGGAGCTTCCTGGCTCCTCAATCATTTTTCTCTGTCATAATCGGTTTATTCCATAACTGCTTCTCCTCACATCATCATTAGTCGCTGATAATGACATTATTCAATAGGGGACGGAGAATTACGCCGCCGCCGTGCTATCTGATGAGTTGTTGTTTTTTTTTTTTTCACGGCCATTTCCGCGGGCCTCTCATGCTCCGCTTTCAGCCGATGGAGTTTGTTTGTGATAGTAATTACAATTTAATGATGGCCATGTCCGTTGCCGTTATTGCTTGAAAATAACGTCATTATATCACTTCTTCATGCATTTACCACAGAGTGGGTGTGTTCTGTAAATACCGCAGAATAAATTGGAGTGGTGGAAACCAGTAACTTGATTGGTCTGGCCTGCTCATTGTGATGTCATATTGGATTTACAGTTAGGCAGGATATTTACAGTAAGTTACACTCATCCTAAATTAAAAGAACAGATCAGGAAGTGGTTGACATCAGTTCGATATACAGTATGCATGTGTTTTTCATAAGCTTTGAACACATATTGCATCTATTACAACACATTACAGGCAGTTTTTGTCACCCTTTTTAGGCTTTTAGAACGATCCCCCGTTACATAAAAAGTATCAAAACAAAAGTTTTTTAACATTTGAGAGATCATTTCTGTCCATATATTTGGAACTTACAAACCGGTCTTACAGTGTGTGGACTAAGAAGCTATTTTGAAAAGTATCTTGGTGGTTTTTCCCCCCATCCATATAGAATAAACCAGAATAAGTTGGCAAAACTCAAAACATTTGAGGTAATCAATTACATCATCACTTTTAAGTTAAGAAATTCAAAGTTTAAGTAAGCAGATTGCTATGTTGTACTTATACATTTTAAATTACTCTTAAAGTTCCGCTGTGGTGAAAATCAAGCTTTTAAATGTTGTTTATATGTTTGTGTGGGGTTTTCAATATGCTTTGGGTATTTTTTTCCATCAAACTGCAGTGAAACAAACGTCTCAAAAATGCGGTTTAAAATCGCTGTTTCTGACGTCACAAACTACCTTGTAACCAATCACGTCAATCAACGTGATCGTCAACGAGTGGATCTCTGAGCTGGTCTGGGTGAGTGGAGGCGGGGATAATTTGCATAATTATAGAACCGCATATACTAAATAAAGGATGTAGAGTTACATTCAAGCTATTTTAACCCTAAAACCGTATTCTGGACAAATGTGGGCAAAATAGTTTTGATTTATTTTTAAAAAATACTTCCCTTGATCTGAGCGGTACAAGACTTGGCTACTTTTCCTAAGTTTGCCTCCTGAACACACGCATTTTTTTTTTTTTTGACTCAATTCTACAATGTTAAGTGGGTGAAAAAAAAAAACCTCCTTAATCTTGCTTTTGGGTCAAAAATGGGCACCCATAATAATGAATGGGGAAAACGGTAATTTAGAGCATTAATTCTAAAATAAGCCAAAATAAGACACCAGGTGACAGCAAAGTCACTTCATCTTTAGGTTTTAGCTCTAAGAACTTAATGGAATGATATTTTAATGTAGTTTAAAAAAAATAAATAAATAAAACATAAAAATAAGCATAATTTACATAGAAAATACTGTACTTTTTGAAGTAAATAAATTCAAAACTACCCCCAATATAAAAAAACCCACCATAAATGGATAGACAAAACTTTATCGAAGACAGTGATATAACATTTATAATAAATAAAAATTAGGATCCCATCTGAGTCCTCTATGCCCACATTTGTCCACAATTACAGGAATAAGGGCTATAAAGTGAATATGGTTTGAGGGCTACGGCATTAATATATATATTTTTTTTCAAGGAAACACTTTTAAAAATATCTGTTTGTTGATCAAAGATGAGTTTTCAGGGGTAAATGATTGACTACAGGGCAACTTTGTACTGTAGCTTGTGAGTAAGCTGACTAATTCAACTTAAACTTGTAATTTTGAACTTAAATATTTTTAATAGTGGAAACTTAAGCTGATTCATGCTAACTTGCTAATAGGGAACACATTTTTTTCCCCACAATTGCTGAAATGCGGCAATGTAACCCATTTACTATTAATACACTATAATACTAGTTAGTTTGGAACAACATGGGGGCGAGTAAATGATGTCAGAATTTTCATTTGTTGGTATTTTCTAATATCCCTTTATTACTTCTTTTTAGTTCAAGCAAAAGAATAAGGAAACATTAGTAGTAGTGATGCTTGCCTTAAACACCGCTAATAAAACGAGAATGATTGCCTGCTTGTCTTTAAACTTGCATCATCACATTAAGAGATATTTGCTCGCGAGATCCAGATTCAATTGAAAAGTGGATTAAAAAATTAGCCTCGGTATTAATCCATTGTCCGGGACTTGCGATAATCTGAGTCTAGGAGTGCAACCAGAATGAATCGAGACATTAAAAACAGAAAGTTCAAGACTGACACCAATGAACGACACAACACCGTCAACGGGAATCTCTCAGAACAACGCACGTACACTAAGCCTTCAGAAGACATTTCTTTTGCGTCCCAATCAATGCGACGATGACGATAACAAGCTTTCAGCCTCTGTCGGAGGCCTGAGCTCTTCTCTATCGGCCAAAGTCATCAGTGGAATTTTCAACAGAGACTCGGGGGGGGGGGGACACACGCTACGGCACGGCGTGACAAATACGGCAGGCGGTGCGTCAAGAAGATAAGCTCTAAATAATGCCACTCTGACACGGGAGAGAGAGAATGGGCAGATGAGGCCAAGCCATGCCATTCTGACAACACAGAGATGTTTCAGGCCCCTTTAAATGTATTAAAACGCTTAATGCAGGCATGCAGATGGAATCCGTGGGGGATCGGGGGCGTAGGGTGTTTTATCCCATCTTCCGATGGCCCTTTTTTGTTTTCCATAAGCAATTAACAGCGTATGAACGCCAGAGGAGAATCAGAGTGACAGTGTGAAGAGAACATACCTGACAAAAGACCCTACGGAGCAAAGATAGGGCGGAAGAGAGACAGATCGTGCTTGCGTGCGTCCCAAGAGTGCCCCTTCTGTGAAAATGAAGGAAAGAGTGAGAAAGATAGATAAAGATGGAGCGGATAAAAGGTGTTTATTGGATTATGAGTGGTACATGGGACCCACAATGCCGGTATTGTTTATGATGTGATAAGTGCGCATGTGTTGTGCCACTTTGATGTCGGTCACGTTCCGTTTAGTCTGCTATTATGTGATGAAGAACCCTGTTCACACACACACACACACACTCAACAATGTCTATGTATTGTTCACAAAAACATTCCTCATTATCCCTCATGACACGTTAAATGTCAGTGCTGTTATTGTTAACGAAAACATCAACCATTTAAAATGATTTTCTGTGATTGAAATGAATATAAATAAGACAAAATGTAAATATTACAAAAGCTTTAAAGCTACACTGTGTGATTTTTACCCCCATCTAGTGGTGAAAAGGTATACGACCATCCAGTGAATATTATTTTCTGTTGCTCTCAATTCCGATTTCGTTTTAACTCCTACGGTGGCCAATGTAGTCCAAGATTAATATGGCTTCCAGTTCAACCTCGTCCATGAGTGTTAACTCAAACGTAAGCTTGAATTAACGGGTATGTCCCTATTTGGCTAATGTACTTTCAAGATGGAGGGGCAACATGGCGACCGAAATTAGAAAACCCCTTACCCGTATGTATTTTCAATGGCTTATTATACACTCACGAGAATACTTTATTACTTGAACGAAGTAAATATACATTAATGAGCACATATATTTTTGAAAGAACTAAGTGTTTTTAGCTAAGAATAAACTAAAAGAGTTACACAGTGTAGCTTTAAAAGCTTTATTTTTTTTTAAAAAAACTGAAGATTAATAAGTCGAAGAAAAAACTATTAAAACTAAGACAAAAAAAATTGAAATCCATATAAAAATTGCTAAAACTTAAAACGCACTAAAAACAAAACTAAATCAAAATATTAATAAATACTCTGGTATATAAATAATACTGTTAAATAAAAACTCAGTATCAACCATAACTGAGACAAAAAAAGGAAGTCCAATGTAAATCATGTGCATGTTCATAGAAATGTACTTTTTGTATTTATGTTGGTTTTCATATTTGATTTTACTTTCAAATAAGGTTCTATGACTAAACATTTCATGGCTTGTGAGTCTAAACATCTTAAAATAATAAATCGTTTTTGCAAATATCATGAATTACTGTGTCTGACAACTACTTACATGGACATGAAATATTGATTGAGTGCACTCTTAGAAGAAATACAACTATTACAACTATATTACAAATACTATCCATATATAACCTTAAAGGATTATGTCTGGCCCTTCATATTTAGAACCTTTTATTGATTCCCATTTCATTTTATGGATTTAGTTTTTTATTATTATTATTCATTTTGAATTTTAATTTAATTGTGGATTAAAGTGCTTGTAAACATGCTTTACCAGAAAGAAATGTCATGTGAAATATGAAAGTATTATGCAATCATTGAAAACATAGAATCGTTTTGGTATGAAGTGTTCTTTAAAATTGACTCAAGAACCCAAATAGAACCCTGTTGATATTCTAAGAGTTTGAGTAAAAAAAATAAATTTTATTATTATTAATATTATTTATTGGAAAATAATATGTACTGACATTAGCTTCTTCCAGTATCATAAATGATCTGTAGTGTTCATATATTGACTGGCTTTGTGAGATCTGAAAGCGTTATTTGATTTTGAGTACAGATGAAACGCTTTTGAGGCGTTCTGGATTTTTCCAGAAGAGCTTCTGAATCCAGTTTGAAGATTTGGTTTCATGTTTAAGGTTTTGAGAAAGTGGGTTATGGTTTCGAGAAATGTGTTTTAGCACTTCAGATCAACTCTAACATGCTGTGGGTGATGGCAGGTCGGACACAAACACACTCTTGCTGACTGTTACTGTGACCTTGTCTGGGCCGCGATTAATTGGCTTCTTTTAAAACTTGACCCAACAATAAGAAAAAAAGAAACAGATCTAAGAGGACATAACTGGGAAGGATAGGAAGGATTCTAGACATAGAGAAGGAAAAAAAGACAATGAATTGAACCCAAGTAATCCATCTCTTGTCCCAATCTGCTTTGGCCGGGGATGAGAGGCTCTAATAAAACATAAAAATATCACCCTATCACTTACCACACAGACTAAACATGATTACACATTTTGTAATGTTTTTGAAAATCTCTTATACTCACCTATAAGCACATGTTGTTTTAATCAAAAATACAGTAAACAATAGTATATATATATATTAAAACTTGTTTATATTTTAAAACAGTTAAAAACTTGATTTATACCTATTCTAAATAACAAGGACAAAAAGAAGAAAATCGCTTTAGATTTTGAAAATGAACTTTGAGGAAATTGGTTTTCTGTCTTCTTCAGAAGTCATCAATAGTCTAACTACTTCAATGACAGCTACTGTTTTTTATTAAGACTGGACATTTACGCAAATTTTCCAAATCATAAGCTTTCCGTTTCATAACAACCACGTAGGAAGACACATCAGGGCCGACAAAGCCAAGATTCATCAGGCTCAAACTGTGAAAGAATGGCTGCGAGGGAGCATGAAGAATCATGTTGTGAGTCTAAAGGAGTAGTTCACTTTTAAAAAAAAAACTTTTGCTGATAATTTACTCACCCACATGTCATCCAAGATCTCCATGTCTTGCTTTCTTGAGTCGAAAAGAAATTAAGGTTTTTGATGAAAACATTCCAGGATTTTCTCCAAATAATGGACTTCAATGGGAACCAAACGGTTCAAGGTCCAAAAGAGAGTTTCAGTGCAGCTTCAAAGGTCTTTAAACGACATCAGACGATGAATAAGGGTCTTATCAAGCGAAACAATTTAAAAAATGAATTAAAAAGTTGAAGTTTTATAAGCACAAATGCTCGCCTTGCTCTGTTCTGTGATGAGTGTTCGTGACTCTCCTGTTTGAACTCGTTCATCAAAATGAACAAATCTTTTTTCGAGTCATGGCTCAAAGGGTCGTAGATAAGACCCTTATTCATCGTCTGGTGTCGTTTAAAGCGCTTTGAAGCTGCACTGAAACTCTCATTTGGACCTTGAACCATTTGGTTCCCATTTAAGTCCATTATATAGAGAAAATCCTGCAAAACCTTAATTTCTTTTGGACTGTAGAAAGAAAGACATTGGCATCTTGGATGACATGGGGGTGAGTAAATTATCAGTGAATCACTCCTTTAAGGTCTGGATTCGGATGTGCTAATTTATCCATTGATTTTTTTATTAACGAAGGTGTTAAGTAACAGGGAACAGTTACAGAAATCAAATGTGATCTCAACATGTAAGGTGACCCCCTTTATGTAAAGTAAAATAACTTTTATTAATAGGTTGCTGATATGACTGGACTCTTAATACCTTGTACATGCACATCATTTCAAAAAGTAGCCTATTCCATGTCCTTATACGTAAAACTTTGTTATTTGCGAAAGAAGACTGCGTGGCCCTTGAAGAAGTGTTTAATTAAACAAAAACACCATTAAGGAGTGAAGTAAACAGGTTCGATTTACAGATGGCCGGGAAGCATCATGAGACTGCATCAGGGTGGCAGTCGGGTATAAGAGGAGAGGAGAGGAGGTAGAGAGGGGGCGAAAAGAGAGGAGAGGGTGGAGAATGGGGTGAATTTGAGAGAGGAGTTTTAAAAGCAGAGCGGACGAAAAACCTGTTTAAGAAAACCCCACTGGAACCACAATCTGTCTCTCCACCCGACCATGTGTGTGTGTGTGTGTGTGATTTACCAACAAAGAGAAGCATACCAGCACGGCCAGTCCCAGATATACACCCACTCATACTCAACTTCATAGGACTTTCCCAACACACGGATATGTAATTGTATAACTCATAAAAACAGGGATCGCCGATGGCCACAAGCTCTCATACACTCCTACGACACAAAACTTCACAACAGAAAGACTCGCATGTCGTAAGTGTTCACGGGATGGGCTGTATGGTAACATATCCCATACAACAATGATATTGTGTTCATAATTATTCATATTAATGAAGAAACTCTGAAAAAAAATTTTTGGTTACTGGTATGGTTTGGAAGCTTGTTTTCGCCCCATAATAAAAAATAAAAAAGGTAATTGCAACTTTTTTTTCCTCGCAATTGTGAGTTTATATCATAATTATGAGAAAAGACGACAAAATGCCACTTAAAATCACAATTGTAAGAGAAAAAAGTCAGAATCGTAATAAATTCTGTCTTTTTACAGAATTGTGTGATATGAGTCTTTTTACCCTCAGAATTGGACTTTTTAGAATTGGACAAGTTTATATCTCAATTTTATCTAATATTTTGCAATTGCAAGAAAAAAGAAATTAAAGAAAGTGAAATAAAATATCAATCATGCTTAAAAGTGTTTTATTCTGTGGCGGAAACAATCTTTCATTTTACAGGTGTGTAATTTTCATTTAATTATTATGGTTAAAAACAGAAAATAATCTATTTAATAAAACTAATATATTTGTTACAGTATGTATATAAAAATTTGGGGTTGGTAAGATACTTATTTTTATTTATTTATTTTTTTAAGTATTATCATGCTCACCAAGTCTGCATTTATTTGATCAAAATATAGAAATACAGAAATATTACAATATAACAATATAAAACTCTCCCAGCCATTTTCTATTTTAAATGCTATTATAATTTATTATTTGGCAATTATTTGATTCTCAAAAAACATTTTATATTATTTATTAGTATCACATTTGAAAATGGTTGTGTGTGTATATATATATATATATATATATATATTATAATTTATATATTTTATATTTATTTTATATATATTTTATATTATTAGTATCACATTTGAATATATATATATATATATATATATATATATATATATATATAATTATTTCATGAATATAATGTTCAAAAGAACAGCATTTATTTAAAATAGAAATATTTTGTATCAAGTTAGCTTAACTGTATCTATAACATTTCGCCCCTATTTTATTCACAGATACCAGTTTGTGTACAAAATCCACATCAGCCACTGCACAGATACCCAAAAGCAAACATATGCACATGGAATCATACAGTATACTATATCCATAATTCTAGCTGTGTATTATTTGCGATAATCTCTGACTGTCCTTAGGGATTACAGATGAGTGTACCACTAATACACAATAATCCTCCCTCTCAAAACACACAGTCTCTCTATATGACATCACTGTCTGCTTTATGATCTCACAGGGTCAGACATATTTGATGCTAAAGGCCTTTTATGTCCATTTTTTTTTTCAGTTGTATTTTTTTATGATGTAGTATCGTCCAGCCCACTCTTCATATTTTTTCCATCCTACATCTTTCTCAGCTTCCTCAGCTTCCTCCCCCTCTTGCTCTCTGGTCTCGGATCAGGACATATCTTCCCTAGTCTCGTCCAGCCTCAATAACATACAACAAAACACAAGGGTCTGCTGATAAAAACACAAAAACAGAGAGATAGCAAAGATTTATGAGTTCATCCGCTCCCCTTCACCCTGGGCTTAATCATTTCTTTTGTTCCCCTGGATTCAAGTTTTTGAGAATCTAGTAGCTTCACACAAACATTGGGATTTCATACTGTTCATGAAAACATATATATATATATATTCTTTATTATACATTAAATGTGTCATCGACATGGACGACCTTTTTATTTAGTTTAATCAGTTGTTTTGAAAATAAATATTAATGATTTGCATTACATATAGTGTATTTTGTTAAGATTTCGACCTTTTGCCATTGGTAATATAAATGATATATTCTTAAATGTCTCTAATGTTTAACAGTGTTTGTACACAAATTTCATCAAATTGTTGTTGTGATTTTGACCTGTGACCTGACCATGTTTAGAGGAAACATTTAAGAATGCGCAAAGGTATTGTGTGGAAAAGAATTACGTTAATATGAGAAATATTAAAGGTCAACGTTTACTCATTAAAAGATTTACAGATAAAGAAATTAACATTACTTTTGGAAAATATTTCTAAAATCACATAAGCAGGTGAAATGAGGGCTCCAATCACAGCCTAGGTTGAGGTCACACACACACACACTTTATAATTGGTAACCCTCATGTTAAGTGACATTTCGTGGTTTATTTTTTTTGACAATGGCATCTGTACCTTTCATTTTGCATGATGCTGAATCCATGTTATCTAAAATGACTTTATTGCCTTGAATTGATTATAAAATGTTAATATAACACTTATTAAAGGTACAATATGCAAGATTTTTGCAGTAAAATATCCCAAAACCACTAGGCCAATGTTGAATATTTTGTTTAGTTTATTAATTACAATATCCCAAATGTTTCCAACTATTTGTAAATCGTGAGAAAATTGCGATTTTAGCCACGGAAACGGGGCGTGTGAGCAGGGGTGAGGAGTCGCCAGTCAATGACGTCATATCCGCGTTACCCCTGGTTTCCGCCAGGTTTGACCTCGTACTGCAATAGTAACCATGGCGACAGACATGGACAACTTGGTCGGTTATTCCCGTTATGAGTGATCAACAGTGTGAGCGTCCCTATCAGGGTTTTGTTCAAACATTATGGACCATGGCAAGCAGACTAAAGAGGACTAAAACGAAGATCAACATCTTTCCAGATGCCGAGAGCTCCACGTCCGCGACTAACTTCGATTTGACAGAGAGTGTTGCATGTTACTTGAGCAAACAGGTGAGCAAATTTGTATGAAAACCTAATCAATGTTATATAGTTCAACATGATGAAAAGTTAGAATATGATGTGTATGTTAATCTCTAATGTTAATCTATCTTAGTTACTAACTAACAACATTCAACACACACAAATGCTGTTTAGTGTGATAGTGAAACTGTTAGAGCAAGTGAAGCAGCGTTGTGTTACCTCAAGTTTAATTCCTCGAATAAACTGACCTGTGAGTCATTTAGCGTAGTTTGGTAGAATTAAATGTCCTTATTTCTTCATATCCGCGGGACTCGCGTTGCGTGTGGCGCTGGTATACGTCTAGCAATCGCGCCCTGCTTCATACTACAGTCATGTTAAAAACATCAATGTATTCACTCATCCATAAAAGACCCATCAGCTTGACGACAAGATCCATAATTCCACTTAATGCGGAATATACCTCATTAATATATGACATTATTGTAACCTTTGTTATTGTAAGAGGTTAGCGACCCCTGGTGGCGAAACAATCTTGCATATTGTACCTTATATAACTAATATTTAATTTTATGCAGGGTTTACATTTTAACACTTAACCAGTATACTCTTAATGATAAATTATTCATGAGTTCATCAACCTCATAAGTGTCATGTATATTTCTTATATTATTAACTATATTATATAGTTAATATATTATATTATATATTATAAACTATATTATATTCATAATACTGTCATCATACATTCATAATACTGTCAGGTTTGTGCAGGATACCGAAGACGAGGACAAAGGAACCTCAATGTAGTTGCTTCATTTACAAAACTCAAACTTTCAGGAACAAAGGGAAAACACTCCAGGACTTCAAAAACACACAACCATAAATTGACGACGCCCAACAAACACGGAGGGAAAACACAGGGCTTAAATGAACTGGGACTAATGGGATGAATAACAGATCACAGGTGAAGGGAATTGCTAATTAAACAGACTGGGAAACTCTAAACAGTACTAAATCAAAATCACAAAAGACAAGGGGAAACAAGATCACAAAACTGAACTAAACACATAGAAAATGGGACATATACTTATACAGATTTTGCATGGTGGTGCTGTCAAGGGAAGACATCAAGGTAGTTCTCTTGCTAGATTGATATTTTGTTTGCAGTGTTGCCAGCATGCAAGATAACATTAGCCAACGTAATCAAATTACCGCAGAGTACAACAAAAACAGTTGCAAAAAAAACAAAACATTTAGATTCATATCATAAGCTAGCAGTTTCAGCCACAAATAATGAATAGAATGACAGTAAAAGTAAAAAATATATATATATGTCAGCAAAACCGCATTAACTGCATATAATGAATGTAGTGATTATATATATATATATATATATATATAATGGCACTTGGCACATAATGATATGAAACTAAGTGCCATTATATATATATATATATATATAGGCACAATTTTTTTTCCTCTCTTTTTTCCTCATTTTTTTTTTTTTTTAGTCTTTCCTCTCGGTTTTGCTGATTTATATATATATATATATATATATATATATATATATATATTAGGGCTGTCAAACGAGATAAAAGTTTGTGTTTACAGGTGCGCTGTGTATAATTATATATATATATATATATATATAAATACACACACATGCTTGTATATATTTAAGAAATATTTTCATGTATATACTGTATATAGATTTATATATGATTTATATTAAATATAAATATTTTATATATATATATATATATATATATATATATCATATATTTTTTTCTTAAATATACATGCATGTGTGTGTATTTTATATATATATATATATATATATATATATATATATATACACACACACACACACACACAATATTTATACACAAAGCACCCACATAAATTATGTAAACACAAACCGTGTTTGGATTTTGGATCCGATTAATCACGATTAATCGTTTGACAGCCCTAATATATATATATATATATATATATATATATATATATAGTTGATATATTATAGTATATAGTACATATATGTATATATTCACTGCAGAAACAACATAAAAGTGTCCCAAGCCGCTCTGTGCTTCTAAATCCTACATATAAATTACAGAAACATCTTCAGAGTGGACTGCAGAAATATGCTTTGCATAAACACACACAAACTTGTAATTTGTTCATGGCCAAATACCCATGATGCAAGTGAAGTATCAGAGTCTCCGCACACGCTCAGCACTGACCGGAACCGCGTATATTCGCACTCTGAGGCGTCAGCCCCATACCGGTTATCAGGGGCCCAGCACTGCTCACATTGCCACAACAGCAAGGGGAAGTTAGGCACTGCAGAGGATTGTGGGGGATCAACATTTGTCTGCCGTCTCTCGCTGTCACTCATCATTACAGCTACCACCATCAATGTAATGTGTGTGTGCATGTGTGTCCAATGTTTAAGCGAGCCAAAGAAGGAATCGCTCGCTGAATGTGCGGTCTTGGTGCAATTGGCTTTACTGTATCCCTTACACACACAGATACAGGCAAACATACACTTTCTGCCCCATCTCTACAGGCTATTTACGGAAGCTTCGACGCTAAGCAGCATTTTGCGCTGGATGCTAACGCCGTAGACGGCGAGTGGGCGGGACTAAAGCCCAGAGGCATTACCGTCTTTTATGTCTATGAGAAATCAGACGTAGGCTGAAGGAATGGGGGGGATGGGGGGGTTAACAAACACACAAAATGGCCTCCAACCACTCTGTCGCAAAACAAAACTGTCTTTCTGGACCACCAACGAGACCAACACCCCTGCGTGATTTTCTTTGCACTTCCATTTAATTGGTGTTAACCAGATTAGCGGCGTCAAAGGCTACAAATGTTGACGTCGAAACAACTCGGGGGCCCTGTGGCAAAATCTCCATTGCAATGCAAGAATGCTAAACACAAACAAACAAATGGCTGAATAAAAGCTAAAACGTACGCTAATGCTTTCACAATTGTGCAGATACAAAGAAACCAATGCGCTGTGAGAACAATTCCATTTGCAAGAGCTTTATAATGACCTGCAACAAAGGGCCTGGAACTGATATGTTTCTAAATAACATCTTTATGACGTCTTTCAAAACCATTCATCAGACACACACAAAAAAAAAAAAAAAAATCCCAGCTTTTCTGTTCAAAAGTATCTTTTTTTTTTCAAGCAAAGCACTGTGAGGTTCATGTTGACAGATGATCTCTGTGGAAATTGAGACAATAATTAGATAGATTTCTACGATTTTCCGCCTTGTGGTTTTGGAAAAAGTTAAAATGTACAAACAGAAGTAATAACCGGGACTGTGTGGGATATGAAAGTGAGAACGGGTGGGTGTGATTACGCATCTCTGCGTAAAGTGGCCTCCAAATCATGATGCTGCGGTCGGCTACAGGTCTGAAGGCCAAACATTCACACTCTTTAAACACAATAACAGTGCTAGAAAATACACATGCTTATTTTTTTCCCATGGGTTGTATGGGCCAATGAGTTGACTTGCACATTCAACATGAAATGGCGTCAATTTGACACTTTTCAGAGTGAAACTGAATATGCAATGACAAAAACTTCCTATAGGATGTGAATTTATTTTTCTACCACTGTCGATTCGATCAACTTTACTATTGGCAATGTTTTAAAGGGATACTCCCCTTTTTATTTTTTATTTTTTGGAAATAGGCTCATTTTACAACTCCTCCAAAGTTAAACAGTCGAGTTTTACCGTTTTCAAATCCATTTCGCCGATTTTACGATATTTAGAAGAATATCAGTAACCAGACCGTTTCTGGTCTCACTGACTTCCATAGTATATTTTTTTCGTACTATGGAAGTCAATGAGACCAGAAACTGTCTGATATTCTTCTAATTATCAGAAAATCGACTGAATGGATTCGAAAACGGAAAAACTCGACTGTTTAACTCTGGGGGAGTGGTAAAATGAGCCTATTTCCCAAAAAAAAAAAATGTGGAGTATCCCTTTAAAAAAGACTGCATGACCTACAACCTGACAAGCTATTTGGCTATTGGATAACATTATCCGAATGTCCTTCATGATGTCATACACCAGTCGTTTCAGATGCGGTGATGAAATATTATGGAGAAAAAACACATTTATAAGACAATCCAGTAGTCTTATAGTTCAAAATCCCAATCATTTGAAGACGATGAGAGGTTCGAGAAGTGTTTCGGGGGAAAGGATGTTTGATATCGCGTTTGTTATGGAATTACAAGGAAAACCTTCATTCCATACAGCTGTAGGTCAAAGTCAAACCGAAAGGGGAGGGTCTCTACGGACCAGACAAAGTCTGCCAAAATAAACCCTCACAAAATGCAGGAAACGAACCCCCGTTTCACAGGAAATCAAGTCGCCTGTCAAGCAGTCGCCCCTGACATCCCCATGCCCCGTCTCCCAGGTTACTACATATTGTTTACCCGCTCTGAAAGGGTCAAAGGTCATTTAGACCAAATCTATTTCCTTTTTCGTTTCATTCTCTCTTCCCCCCTGAGCCAGGGAGGAACAAAAAGCGAAAGAAATGGGGGGGGGGTGCGGAATTAAAAAAAAAAGATATATATATAGAAAGAGAGCGAGAGACCGATCAAACTGGAGAGATAAGAACTGTGGGTAGGAGGAGAAGGAGGAGGAAGAGCGAGGAAGATGAAGGAGAAGCGGAGGGGGCGGCTTCAGGGGTGTGTATTCAACTCCAGGCTTCCTCCTCTTATGCTAATGCAGCCAATTTCCCCTTTTATTTCATTTCTCGAGCTGAAATCTGCGATCTTTGATAAGGTTGCCACGGAGACCGCCTCTCGGGCGGGCGGATGCGGGCAGGCATGTGATGGAGATGTGCATGTGTGTGTGCGTGTGCAGGAGCAGTAGGGATGAATAATTTAAAACGGCAGCAGCCCAGAGAGATAAGAAGCCCAGACACACACTCACATACACACACACACTTGCACAAAGCTCTCTCGTAGCTAGGCGGACAAAGACAGGTGACCCCACAAGGTCGGTTGGGGGTGTGTGAGGTGGGTTGATGATAGAGGGATGAAAGATGGAGGAAGAGAGAGACACAGGGAGGACAACTCTCTCAGGAGAGGGACGAATGGGGAGTTCAAGTATTGATTTGAGACTGTGGATTCACAGGGCCCGTTGAGTCGGTTTCCATTTCCACGGTTCCTTTCCAACAATCTGCTGTTGGTTCATTCACTTTTACAGCTCACTTGTTGAATGAGTCCTACTATAACTTAGAGTAAAACTTAAAACGCAGGCCTTGCTACTGAACATTTCAATTGGTGCTCCAAGAGTAATTGAACTTGTTTGCGCTTTTCCACTGCATGGTACGGCTTGGTATGCTCACTTTTGGGGGGGTTAAGAGTAGAGAGTAATAAAATGAAGGTACATGGCTTAGCTCTGATAATTTGGTCTTGTTTTCTTTGATTTGGATTTTGGCGTTCAAACTGCGATCTTTGAATTGTATTCGATATCTTGGATCACTTCTGAAACTCTAAATAGCCATGGACATTCAATCGTGTTGCGTTGGAGAAACAATAGAGATATACTTGGTATGTTTTAGCTTACCTCAAGGGCATCCAAGATTTAGGTGTCTTTGTTTCCGCAGTATTTTCAATTTTGATATTTTTAGGTCAAACCGTCATATAATGGAGGTCTATGGTCACCACCTCAAAGAGCATGCACAGAGAAGTCCAAATTAAACATGATTTAATGACTCGTAAATGTAAGTACACATTGATGGCCTGAGACACGAAACGAGCGGTTTGTGAGAGAAAACGAACAGGATTAATATAGTTTTTACTTCTTGTAACCACACTTGGACGTGGCTGTGGTTAGAAGAGGTAAAAACGATATAAATACTGTTCGTTTTCTCACACAAACCGCTCGTTTCGTGTCTTAGGCCATCAATGTGTACTTACATTTACGAGTCATTAAATCATGTTTAATTTGGACTTCTCTGTGCATGCTCTTTGAGGTGGTGACCATAGACCTCCATTATATGACTGATAGACACAAACGGTTTGACCTAAAAATATCAAAATTGAAAATACTGTGGAAACAAAGACACCTACATCTTGGATGCCCTTGAGGTAAGCTAGAGGTCTCATATTCGTGCTCAGATTCACCCAAAGCAATCAAACGACTTCAAAATAAGACCTCACAAGATATGCTTTGGTGTGTCAACACTGGTCTTCGTTCAATTGGTTTTCCTAAAACTCCTTTAAAGAATCGAAAGAAGAAAAGCCAACACTCAAATGTAAAACAACTGGGAACTGGGAAGTTTCCATTAATATGAAAGCGCAACCTCTGAATAAAAAAAATTTTCATCTGCGTATTTCCGGACTCAACTTCTAGGTCGACGCCTCCACACACCCTCTGCGTAACCCGGTGAATTAGAGTTCAATGCTTAGAATTTGTGAACACTCCCACACAAACTTACCCAAGCCTTGCGTGTCAGTGTGTGTGAGACACATGCAGGTCCATTCTGTTCTGACTCCTGTCTGTCTGCTTGGGCACATTGCTGTTTTTTTATTCTTGCATAACACACACAGGTCATGTGGTGAGCGGTTCAAATAAAGGTGTATGAGGCCACCGCCTCTACCTGCAAAGCAGGCCAATCATAAACACACCACACAGGGTGAATTCTGGGAGCCCGTACGTGTGATCCTCATTCGAGCATGACTGGATCATCCGTGCTGGCGCCAGCCAGACCATAACACTATACTTGCAGTACCAGCACACTTGTTGCGTGTGTACACTCTCAGAAAAAAAGGTACAAAAGCTGTCACTGGGGCTGTACCTTTTCAAAAGGTAAACTTTTGTCCATTTTAGGTGCTAATATGTACATTTTAGGTGTCAAAATGTGCATTTTAGGTGCTAATACGTACATTTTAAGTGTTAATATGTACATTTCAGGACCTAATAGGTCCTAATATGTACATTTTGGTCCTAATATATACATTTTAGGTGCTAACATGTACATTTCAGGAGCTAATATGTACATTTTAGGTACTAATATGTACATTTTAGGTGTTAATATGTACATTTTAGGTGCTAATAAGTGCATTTTAGGTCTTAATATGTACATTCTAGGTGCTAATATGTACATTAAGTGTTAATATGTACATTTCAGGAGCTAATATGTCAATTCTAGGTCCTAATATGTACATTTTAAGTACTAATATGTACATTTTAGGTGTTAATAAGTACATTTACGGTGTTAAAATGTACTTTTTAAGTGTTAAAATGTACATTTTAAGAGTTAATATGTACATTTCAGGAGCTAATGTCCATTTTAGGTCCTAATATGTACATTTTAGGTCTTAATATGTACACTTTAGGTGCTAACATGTACATTTCAGGAGCTAATATGTACATTTCAGGAGCTAATATGTACAATTTAGGTACTAATATGTACATTTTAGGTGTTAATATGTACATTTTAGGTGTTAAAATGTACCACTAAGGTAACAATATGCAGCCTTTGGGTACACAGTGTATCTTTTGAAAAGGTACAGCCCCAGTGACAGCTTTTGTACCTTTTTTCTGAGAGTGTATGTGCACGTTTACCTCACACACAGAATGCTATATAGGGGTTTAAACCATTATTTGGTGCATGTGGATATTTATAAAAAATGCATTTAATATATTATTTACTTAAGACCAGGAGGTGAAAATGCTCTTATAAAAATAAAAAATAACTGTATTGTTCACATAAGAAACAGGAAGGCAAAAAGGGGACATCCTTTGATGTGGCACGTCTGATCTTAAAGGTTTTGTGCGTGTTCAGTAGCTTCCATCAACATTACAAATCTCAAAAGAAAGTGATCACCATCAGCGTGTGTTATGTCTTCTCACATCGTGCACAACATTCCAACCCGGGTCCCAGTACACCAGACACACACGTACGCATGAGCCTATACACAGTTGTTCAACAGCAGATTTGCTCCACTGAAGTTCATACGCTCACATGTTCAAGATCAATTCGCTCTGTACTAGCCACATGGTGGCACTAGATACATGTGAAATGAAGCCTGAGAAGGTAGTATTTCCATACAGTGGTAAAAGCAAAACACTGCACACTGGAGCAAATAGATACTCCAGATAACAATAGTAATACAAACAGTCTATACTGCCCCTCTTGAAAATAATACGATGAAACTCAGAATTCAAGTCGATGAAACTCAGAATTGATCTGACTTCTGACAAACAGCATAACACTCAAACCGCAAATGGTATAAAACATATTTTAAAAGCAGCTGATGACACACAACAGATGTGAAGTGTAAAAATATACAAATGGCGAGAAAAATATATAAAAAAAGAGTCATCGAATCAATTTGGATGTTGCATGAAAAACATATTATTGTTTTTTATAATTCCACATAATCAGGGGTATTTAATCAAATTACCACACCAAAAAAAAAAAATCTAAATGAATTAATAAAACTGTGGAAATGTGATATTTTTCCTTCTCTCGGTAAAAGTGATCAGTCTTGGATTTCCATCAAAACCATTTGAATGCATTCTCATTGTATAATTATTACATTTTGCAATCATTTTCTATTGGAGCATACAGTGTGAAAAGCAATTGTAGGCAAGCAATTAAATCAGATGTTAATTAAATCTGATCTTGTGTTTGTACATTAATTAAGCTGCAATTTTAATCTAGTAAACCCCGGCAGTCTAATAAGAGCTGTGGAAATGTGTGCAGGCGCAGAATTAGCTCATTTCATGCTTGTAAATGCTGCTTTTTTTATTTGTTCATCTCATCAGCTCGAGAAACCCAGCACGGCACATTTCGAGCCTTCCCATCGCAATTATCGGCCAAGTTGACAGAAGGTCAGCCATTATCTACCTTCATTATTTCCCGGGCCTAATTCCCGAACCTGGAAGACGCACAGGAAATAAAACCTGGAACAAAGAGCGCGCGAGCTAGAAAGTATACAACACGGATCATGAGCACGATGCTTCAAAACATGCTCACGTTTCATGAAGGTGGGAGTTTTGTGCGGACACTTTCATTATGTTTATTTCAGCAATAAAGGTTATCAGATGAAAAAGCTGGTTTCCAAACGCTCCAGTTCCTGGTAGCAGAGACATAAAAGATAAGTGTGAAAAATTTTCCCCTGCGGTCAGCATCTCCACACGCACACGCACGCACGCACACAGGTCAGGTTTGGTTTACCTCTTGGAGGACTGAATCGAAACAAAAAGCAAAGCACATTAGGCTCATTACAAACTCATTTAAAGCAGGCAAAATATTGATCGTCATGCGTTTGGTGGCTATAAAATATGGCAGGTGTAAATGTAAATTGTTTGTTGGCAGCAGCGAATTTGAAATTACAGTTCAATCATGGGAGGGTGGGCAAAGGGAGGGGTCTTTTCTCTGATCCCCTCTCTGCACGCTTAGTTAATATTTCACTGGGTGAGAATACGCCAGCCAGGGTGCATTTCACCCCCTGAATGAGAAGCAATCTCGCTCAGCCGACTCGAACAATAATTAGAATGGAGATTAAATAAAAATAATTAGAAAAAGTTCATCTAGTTTTGATGTATTAATTATTCAGTTGCGCTTTATTCCAAGTCTAATTATCTGCTTCACTGAAAATGCCGAGATTTGCGTGACTCATAAAAATTACATTCGTGTAATTATGTCAGCAATTTGCGGGGAACTCAACTAAGCGACGCGTCAGCTTTCTTTCTTTGACTTTCCCCCCGCCAGTTTTAAGTAACTTACTTCCAACTACTTATAACTTATAAGTTAATACACTTCCATTCAGCGCCGCCATAAAAAAAAATAATGGAAGGCGAGTCAGGATTATTTACTCTAGAAACGGCGAGGCGTTCCCACTCGGGCTGATTCCCCGTCCGCCTTCTCAGACACTTGTACCTCTCCGAGTACAATGAAAACAAGACGAGCTCCATCCATTCTTGGTCAGTAGATAATCATTTGCATATAAATGGGAAATATTTATTGTGACCGAATATTAAAAAAAAAAAGGGGGAAGGCGAGATGAAGTAGTGTTTTCATTTTTCAAACCTCAGGAGGCGGCCTGTGATATGTATGTATTAAAGACTTGTTGGAAGATGAAGAAAAAGGAGGGAAAATAAGTGCGGGGATCTGTCGGAGGGTTTATCGCGCCGTGGGACGGGTGAATGAAGCGAGGTTGCGCTGGTGAAAGAGCGGAGATAGAGCGATCGCTCTCCTCCATCTATCTCTGCGGCCCGAGTCTGCTCTGGCATGCACAAACACACTGACGATGAATTGCAATATCGACTCCAGCTCACACTTTTGCATTTGTCTGTAGTGTACATATATTACAATGTAATTACTTAGTAATAAGAATGAACAACATGTAATTAATACGGTCTTCTTATGGAGTAACAATGTTATAGTGCACCGTAAAAAACTCAAATCAAATCATTTATGTGGTTATGAGTTGCTGATGATTAAATCAATCTCCTTCGTTGGATTAACTCAATTTTTCAATTTCAATGAACTTCATTACTTCATTTTTTTAAGTTAAACCAACAATATTTTTTACAGTGAGAAAACAAAGTTATAAAAGCCTAAAAATATTAGTTTGATTCACTGTAAATATATATATATATATTTTCAAGATTTGTTATCACAACATTTTTTCTTTTGTCAAATCAACTTAAATCGTTTATTTAGTTCAGATAACTTATTATTTTGAGTTCAATCTCCTTCATTGTATTAACTCACTTTTTCCAGTTCAATCAACTTAAAATTTTAAGGCAACCAGGTTACTTACTTTTTTAAGTTAAACCAACAATATTTTTTTACAGTCTTGGTATAACAATGTATTACTCATTTTCCCATGTATAAACTTGCATTAAAGATTAATACAAAATATAACTTGCTGTATGTATTTTTAAATAAATGCCATTTTTATAGACACATTTGGACACACAAAGTGAAATTAAAACACAGTTTAGTATAAGTATAAACGTATAGATACTTATTATTTATTATACAATGCTCTGCTACCATATTAAAAGGTACAATGTAAGCCAAAAAGCAAAAGTTAAACCCTTTATGAATGAAATATAACTTAAAATCATACTTTAAATAAAAATGCTGGGTTGTTTTAACCCAATTTTGGGTCAAATATGGACAAACTTGGGTTAAAAATGTTATTTAAAAATGTAACCCAATGGCTGGGTTTGTCCATATTTGACCCAAACTTGGATTAAAACAGCCCAGCATTTTTAAACATGAATACAAACAGTCATTCAGTTTCAAAACTTGGAGTTTGGTAATAAACCAACGTCTACATGGAAAAGATCAACTTATTACACATGTACACCTTCCCCGTCTTCCACCCTTTTCCCCTCGTTGGCTAGCTCTCTTTACAAGCGGAGCCAAATCTCTCCGCATAACCACATTCCCCTGTGGGAAAACCCTGAAGAGATAAGTGCACCCAGTGTTAGTCAAGTCTTGAGTCTATAACTCCGCCATCACAGATACGGAGCAACCTATACACAGATGGAGAGATCCACACTCATGAGTGTTTACTTGAGTGTGTGTGTGTGTGTGTGTGGGGGGCCAGCCTGGCGCATGAAATTCCAGCATTGTGTTTTATCAGAGTTACGCTGCTGTGATAATAATGTTAGGAAGAGATGTAGTGGAGAAAAGGATGACAGAAAGGTGTTGACTGAAATAGCTCAAGCCGCTTAAACCGGCTTTGAAGTGTTCCCTCAATCAGACAGGCGCTCGTGCCGCCTCTTTCCTGCGCTATCTAAAATCAGTGCTGATGCAGCGCGCAAGCCAAAAGTTATCGTGTTCTAATCAATGCCTGCAATGATACTGCGTAATACAAACATTACAAAATAAACCGCAAAAGAGGAAAGCCGCCTGCATCCTTTCCCTTGCCGGAACATGTTTACATGCATTAATACAATTGCACATTGGCAATATTCCTCATTTATTGCTTTATTTTATTTATTTGCTTTATCAATTTATATTGAGTCAGAAAGAATAAAAATGTATGGTCGAAAGAAAAAAAAACTTTACACTATAAAAATGCTGGGTTGTTTTAACCCAATTTTGGGTCAAAAATGGACAGGCTCAAACATTGGGTTAAAAAAGTAATTTAAAAATGCATCCCGGCTGGATTTGTCCATATTTGACCCAAAATTGGGTTAAAACAACTCAGCATTTTTTAGAGTGTAGAGGATGAAACTATTAGTCGACCATTTTTTTTTATTTCTCTTTGTCAAACTACATAGTGGCATGACAAATTCAGGACATTGCAAAGGATGTGAAGGTTGTTAATTCTGAAACTAGGTTGAATAAAGTTTAGCATAGATAATAATGGTGCACTAAAAATGCTGGGTTGTTTTAACCCAATTTTGGGACAAATATGGACGAATGTTGGATTTAAGAATGCAATTTATAAATTTAAGTTTTTAAGTTTGTCCATATTTGACCCAAAATTGGGTTAAAACAACCCAGCGTTTTTTGTATATTATATAATGTAATGTAATAATATAATTCAATGATGTTTTGTTAATGTTTTTAATGAAACTTATTGTGTAAAGTCAAAAATTATACTTCACTGTAAAAAAAAATATTGTTGGTTTAACTTAAAGTAAGTTGATTGAACTGGACAAAAGTGAGTTAATACAATGAAGGAGATTGATTTAATAATCGGAAACTTAAAATAATAAGTTATCTGAACTAAATAAATTATTTAAGTTGATTTGACAAAAGAAAAAATGTTGTGATAACAAATCTTGAAAATATATTTTTTACAGATAAACAAGTTGCTGCTTAATATGTATAAGTACAGTCAACTTGGATGTTTAAGTACATTCAACTTAAATTACATTAAACTGAAGTTAGTTAAAAGTTAGTTGAATCTTGTACAACTTATAAATAAAAGTTGAACATTTCTTACAAATTCACATTATTTTGACGAGTTAAAGCAACTGTAAAAAAAAATTGTTGGTTTAACTTAAAAAAAAGTAATAAACCTGGTTGCCTTAAAATTTTAAGTTGATTGAACTGGAAAACAAAGGAGATTGATTTAATCATCAGAAACTCAAAATAAGAAGTTATCTGAACTACATAAATTATTTAAGTTGACTTGACAAAAGAAAAAATGTTGTGCTTTTTGTGTTTTTTTTTTTTGTTTTATGTTTTTTTTTACAGTGTGGTCATAACTTATTAATCATATTATTATTTCTTTACAGTGTAGCCTATGTTTTCCAATATCTTGAGTGAAGGGTCTTTAAATTGAATAAAGAAATTGTACACATTTTGTAAAATCAAAATTAAATAAAAACAAATACATTTCAGCTTTTGAAAATACAAAACCTCTAAAAATGGCATCATACATAATGTATCGGTTTGCTTCTTGTGAGAAAGAATTTCATCTATTTAACCTTTCTTCATTTCTTCAATACTGTAAAAAAAAATTGTTGTTTTAACTTAAAAATATAAGTAACCTGGTTGCCTTAAAATTTTAAGTTCATTGAAATGGAAAAAAATTCAAAAACTCAAAATATTATGTTATCTGAACCAAATTAATTATTTAAGTTGATTTGACAAAAGAAAAAAATGTTGTAATTACAAATCATGAAAATATTTTTTTTACAGTGTATAGGCTTTGAGTTATGAGAATTTTAGAACGACGGGAATATTTTGCGAGGGTAGAAAGATGAAAAGATGTCAAACACCGAGTGAATGAGGGCAAGGCCCACACGTTAACACAAAACCACACAGCAATGTGCTAATAAAATAAAGTCATGAGTTATAGCTAATGGTTAGTAATGCCAATCCGACACACATTCTAAGAAGTAATACTCATTTTACTTCTTGGCAAAAATGCTCTGAGTCAATCTGTACCTTGTTTTCCACCTATCATTCTCTCTCTCTCTCTGAGCTCTGTTGAAAAGTGTTAGGACAGCCGCATTGCTCTAAAAGTTCCCTTTTGCCCAGTGAATGACTGCATGTTAATGTCAAACACTTATAACACAGGTTTAATCCAAAGCACATGTTGTACTTCCCAAAAAACACAACCTCCGTCTCATGTACCTCGCTTTACACACACACGCGCGGATGCATGGACCTCTCCGCCCCGCCAACAATAACACTGACCTATCGGCACAGATCAAACCGCAGCACACAAAAAAATCATTACTGAAATTAAATAGCCTTTTCCTCGCATGGAAAAGAGAATTGGTGCTCGCCTGATCGGCACAGCCATCTCGGAACTCTTTTCCTGTTGTTTGAACTTGCATTCTGTATTGTGTTGATATAACGCCCTCAGTCCCCGGAAAATGGAAACATGCGATGCAAGAACTCCATCCACCTGGGGTTGTCATGACAAGACGAGGAGGAGAAGGGGCTAAAGACAGAGCCAATAAGTTGGTGTTTTCTTTAGATGGCTATTTAAAGTCCGTTTTCTTTGGCCGCCGCTGGACTGGCGATCGAAAAACGACCTATCAATTACTGACCCCTCTCCCCCCACTTACGATTCCTCCCCAAGGCCCTAAGGATAACAGGATAACCCTGCTAACGTGAGAAGTGTTCCCGGGGTGGACATTCATTTACTAATGCGTTTCTAGCAGGTCTCTCGGGACGGCACTGAAGAGTGGCCCTCTTGGGACTCCGTAGCCATTCTCATAACAGGACCCAGGCGCCAATCGGAAAAAGGGAGGTAGCAAACGCAGTCTCGATGCTATCGCGTAGACGAAACCCGCAAAGTAAAACGACTACTATTAATTGGCTTGACTGTTTGTTTGTGTTTGGGGCAGACAGCAGTATAACAGCAAAGTCATCGATGGCTCTATTTCAGCCATTGACGTGCGTAGGATGTTGTCGCTGCATCGCATTAAACGTTTTTTTTTTTTTTTGGAAACATTTGTCAGCCTAAATACACAAGCGTCAGTCACCCATCTGACCTACAATAGCACAGGACAGGAAAGACAGAGGGAGTATCGCCAAAAAGAAAAAAAAAATCTCAAATTTACTGCGGGATTGAGATTTTTGAGTGGCAGAGGGCTGGAAAGTTGCTTAGAGGTTATCTGAAGGTCATCACGCGAGTATTACCGTGTTATAACAAGGATATTAAGTGGTTATTAACGGGAGCTTAAAGACGAACGAGGAAAATCCTTTAGCGTTTCAGTGAGGTAACAGAGTCTATACTAAGGTCAATTTAAGGTCATTCATAAGGTCAAACGCCTCACACACGTCGGCGCCCACTAGTCCCCAAAATTCGAGCGTGTAGCTACACTCTCAGGAAAAAAGGTACAAAAGCTGTCACTGTGGCTGTACCTTTTCAAAAGGTAAACTTTTGTCCATTTCAGGTGTGAAAATGTCCATTTCACATGCTAATATGTACATTTTAGGCACTAATGTGTACATTTTAGGTGCTAATGTGTACATTTAGGCACTAATATGTACATTTTAGGTACTAATATGTACATTTTAGGTGCTAATATGCACATTTTAGGTGCTAATATGTACATTTTAGGTGCTAATATGTACATTTTAGGCACTAATGTGTACATTTTAGGTGCTAATGTGTACATTTTAGGCGCTAATATGTACATTTTAGGTGCTAATATGCACATTTTAGGTACTAATATGTACATTTTAGGTGCTAATATGCACATTTTAGGTGCTAATATGCACATTTTAGGTGCTAATATGTACATTTTAGGTGCTAATATGTACATTTTAGGCACTAATGTGTACATTTTAGGTGCTAATGTGTACATTTTAGGCGCTAATATGTACATTTTAGGTGCTAATATGCACATTTTAGGTACTAATATGTACATTTTAGGTGCTAATATGCACATTTTAGGTGCTAATATGTACATTTTAGGTACTAATATGTACATTTTAGGTGCTAATATGTACATTTTAGGTGCTTATGTGCACATTTTAGGTGCTAATGTGTACATTTTAGGCGCTAATATGTACATTTTAGGTGCTAATATGTACATTTTAGGGGCTAATATGTACATTTTAGGCACTAATATGTACATTTTAGGTGCTAATATGCACATTTTAGGTGCTAATATGTACCATTAAGGCACCAATATGCAGCCTTTAGGTACAAAAGTTTACCTTTTGAAAGGGTACAGCCCCAGTGACAGCTTTTGTACCTTTTTTTCTGAGAGTGTACTATGAAAATGATTTTAAGATAAATAAAGTTTGCACATGCACTCAAGACGTGTGACCCCGTCCCTAATTAATGCATTAGAGAGGTTAAAGGTTACTTAAACAGCTTTCTGCCTGGGCCAAAAGGGTGCAAACATGTTTGTGTGTGGTGACTTCTCTTAACGTAAGTACCGCGGCTGACCTGACGTTGTGGTTTGTTGGATCGTAGAACGAACCGGCGGTTTCGTTCTACCCACTTCATCCTCTCCTGTGTGGGTAGGAGGAGAAGCGGCGCCTACTCACTGTTCAAACATCTACTTCTCAAGCCCTAGAACAAGGCTTGAAGTATAAATACCACTCTGAATTTTGATCAAAAAATAACACTGAGATTTTTCTTCATTGACACAACCCCCTATTGGGCCCGACCCCTAAAAGCTTCCCTGACTTCAGAGAGTCCATAAACAGTTCCTCTTTTCACCATAAATCAACTTCGCCATGAGGCTCCATCTCATTCTTTCTTTTTTTCTTTTTTGTCTCATCCATTTTTTCCCTGTCGTTTCTTTTGAGGAGGAGAGGTTGTAATTGATATGCAGGATTACAACTATGACCCCACCACCACCACCACCACCACCACACACACCCCTTATTTCTCGCCACAGGGCAAAATGGAGATGGAACAGAAGTTTTGTTTGGACAGGGGAAAAGTGATACAGACACACGTATAAGCCGTATTTACTGAAACCGTTTCTCTTTATTTACACTAATGGTGCCGTGAATGGTGCATTATGGGGCTTTTCAAGTGCTGAGTGGAGGTGTCAGACCGTGGTTTTGTGTGCGTGTGACTGTGTGCTAGTCATTAGCGTCTCTCTTTTGCTTTGCCTCGGGCGCTATTCAACATTTACTTGGTACTTGGACTTCTTTTTTCACTTTTTAAGCCATTTAGGAAATGTGACTTGACCTCTCCTTTCCTTCAACTCATGTACCGCCTGTTAACAAAAGACCCACAAACACACACACACACTGTTAGGCTCCTGCTCTCGTTTTCAACTATGTATGATTGAAAATGACACGACTCTGAAATATTTGATTCTTATTGGTCTGTCATGGCATTCAGTGGTCAATTATATATATATATATTGTAATTACAATGTTTAATTAACTTTTGACCTAATCAAGATACAGTCAGCTGATTATTGTAATACAACTAATTGCTTAATGTTTGCAATAATGACCTGCTGACTATACATTATATCTTACATTTTACTGGTAACATTAAAATATTGTCATTAACATAATATATAATAGAATTTTTGGTGATGTAACAATATTAATTAACAACTGTATTGTTCTGAATTGATCACAAAATAAGTTATCTCAATAGTTTATGTAGTTTTGTTTGGACAGACACTGATTTTTAAAACACGAGGGTCAGGGTTAGGGTTACCTAGATGTAAAAAATAAATAAATAAATAAATAAATAAATAAAATGTACATCTTCAAACATGTTTGAAAGTTTATTAATTTTCCTCTAAAAACTAGTCAAATTGGAATTGTCAATCTTTACGAGATTGTCAATCTTTACCAATTTTAATGTTTAACACAAAATCCAATAGCAGGATTCTTATTTATAAATGATGAATTCAGAATTATTAAAGGTAAAAGTTATTTGCTATTTTTTTTTACTGACAAAATTGACATATAAATCAATAAATTAATAAATCACACATTTATAAAGTGGACCATCCATCCTTTTATAAAATCAAGTTTTGAATACCATTGAATATTGTACAAAAGGATTATATATGTTTCTAAACTTATTGATGTAAATGCTTTTAAAAAATAGTTGCCTATTCATAGTAAATTTCAGTGTCTTTGCAAAGAAATCAAAATGTATATGTATAGCACAACTATACACACTTATATCACAACTTTATTATTGATTATAATGAAAACACATTATAGTCAGTGTGAGGAAAAAGTAAAATAAACATAAAACTTGAATGTGCCAGCAAAGACCTTTCAAAACAACGACATAGTCAATAAGAAAGAAGAGAGAAATATTAGAAATAATGTAAATATATATATATATATATATATATTATGATTACGATGGCACTACCACCTCAGGTAGTGAACAGTATGCGTTGCAAGTTCCTGAAATGTATCTTGCCCAGTCTAAATAGTTCTTCAGGTTTCAAAAACTCATAGATCAACCATGTAAAAAACTTTTTCCCACTTAAAACGACTTTCTGATCTTTGTGTACGCGGCGTTTAATTGGGAACATTTCCTCTATGTCTTTGAAGTCAGGCCCAGTTTCACATAGGTGGTCCGCTTGTTTTTGAACAAACACTAAACAAAGCGTGAAAAATGCATGCCAAAAGACACACTCTCATACTCGCACAAACCGTGCAACGTTTCATCGAGACTGCATTTCAGTTCAGCTGTAAGTGTGTAGGTAGCATTGATTTGCATAGCCTGTAGGATGCGATCGCGGTGTAGGGGTAAACTTTGCTTCCGCCGACAAAAGCAGACGCTGAGGCCTTTAGCACTGCGGGCCAAACGCGCAATTACACGCTATCTGTTTTAAAGAAGCCAACATGCTACAGTAGGTTAGCCTGACGCTAGCTCACCGTTTAGATGCATAGCTCATAGATATTTGTGTGCTGGAAGCCCCCTGTGCTTTAATCAATTGTAGCTTGGTTCAAAGAGAAGAGAAATACGATGGAGAGATGAGTGAAGAGAGACGAGAAAAGAAAGGAGAAATGTTTTGTTGAGGAAGGGCAATGGATACTGGAGAGAGAGAGAGAGAGTTGAGCCATATTTCAACCCTAATTAGAACTGACAAAATGTTTTTGAGGGATCACTCTCTCTCCAGCTTTGTTTGCTTTAGCAAGTCAAAGCCAGATTTATAATGGCTGCAAAACACAGCGATCGGAAGTGCGCACAGGGAGAGATGGACAGAGCGAGAGAGAGAGAGACCATGTGAAGACACTGTTTGGTACACTCTCAGATAAAAAGGTTCAAATGCTGTCACTAATTGTACCATTTAGGTACTAATATGTACACATTTGGTACCAATATGTACGTTTAAAGTATTTATGCACTATGTTGGCACAAAGGGGTACCTTTTGAAACAGTACTGCCCCAGAGACAACTTTTGTACCTTTTTTTTTTCCTGAGAGTGTAGCACCACTATTTCTATTGCTTAAACGGTTCGGGATTTCTACTGGGGAACAAATTCCATGGACTTACTTGGAATGAAGGATATTAGAGAATTGGAATTAATATTAGAGAGACTTAAACCCAAAGTATACTTCGGTTTTACTTCTCAGCTTGACTATGCGTACAGTGCATGTGACTCAACATTTTGTCTTTTTTTTTTTTACCAAACATACCTTGAACACACAAAAAAACTGACCAGGGGCCATTTTTTTCAATCAAAAAAGTAAGATAGGATACTGAATTTCAATAAACTACTGGAGACAGCAAGTATAATAGATGTACGCACTGACAGGCACTTGCGTGAGGGGCCGTTTACAAATACATTTTCATCTCTCAGAACTTTTTGGAAAGAAATAGCACAGACACTGGACGAGGATGAATCTTTCTAGTGCATATCTGTATGTCAACCGTATTCTGTATGCTTGTCCATGCTATTAAATGGAGTATATTGTACTTTGAAAGGTTATGCATCCAACTGTGCTTAAAAACTGAAGTATTTGGGCTTTAGGGGTTGGCAACACCTTAAGCAAAAGCATAGCAATATAACAACCACACACAAAATCCTAAACAGAGGGATATGATCGTGACACATCCTGTCTACTGAGAGTCTGATCGATTTTTGAAGGCAACATTGATCTATCCTTTACCGCGTATGATATTCCACTATCCTGTGAGTTCGATTCCATGAAGGTCAAGGTAAAAAAATAAATAAATAAATAAATAAATATCTCAATTGTTTCTCCTGGACTGCAATGATCTTAAAGGGATACTTCACTTTTTGGGAAATATGCTCATTTTAGGCTCATTTACCACTCCCCGTTTTACCATTTTCGAATCGATTCTGCCGATTTTCTGATATTTAGAAGAATATCAGGAACCAGACAGTTTCTGGTCTCATTGACTTCCATAGCAGGAAAAAATATATACTATGGTAGTCAATGAGACCAGAAACTGTCTTGGATAAAAGTGTCTGCTTTTATATGTAAATGCTAAAAATACTCTGACCCTGGCAACTGCATAGCAACACACTTAGACAAACACTCACACTCAGAAATGTATACTAAAAAACTCTCTTTTTACCAAACCAGTTTAGTGTAATCTAATGATTTAACTGGTCTAACGATTTAACTGGTCATGTCAATCACAGTTATAAACCCCTGAAACAAATCCTAACCTGCACTCTAACCTCAGAATAGCATTGGAGTATTCTGATTGATTGGGGTTAGGGCTACTGTTTATCGTGATCAGATCCAATTACGATTTTTATGAACTCTGAACTGAATCTATAACTTGGCCATGGTTCAGTTGGTCAATAAATCGCCTAAGGGGCAGGCTGGTTTGCGAAAAAAACAAACTAACATAAAATCAAAAGAAAATCAGATCAAAACAATAAAAACCAGAATGTTAAAATATACTATTCAGAACATGCCGTGGCAAAAATGTCCTAAAAAACAGCATAACAACTGCCTAGAAACACCTTAGCAACCACCCAGAACAAATAGAAACTCAATAAAATGCCCAATCTATCAAACACTGCTAATAACAGCCTAGCAATGTGTAAAACAACTCAGAGCATTCTAGCAATCATAGCACTTTGGAAATATTACAAGTTTTTATTTATATTTTGCATTTATATTTCTATATATTTTATATTTTTGTTTTCCTTCTCTTGGTGGCTTCGACATTTAATCAAGCTGAATCATTGTTCAGATCTTAATGCAACAAACAGACTACCAGAGCACGGTGCTGTTCAGACACATAACTACTCTCACATATGTTTTTAGAGTTAATAGACTGCGTGTGTGAGTGTGTGTAGGCTCCAGTCAACTGTATTGTGCTAACCTCACTTTGACCCAGGGCTTAAGCTCTCTTTTGGACAGAGAATGGGCCGTTCAGGGGTCGGAGGGTGTGTGTGTGTGTGTGTGTCTGAGTAAAGCTTTGAGAGTTGTTTCTGTTGGCAGGTTCTGTTGACTATTGATGCTAGGGAGCGAGAGACCCACAGTTAGTGCACTGAGAGAGAGAGTCATTCATGCGCACGAGGAATATATTGACAATAAAGGCAATCAAGATGTTATCCAATCAAATTCAAATTATTAGGACCATTTGGATTCTGAAATGACACTGTGCGAATTACAGCAGGTGGAATTGCGACTGATTGCAGTTCAACAGTTTCTTCAGATCTCGAGATGGCAGGTCCACCCCATAGCAAAGACAAACAGAAATTAGATCTCTATAATCTCTCAACTGTTTCTCTTAGACTGCAATGAGATTAAATGGAGGCATTTTCTTAAGTCTCTGGCTTCTCGGATTTTTCTCATGAGTAAAACACCCTCGAATCTCATGTTCCACAAAAATCTAGTTCTACTGAATTTAAAGGTTTTTATAAATTATTATTATTGTTGTTGGTGGTGGTTGTTTTAAAAACGGTTTTAGTTCTCCTGAGAAAAAGGCTGGAAACTCATGGTAATTTAATTTAATTTAATTTAAAAATTATTATTATTATTTAAGATAATATATATATATATATATATATATATATATATATATATACATATATATATATATAAATCTGACCAACTTGATAACATAACCGAGACATTTAAGTCTACTTCCGATGAAAGTATCATCTTAGAAATTCAATTTCCTCTGGTAAATGACCAGATATGTAGATATCTGTCTACTCCAGACACTTCAATTTCATAATCTAATATCTCAGATTTATACTTTAAGTGTCTGTTGGTCATATTAATGCACGAAAGTTATGCAGATTACAATGAGATATATTTAAAAGACTATGTAGAATGTAATAAGACTAACGACATTTCATCAACATATCTGATTTCAGACAGTATTGACTGTCCATATGACAACATGCACAGACAGTCTTCTTAATATTTTACCAGAACAACCAATCTCTCACACACATTATCATGACACCAGCCTAACTCCCATATTGGAATGAAAATTCTGTGTGTGTGTTAGTTTAAGGGGTGCGTTGTTGCAGGTCGGGGGTCATTTAAAGGACACACTATCAATATATCAGCTTCAGATTCTGGTCTTTATTAAACCCAGTTATAATAACGAATTTAAATGCAAAACAAGACTTTATCCCATGAGGAACCACGAGTCCAGGCTGGGTTCTGGAGGAATCATTTTAGAGACAGATGCAAATATCAGGTGCAGGTGGGATTGTTTCCTTTCCAATGAGTGTGTGTGTGTGTGTGTTTGTGCTAGTGGAGTGAGTTTTAGACTAGCGGAGGGCAAAGAGAGTAAAGTGAGGACATTTGGGCTGGTCCAGACTCATTTAAAGGCCAAGACTTGGTTTTAGAGTCAAAGTTACAGTACAATCTAAAAATGCTGGGTTGTTTTAACCCAACTTTGGGTCAAATATGGACAAACCCAAACATTGGGTTAAAAATATAATTAAAAAGTGTAACCCAAGGGCTGAGTTTGTCCATATTTGACCCAAAGTTGGGTTAAAACAACCCAGAGTGTTTTGGGTAAAGGTTTGGGTCAGGAACTGGTCGATTTAGGGGACAAAATGCCAATATATAAAATCCTTGTGCTTGTAGGGAAATTTAGTCCACATGAGGAATAAATTAGTTAAAAATTCATACTAAGTGGTTGGACAGTTTGTTCTGATTACTGTTGAAATGTGTCTACTTTGATTTGCTTTGATGTGCAGGGGACTCATCTAGTTTACATTTAAATAATAATCACATACAATAATTTATGAATGATCTCCAATAATCCCCTCAGTTGAAGTCAAACTCACCTGAAAAAACAACAACCCTTTTTTACTATTATTAATTTACATATCATTACAGTACTTATTCATATTTTACACTTTACACTTATATTCTAATTTACTCACCCCCATGTCATCCAAGATATCCATCTAATTCTTTCTTCAGTCGAAAAGAAATTAAAGTTTTTGATGAAAATGTTCATATAATGCACTTCATTGGTCCAAAAGACGGTTTCAGTGCAAACTGCAAACTGTTCATAGGGCGAACTCGTTCGTCAAAATGAACAAATCTTTTTCCGAGTCATTTGGTTCGTTCAACGAACAAAACGAACAAATTGACTCGGAAAAAGATTCGTTCATTTTGATGAACAAGTTTGAACAGGAGAGTCACGAACGTGCATCACAGAACATGAGCATTTGTGCTTATAAAACTTAAACTTTGTTATTTATTTATTAAATGAGTGATCGTTTCGTTTGATAAGACCCTTATTCATCGTCTGGAATCGTTTAAAGCCCTTTGAACAGTTTGAAGTTTGCACTGAAACTGTCTTTTGGACCTTGAACCATTTGGTTCCCATTGAAGTCCATTATATGGAGAAAAATGCTGGAATGTTTTCATCAAAAACCTTAATTTCTTTTCGACTGAAGAAAGAAAGACATGGACATCTTGGATGACATGGGGGTGAGTAAATTATCAGCAAAAGTTTTTTGAAAAGTGAACTACTCCTTTAACTCTAGTTTTCTCCTAGGCCAGGTTATAAAAAAAAATGTGTTTTTACAACCAATTATTTGAACTATCTACATACAGTAAGTGTCATAGTAAAGTTGGCCGATAATGTAAAAATCCTAATACAACACATTTGAGCACAGAAATCAATAGTTTATCATTAGTCTTTGCCGTATAATATTTTGCCATAGCATAGGTCTTTTTACATGAAAACACAGAATCCTGTTCAAAAGTTGTTTTTGTTTCGTTTTGAAACGAATTTCATATTTTTATTCAGCAAGGATGCATTATGTTATTGTTTTACAGGACGCATTAAAGATTTTGTACTTTTCCCCACTGCATTTCAGCAAATAAAGCAGCCTTGGTAAGCTTAAGAAACCTTTTGCAGCCCCCAAATGTTTGAACAGCTAGCAAATAAGCTAGCAAAAAATGCCATAAAAAAAACCCTGAACTAAGTTACACATCCATGTTTGCAAATATTAAGCTAAATTTAAGAACTGAGATGCAGAGATGTGATTATATATTTGAACAGTTTGATTTGATTTAAACTATTAACACTTGAGGAGCAGTAAAAACAATGGGGTCAGTATTTTTAGATCCCTATGCTAAAGCACACACACACACATAGACATAACATTCAGCTAAGGGAGAGAGGATCACAAAGCTAGCCCTGTTTTCGCACCTGCTGCTTTGAACAGAATTAGGGGTAATACCAAGACACACACACACACACACACCCAGCAAAGTGAATCACCTCACTACATGAAGTTCACGCAGTGGTCATGACCGTGTGTGTCTAATTGAGGGAAAGGGGAGCGTGATCCACAGGTGAGCACTGCTCAATGGCGCACCTGTATCATTGTCAACGTCACCTGCCGTCGCCCTCTGAACTCCGACCCCTGACCTGTAACCGTAGAGCTCCTGTTTAGGGTCTCAGATAGAGATGCAGACCTTAAGGCCATGGGAATGACATCTGGAAATCCGCTATATCTGTTTACCGCTCGTAGATGGCTAACGCAGACGCGGCGAAAACAAAGCGGCGAACAGTAATAAACTCGGACAATCGCCTCGAAACGACGCATTCGGAGAGAGAAAGCAAGGAAGGAGGTTTCCTCCAGCTGTAGAAGTCATCAGGGTTGAAGCCACAGTGTCATTAGCTCAGGGCTGTCAGCGGCCCTTTAAGAACGCCGGAGGTTTATTGTTGTCGTAATGAGTGGTGACGGACTAAAAGGAGAGGTGTGTCCAGGGAATAATCCGCTAGTCAACACCCACATTACAGCCCTAACAAGCCGTCTCGCACAGTCAAAACACACACATGCATTCTTTGACCTCTGTTTGCACAGAAAGGTGCTAAATGGGCATGTCATGTCCGACGCGCGACTGCGTATGCCGGTGTGGTCTCTCCCAGTGCGCCGAATCCGAATCTTACTGGGAGGGTAGAGTTTCCAACCTTTTACTTTGGCGTAATGTAAATATTCTGAAATGGACAGAGTGAAAGAGAAGGCAAGGGAAAGAGAGAGAGAAAGGAAAGGCAAAGTCTTTAATTGTCTGTCAGATAAATGGTGTTTTTTTTTTTTTTAGGTGGGAAAATTATGATAAATCACAACTGGAAATCTGTATTAAAGGGCCCTTACTAATAATATACAATATAACAAACAGTATCCATTTTTTCCCCACCTTTTTTGTCTTGCATATTACCCCAATCCACATTACTGCAATGTAAAATAAATAAATTCATAAATAAGATATAGAATTTAGGTTTTGAAATATTGGGGTATATCACTCTAAAAAAGGCTGGGTTGTTTCAACCCAAATTTGAGTAAAATATAGACGAACCCAAATGTTGGGTTAAAGATGCAATTACAAACTTTACAGTTGAAAGTGAAAGTTGAAGTTGGGTTAAAATTTGAAATGACATTTTTAACCCAACATTTGGGTTTGTCCATATTTTACCCAATTTTTGGTTAAAACAACTCAGCATTGTTTTGTTTTAACCGAAAATTGGGTCAAATATGGAAAACCCAAATGTTGGGTTAAAAATACAATTAAACAATTTTACAGTTGAAAGTGAAAGTTGAAGTTGGGTTAAAATTTGAAATTACATTTTAACCTAACATTTAGGTTTGTACATATTTTACCCAAATTTGGGTTAAAACAACCCAGCATTATTTTGTTTTAACCCAAAATTGGGAAAAATATGGACAAACCCAAATGTTGGGTTACAGATGCAATTAAAAATTTACAGTTGAAAGTGAAAGTTGAAGTTGGGTTAAAATTTGAAATGACATTTTTAACCCAACATTTGGGTTTGTCCATATTTTACCCAATTTTTGGTTAAAACAACCCAGCATTGTTTTGTTTTAACCAAAAATTGGGTCAAATATGGAAGTACCAAATGTTGGGTTAAATATGCAATTAAAATTTTACAGTTGAAAGTGAAAGTTGAAGTTGGGTTAAAATTTGAAATTACATTTTTAACCCAACATTTAGGTTTGTCCATGTTTTACCCAAATTTGGGTTAAAACAACCAAGCATTGTTTTGTTTTAATGCAAAATTGGGTCAAATATGGACAAACCCAAATGTTGGGTTAAATATGTCATTTTTAGAGTGTAATGCTTTTAATTTATGCATATCTAAAAAAAAAATAGTTCCATATATTTCAAGTTATTATTTAGTTAGTTACTGTAGGAAGGTAGTTATTTTCCTTAACTTTTTAATTTGCAAATGTATTATTTTATCCAATATATGAATAGATAATGTATATGTCTACAAAAAACGTAGTAGCAGTGAAACCAAGTTTATTCATTCAGCCTATGAATTTTTGTAATTAGCATTAAGCATCAGCATCATTGATAGCTATAACATTGAAGTTATAATAATTGCTCTAATTCTGTAATAATAATAGGGATGTCCACACCACAGCTAAAACATTAACATTACCATTATCATTATCATCATAACATAAAAACATTGACAGCCAATCAGAATCCATCCTGCTTGAGCATTTAAAGTAGCAAGAAAAAGCGCGCTTGTAATGTCCGTTATGTCCGTTAGGTGGATGCTAATATTGTTATGGTTATAGCTATCGTTCTTGGTGTGAACTGACCTTTAGTCTAAAAATGATGAAACGGGTTCAACAATGATGTCATTTTGCAGAAACGTAATGTCTATACTGTATGAGTCATAACTATAAGTGAATATTTAGAGTGCTGATGCTCAGATGTAATGAAAAGCATTTGGTTGCACATCTTTACTCCATCAAACCTATTGACTTGTTATATCAAACCGATTTACTTACATAAATAAGCATATATCTGCACATCAGGTTTCTGTGATGCAGTTGCTGATGGACATTGATGTTTGTAGCGCCGTTAAATGATCCTTGAGGTTCCACTGTGGGCAATCTCCTCTTGTTAACATTAATCTAAACATGAACTCACAGCACACACACACACACACACACACACACGGGCCAGCAATCTATGAAAATCACTCAGCACTGGATTGAAAGACTAAAAAAAAAAAGTTAGAGGTTTCATGTCTACAGTGTGTTTCCACTAATCCTGTCACTCAATACTTTGTGTGTGTGTGTTGGGAGATAAGAGTGTATATTTTTCATATCCATCTTGTCTGTGTGACACCTTCTTAAATCCCTTATTTCCTGAATGGACAAAGATGACTAGTTAATCGTACAAAACAATGCGATTTTTATACAATTCATTGAAATACAACAATGCTGGGTCGTTTTAACCCAACTTTGGGTCAAATATGGACAAACCCAAACGTTGGGTTAAAAATGTAATTAAAAAACGTAACCCAATGGCTGGGTTTGTCCATATTTGGCTCAAAGTTGGGTTAAAACAACACAGCTAAACTAATTTTTAGAGCGTATTATTGATGGTAATGTCCATGGAATTAATGAAGTACCACATAAGGCGATTCAGTATAATAATGTATAATGTGGCTCCTTAAATACATAAAACATTAGCCTTTATAAATATAATGTTTCTAGGGTAAAGAAAATGTACGTATTCAAAACAATGCAAACAAGCAGAAGCGGTCCAAACTGTGTACAGCACTTCATTCACAATAGAGATAGGAGATTTTACCAAAAACTTTGAGGATACAAGTTCTGAGCTCTTTTTAATACTATTCATTAGTTAAATATTTGCAAAACCTAATGACAGGGTGACCAATAATGATTTACGAAAAATATACATGTATAAATTGCCTGACAGCGATGATATTATACTGAATTTCAATATTTTCCATTTTTATTAGTGATGAAAAAACTAAATTTACATTAGTGTGTGTCTTTTTGTCCTTTTAATGTTCACAGTGAACTTTACAGCTTCTTCGGATGTTCTATTTTCCTCAGTAAATCATGGTTTGGAACAACCTGAGGGTGAGAAAATAAAGTGCCAGAACGATTCCTTTAAATCACAGATATTTAAGTGGGCATTCATATATCCCACTATGTGCAGTTTTAACTGTAATAATGTTCAAAGGAAGCCGATAGCGAGGGCCAGTCCCTTCTGCACTGGTGCGAGATGTAAAGGCTGTTCAGGTGGGCTTTGGGTGGCTTTAAGGGGAGACCCCTTTTGGTCCTGCAAGGTTGCAGTGAGAGACCCCTGGTGACGCACAGCCCTCATGTGTTGGTGTAAGCCGATATTGAGGTCACATCCAAGCCTCTAGCCTTCCGTCTCTTTTAATAGACTAAACACATATGTCTCCCTCTCACTCTGTCAGTCTCTCCGCTCATAATGGATCTGTCACTAATATGTGTATCTAATGGCACTAATGGGAAATGACAATATGGGACAGGCACACATAGGCCACCTAACCTCACGGGGATTCAAGGTCCTTGAGGACCCCATCGACTGTCACTTCCCACAAAGATCAAAGATCATCGGAGGATGGGGGAAATGAGCAGCTACTTCGGTTAGAGTAACAAAATGTGTGAAGTCCTTTCCCATGCTAAAAGTATGGTTTATGGTTATCACCACGAGGTGTTGTGGGTGGCTGATGTTCCGAGAGGTTTTTATGATGCTTTCCAGATGAAATCGAAAGTAAAAAGAATAAAAAGTAAACAAACATTTTTTTAAAAATTTTTTTATGAAAATTAGAACATGAAGTAAAATTTCCAAAAAATGCAAAAAGTTTAAATTGAAGCATGTAAAATTACCCAAACTGCCATAAAATATATAATAATGCTAAATATAAATATTTAAAAATATATATTTAATTAAAACGTAATACAATTTACTTAATCTCAAGCTGTGAAAATACATTGTTACATTTTTTTCATGCTTGGTACTCGTCGCCATCTTGAAAATTGTCAAATGACAAGTTTCACTGAAAGGTGGACTTTTGATCTTGAGCAAGACATTTTAGTAACACTTTTAGTAACGCTATTAGCATGCTCATATCACTAGGATATTGGCTGTTTATTAGTACTTATAAACCACATGTTAATGTCTTATTCTGTATAACCATATTCTACATCCCTTAATCGTCCCAATACACAAACTTAAAAACTACTTTACTAACTATTAATAAGCAGTAATTATGAGTTTATTCAGTCAAAAGTCATAGTAAATAGTCAATAGTGAGAATCGGCCCCTAATCTAAAGCATGACCGAAATTTTAATTATTACGGATCAAACTCCTCAGATGGCTTTCTAATCCATAGTTTGGGAAACTAAACTTAAACCTTTTGTTGGTTTCCCAACCTTTCTAAAAAAAGAAATTATTTCCAGGGTTTCTAAGGTAAAACAAATGTAGCAAACATGCTGGTAAATGTATCTGCTTTAAAAGGTGTTGGGTTTTCTGATCAGAATGAAAGGCGATCCTGGCTGTGTTGCCAGAGTTGTTAAAATGTGATTAAGAGGTTTTGATGGTGGTAATGTGGCCACCGTAAAGCAAAAGGGATGTGGCACACACACACACACACACACCGCAAGCTGTGCTCCTGAAGATGAACTTGGCCTTCCCCTCGCCATGTGGAAACCTAACACTAGCCCGAGCAGACGGTTGAATGACAGAGGGGCTACGAGGGTTCTTGAGGGTCCACGGAGGGGGAGTGGATGGGCGGCTGAGAGGTCTACGGGGACCCAGAGTGCATTTCAAACCCATCAGTGTCACTTATTTCGCTAAGTGGTGACATAACCACCATCACCACGGTAAAATCCTGTGGGACCAGTGGAACCAGGCCTAACCAGAGACTCTGACTATACCGTTCAAGAATGCGGCGATAGAGAAACAAGGAAAAAGAGAATCGGCGAGTTAAAAATAGAGATGGTACATTCTACTAATAGGGTATAAAAAGTCCCTGAAAACCACTCGAAAAAAATGCTGGGTTGTTTTAACCCATGTTTGGTTCAATACATGGACAAACCCAAACGTTGGGTTTACATTTTCTTAAATCAACTTTTAACCCAACGGTTAGGTTTGCCCATATTTGACCCGAACATGGATTGGAAAAACCCAACATTTTTTAGAGTGTACTCAGGTAAAAGATACCTTAATGCCAAATCCAGTCACCAAATCCAATTTGACTTGAGTAAAAGTCTGATAATGCTTTCACATTCGCGTAAATAAGCCTTTTTGATAAGTTCGCGTGAGTAAGGGCAAAACACACAAGATATGGTACCTTCAACGCCCTGTAGATGGCGATATCACTTCTTATAGCAGAAATAAACGGCTGCAGAAAAAATTGCAATGAGTAATAGAGTGCTGAAGTTACGACTTCACTTTGTAGGCCAAAACGAGGAAGTGAGTTTAGCACTTCCGGTTCCCTCGCCCTAAAGCCTGGGATTTTTGAATGGGTTTTGCTAAATCGCCTAAAATAAGGTCTGTGGTAAACAAAGCCTCTAAATATTTTCACGTTTTGATCTATGACATAAAACACACCAGTTATAACCTGCTTGTGTTCTTTAAATTTTATTGTGTCTGCTTGTGTTTTTTTAAACTTTATATAGGCTTCAAAATGTATACATTTTGGATTAACTTGTAAAGATTATCTTGATAGACAAAACGTGTAAAGGTCACAACCCAACTTTCGATCGAGGGAACCCATGCATGCGCCGTTAGCTTCCGAGTTGTCCTACAAAGTGACGTCATAACTTCGGCACTCTATTGCATTTATCATTACAAATGTATTGGAGTAAAGAGTACTTGTTCAGACGTATAGTCGAGTAAAGAGTAAAAGTTGCAAATTGATACTCAGTAAAACTACAAAGTAGCCAAAAAGATACTTAAATACAGTTATACTTTTACTGAAATACTTTTCACCACTGTGTTGGTATAAAAAACATGATATTTTAAACAGAGGCAATTTTTTTCTTTTCTTAAATTTTATATCAACCTGAGAAAATATTGTGTTGCTGATTATTTGCTATAAGGTTTGGAAAATGTTCAACCCTGTTAACAAAATGTAGGTCTAAATGTATGTCTAAAAAGCTATTTTGGGACCAAATGTCAGTTTGTAGTTAAAACACTGGTACTTCTGATAGATTAAGGACAAATATGTTTAATCATGTTCTTCTCACAATAACTTCGGTAACAGGGTTGAATGGTTTGAACAATGCAGTCCACACTAAAATTTGCATTGAAACTGTGACAGTAGGAGATGGTCCTCACTGCAGAACATGAAACCCACAGGGAGGAGTCGGATCCAGATCCAACTCCTCCCACCTTACATATCTAAACTAGGTACAATAAGGTTTAATTATAAATCTTATTGTAATTAAACCAGAAAATCTAAATATCAGTCAACAAAAACAATTTCTAAAGCTAGGTCTCCTAAACATTAGATCGCTCACACCTAAGGCGGTTATCGTAAATGAAATGGTCACAGACAATAACTTCGATGTTCTGTGCCTTACTGAAACCTGGCTTAAACCAAATGAGTATTTCGGTCTAAACGAATCTACTCCGCCAGGATACTGTTATAAACATGAGCCTCGTCTGATCGATCGTGGTGGCGGTGTTGCAACAATCTATAAAGATATTTTTAATATTACTCAGAAAACAGGTCACAGGTTTAATTCATTTGAAGTACTTGTGCTAAATGTTACGCTCTTAGATGTAAGAAGGAAATCTATATTATCTCTAGCCCTGGCTACTGTATATAGACCTCCAGGGCCATATGCTGAATTCCTAAAAGAGTTCGCAGACTTTCTCTCGGATCTATTGGTAAATGTCGATAAAGCAATAATTGCTGGAGATTTTAACATACACGTAGATAATACAAATGATGCTTTAGGGGCTGCGTTTACAGATTTATTAAACTCCTTTGGGGTCAAACAAAACGTCAGTGGTCCCACTCATCGTCTAAATCATACACTAGATTTAATTATATCATATGGAACCGATCCAACTGATATAGATATTATACCGCAAAGCGATGATGTCACTGATCATTACATGGTGACTTGCATAATACGTACTGCTGAAATATGTCATGTTGCGCCACGTTATAGACCAGGCAGAACAATCCTTCCAACCACTATAGATGGATTTTCAAATAGCTTACCTGATCTATCTAAGCTGCTAAGTGAACCCAAACAAACAGATGAATTAGAGGAAATGACTAGCAGTTTAAGCACCATTCTTACTAGTACATTAGATATTGTTGCGCCAATTAGATTAAAAAAGGTTCGAGAGAAAATTAAAGCACCGTGGTACAACAGTGCTACGCACGCTATCAAGAGAGAAACTCGCAACTTAGAGCGTAAATGGAAACAAACTAATTTAGAGGTCTTTAGAATCGCGTGGAAAGACAGTATGTCACGTTATAAAAAGACACTAAAAACAGCCAGGGCTGAGCATCTCCGCAAACTAATCGAAAATAACCAAAATAATCCAAGGTTTTTATTTAACACCGTGGCTAGACTAACAAATAAACAGACATCACCAGAGCAAAATATACCTTTACAGTTTAGTAGTAATGATTTTATGAATTATTTCAATGCGAAAATAGAAAGCATCCGAAACAAAATTATAAATGTACAATCCGCTATGGTGTCTTATGATTCAGCTTCAATTATGGACCCTCTAGAACAACTAAACCGCTTTACAACGATAGGACAGGAGGAGCTAAATAAACTTATCATTGCATCTAAACCAACAACTTGTTTATTAGATCCAATACCCACTAAACTACTGAAAGAACTATTACCTGTAGTGGAAGAGCCTCTCCTCAATATTATTAACTCGTCTTTATCTTTAGGTCATGTCCCAAAAATATACAAGCTGGCTGTAATAAAACCGCTCATTAAGAAACCGCAATTAGATCCAAATAACTTGGCAAATTACAGACCCATTTCAAATCTTCCATTTATGTCCAAAATACTTGAAAAAGTAGTGTCCGCTCAATTGTGCTCTTTTTTGCAAGAAAATGATATCTATGAAAAATTCCAGTCAGGATTCAGACCGCATCATAGTACAGAAACTGCGCTAGTTAAAATTACAAATGATTTACTTTTAGCTTCTGACCAAGGCTGTATCTCAATACTAGTCCTACTTGATCTTAGCGCTGCGTTCGACACTATAGATCATATAATACTCTTGGATCGACTACAAAACTTCACCGGTGTCCAGGGACAGGCATTAAGCTGGTTTAGATCGTACTTATCGGACCGTTCTCATTTTGTCTGTTTAAATGGGAAAAAATCAAAGATAACGTCAGTAGACTATGGAGTACCGCAAGGATCAGTTTTAGGCCCTCTGCTATTCTCAATATATATGCTGCCACTTGGTAATATTATAAGAAAACATGGAATTAATTTCCACTGTTACGCTGACGACACTCAATTATATATTTCATCACGACCAGATGAAAACACTAACTCATCTAAAATGACAGAGTGTCTCAAAGATATAAAATGCTGGATGACGCGTAATTTCCTGCTATTAAATTCAGATAAAACGGAGGTATTACTTATTGGTCCAAAAAACTACTCACAAAACCTCTCACAATACAACTTTAATATAGACGGATGTCCTGTTACTTTATCCACAACAGTAAAAGACCTGGGTGTTATACTAGACCGCAACTTGTCGTTCGAAAATCATATTTCATATGTTACAAGAACAGCCTTTTTCCACCTTAGAAACATTGCTAAGCTACGTAACATGCTATCTATTTCTGATGCAGAAAAATTAGTTCACGCATTCATGACCTCGAGACTAGATTACTGTAATGCTTTATTAGCTGGTTGTCCTGCATCCTCAATAAACAAGCTACAGTTAGTACAAAATGCAGCTGCTAGAGTTCTTACTAGGTCAAGAAAATATGATCATATAACACCGATTTTATCATCTCTACACTGGTTACCTATTAAGTTCCGCATCAACTACAAAATACTACTACTGACCTATAAAGCCCTAAATGGTTTAGCACCTATGTACTTAACGGACCTTCTTTCGCCCTACAATCCACCGCGTTCCTTAAGATCACTAAATTCAAGGCTTCTGGTCATTCCTAGGATATCGAAGTCCAGTAAAGGAGGGAGGGCGTTCTCGCATTTAGCTCCAAAACTCTGGAATGGCCTTCCCGATACGGTCCGAGCCTCTGACTCGCTGACACAGTTTAAAACTAGATTAAAGACGCATCTCTTTAGTCAAGCATTCACATAATGCTTACCTTCTAGTCCTCTGTTATGCCATACGGAACCGTTTGCCACTGAAACTGCTTAACGCACCAGTGGGGCTCGACAGCCTCTTAGACAAACGGGTCGGCGCGTATGGTTGGGTTGCGGAGAGTTCGGGTTACGGAGAGTTTGTGAGTTATAACGGAAATTATTATGAACATCAGCTATGCTAATTATTTCCCATCTGCCTTTCTGCTGTTATCTCGGGACACTTGTCCCGAGAAAAATGGCGTTCGTCAGGTCCAGTTTTGTGTCCAGCCTCTCACGGGGATTTCGGATGCCCCAACGCCTGTGATGAGACGACTCAACGCCTGTGATGAAACGACTCAACGCCTGCGATATGTTATGGCGCCGTTTGATTCATAAACAATATTTATATTTAATATTTATATTTAAACAATATGAATGTAAGCCAGAGGAGAACTGGCCCCCGACTGAGCCTGGGTTCTCCCAAGGTTTTTTCTCCATCCAATCTGATGGAGTTTGGTTCCTTGCCACTGTCGCCTTGCTTTTGGCTTGCTTTGAGCTTGCTCAGTTGGGGTTATTTATTTAGTGTTTAGCAATGTTGTTGATCTGTGTTGTGCTACTTACATGTTATCACTGTGAAGCTGCTTTGATACAATCTGTATTGTGAAAAGCGCTATATAAATAAATGTGACTTGACTTGACTTGACTAAACCTACCCAGCTCCACCCCCTGATCCCTAAACCCACCACTAAACCTACCCAGCTTCACCCCCTGATCCCTAAACCCACCCCTAAAACTACCCAACTCCACCCCCTGATCCCTAAACCCACCCCTAGACCTACCCAGCTCCACCCCTGATCCCTAAACCCACCCCTAAACCTACCCAGCCCCACCCCCTGATCCCTAAACCCACCCCTAAACCAACCCAGCTCCACCCCCGATCCCTAAACCCACCCCAAAACCTACCCAGCCCCACCCCCTGATCCCTAAATCCACCCCTAAACCTACCCAGCTCCACCCACTGATCCCTAAACCCACCACTAAACCTACCTAACTCCACCCTCTGATCCCTAAACCCACCCCTAAACCAACCCAGCTCCACCCCCGATCCCTAAACCCACCCCAAAACCTACCCAGCCCCACCCCCTGATCCCTAAATCCACCCCTAAACCTACCCAGCTCCACCCACTGATCCCTAAACCCACCCCTAAACCTACCTAACTCCACCCTCTGATCCCTAAACCCATCCCTAAACCTACCCAGCTCCACCCCCTGATCTCTAAACCCACCACTAAACCTACCCAGCTCCACCCCCTGATCTCTAAACCCACCACTAAACCTACTTAACTCCACCCCCTGATCCCTAAACCCACCCCTAAGCCTACCCAGCTCCACCCCCTGATCCCTAAACCCACCCCTAAACCTACCCAGCTCCTCTCCCTGATCCCTAAAACCACCCCTAAACCTACCCAGCTCCTCTCCCTGATCCCTAAACCCACCACTAAACCTACCCAGCTCCACCCCCTGATCTCTAAACCCACCACTAAACCTACCCAGCTCCACCCCCTGATCTCTAAACCCACCACTAAACCTACCCAGCTCCACCCCCTGATCTCTAAACCCACCACTAAACCTACTTAACTCCACCCCCTGATCCCTAAACCCACCCCTAAGCCTACCCAGCTCCACCCCCTGATCCCTAAACCCACCCCTAAACCTACCCAGCTCCTCTCCCTGATCCCTAAAACCACCCCTAAGCCTACCCAGCTCCACCCCCTGATCCCTAAACCCACCCCTAAACCTACCCAGCTCCTCTCCCTGATCCCTAAACCCACCACTAAACCTACCCAGCTCCTCTCCCTGATCCCTAAACCCACCCTTAAACCTAAACCTACCCAACTCCACCCCTCAGATCTGGATCCGACTCCGCCCCCTGGATCCTGTGTACTGCAATGAGGTGCTACTGGACAGACTAAGATAATTTACTTTATCTCCTGCCATTCTGACAGGGCCCATGCAAATTATAGGGCATCAACTTAAAGTAGCAATGCAACACATCTATTCTTCTTTATTATGGCGCACATCTGAGTGAAACGAAGTATCGAAAAATAAGAAATGCAGAGTGGGGACCTGATTGGATGACAGCAGATCGGCTAAAAGTGAGCTGGAGGATACAGTATTCTCAAGAGGTGAATTACATTTACAATTTAAAAAAAAAAAGTAAAAAATTAATCATATTAATGGAAGAATTGTCCGATTTAAAAAAGATGCATTTAGAAATGGGCGAATTTGTGCCAACGAGTACTATATTTGTGGCATATGTGCTGTTACATGCCTTGATATTTCCTATACGACACACACACACAAACTCAGAGGAAGTGAAGCATAGGCCATGCAATGACTCGCTCATTGTCCTGTTTCACTTTGACTTTTCCTCCCCCACGTCACAGAAAAAAACACGTCGTCTCAAGTGAGCTCCAAGAATGTTTTTCAATATTTCATTTCACTCCGTTCTTGGTATTGAGCGACATGATTCATTTTTATCCTCACTAAAGGCCAGCACTGCATCACAAGTAACCACATGCACCAACACAATTTGTCTCACCCCAAAAAGTGAGAATGGTACGATTTCCACAACACACCTACACAATGTTCCTCTTTCACAAACTGAAATTTATGAATCAAGCTTTGTTCGATCCTTAATCTATCCTGTTTATGTCGTAACATCCACAAATTGCTTTCAGGAATGAACGAATGCTTGTAGAACTAAAAAGGCCTCTCCAATGTCATCACCAATCTCTTTTTTTAAGCTCAAACTGGACGCTTTATATATTACTGAATATTAGGGTGCCACTGAGCACTAGATGGCACTAATGAATGTATATGTTTGTGTATGAGTGTGTGCATAAATATAATAGTATCAAATATTTATGTATATATTGTTTCATCTCCTAAATATACCTTCAAAATGTGTGAAAACAGACAAAAAATTGTATATTTATCTTAGAGAATATGTACACTTACGTCTCATTGAACAATATATATTTTAATTCATATTTAGTATCCATCTTGTAATGTCGAAATCAATGCTTCTGTTGAAAAAAAAACAGAATCTGCATAAAACAAACTAAAAAATAAATAAATTTTGATTTTGTCTTCTGAAGCTGAAATAATAGAGAAAAAAAAAAAATCTCCAAAGCAATGAAATCCAAGCTATATAAAAATATGCTAAACTAATAAATAGACCCAAAGAAAATAGAAACACCATTAAACAAGCAAATAAATCAGGTTTAGATGATGTATTCTTTACAGATATATATATATATATAAGTATATTTTAAACTAACGTCCAGATTGCCCACTGGTTTGGTTGTGTTAGACAAGATCTGACGATTATCTGATGGTTCCATATGTTTCAAGGTGTCCGTCTCTCTAGATGCCTTGGGATTTATGTTCTTTTTTAATAAAACGTGTCCTTTGTCTCTAAAGTCACGGACTGCCTTGGGAAGACCACATATGAAGAGGACACAAGTACATCATGTGAGGGCCATATCTGAGCGGAAAATAACATGAATTCTCTTGTCGTTATTAAAGCCACAGAGCAAAGATACAATCAGAGTGCCCATGGCGACAAGTAGCTCGAACCATTCTCACTCGCCTGGCTAATAAAAGAACAAAGATAATCAGATATTGAAGATAGATAGAGAGAGATAGACAGAGAGAGAGAGAGAAACATAGGAAAGAGAGAGTGTTTATCTCAAGGTGGACAAATCTTTAGACAGATGCAGACATTGTCCTTTAAGGTCAGCTAGTGAGGTGGACCCTTGATGTGGTTGAGAAAGGACACTAGCTCTGAGAGTGTGTGTGCGAGTGTGTTTCGCTGCGGCCCGATGTTTTGCTATATGTGCAGCTTTGTGGTGCTAACCAAAGTCACGAAAGCTGAGCTGTTTCCCACAGAAGCAAAAGCAATACTTCACAGATGCTTTCTTGACTGACAAAGTTGCCAGGATGTTACAGATTTTCTTTTCTTGCTCTTTTACTATTTACTGGTTTTATTTTAAAGTCAGTTGAATTTTTAAATCAAATTTCAATGTTAAAGACCCAGCAACATTCGTTATATATAATACCAGATTTATCAGACAACTAGAATAATGAATAGAAGAAACGCAGAAAAGAAATAGAAGGTTTCGTGATAAATATCCAAAGAAAATGTAGACTTACACAAAAATATATATATTTGATCCATTACTGTGCTGTATTACTTTGCAAGAAATTATATTAATTCTATATATACGTAATTCTCGTTAGTTTATTTCGATGGTCCACTTTAGACATTCTACTAACTACAAATAACTTTGTAACTACATGTCAACTAACTCTCTTTAATTTACAACTACATGTCGACTAACTCTTGTCAACTAACTCTCGTTAATTTACACGCCAACTGACTCTCGTTAATTTACAACTACAGTTCAACTAACTCTCGTTAATTTACAACTACATGTCAACTAACTCTCTTTAATTTACAACTACATGTTGACTAACTCTTGTCAACTAACTCTCGTTAATTTACATGCCAACTGACTCTCGTTAATTTACAACTACAGTTCAACTAACTCTTTTGTTAATTTACAACTACATGTCAACTAACTCTCTTTAATTTACAACTACGTCAACTAACTCTCATTAATTTACAACTACATGCCAACTAACTCTCGTTAATTTACAACTACAGTTCAACTAACTCTCTTTAATTTACAACTACATGCCAACTAACTCTCATTAATTTACAACTACGTCAACTAACTCTCTTTAATTTACAACTACAGGTCAACTGACTCTTGTTACTTTGTAACTACATGCCAACTAACTCTTGTTAATTTACAACTACAGGTCAACTGACTCTCGTTAATTCACAACTATACATGTAAACTAACTCTCTTTAATTTACAACTACATGTCAACTAACTCTCATTAATTTACAACTACGTCAACTAACTCTCTTTAATTTACAACTACAGGTCAACTGACTCTTGTTACTTTGTAACTACATGCCAACTAACTCTTGTTAATTTACAACTACATGCCAACTGACTCTCGTTAATTCACAACTATACATCTCAACTAACTCTCTTTAATTTACAACTACATGCCAACTAACTCTCATTAATTTACAACTACGTCAACTAACTCTCTTTAATTTACAACTACATGCCAACTAACTCGTTAATTTACATCTACATGTCAACTAACTCTCATTAAACTTAATGTCAACTAACTCATTAATTTACAACTACAGTTCAACTAACTCTTGTTAATTTACAACTACATCAACTAACTCTCTTTAATTTACAACTACATCAACTAACTCTCTTTAATTTACAACTACATGCCAACTAACTCTCATTAATTTACAACTACATGCCAACTAACTCATTAATTTACAACTACATGCCAACTAACTCTCATTAATTTACAACTACATGTCAACTAACTCATTAATTTACAACTACATGCCAACTAACTCTCATTAATTTACAACTACATGCCAACTAACTCTCATTAATTTACAACTACATGCCAACTAACTCATTAATTTACAACTACATGCCAACTAACTCTCATTAATTTACAACTACATGCCAACTAACTCTCATTAATTTACAACTACATGCCAACTAACTCATTAATTTACAACTACATGCCAACTAACTCTCATTAATTTACAACTACATGCCAACTAACTCTCATTAATTTACAACTACATGCCAACTAACTCATTAATTTACAACTACATGCCAACTAACTCATTAATTTACAACTACATGCCAACTAACTCATTAATTTACAACTACATGCCAACTAACTCATTAATTTACAACTACATGTCAACTAACTCTCATTAAACTTAATGTCAACTAACTCTCGTTAATTCACAACTACATGTCAACTAACTCTCATTAAACTTAATGTCAACTAACTCTCGTTAATTTACAACTACATGTCAAATAACTCATTAATTTACAACTACATGTCAACTAACTCTCGTTAATTTACAACTACTTGTCAACTAACTCTCGTTACTTTGTATCTACATGTCAACAAACTATCGTTAATTTTACAACTACAGGTCAACTAACTCTTGTTACTTTGTAACTACATGTCAACTAACTCTCTTTAATTTACAACTACATGTCAACTAACTCTCAATAGTTTAGTAGCTTCGGGTTGGTAGAATAAGTTGACGTAGTTGCAAAGTTACTTATAGTCAGTAGAATGTCTGTTGTTGAGCATCAAAATAAACTGTTAGCAGATATTAAGCAGACAGTCTAATACTCTAATGACTGCTAGTTGACATGTAGTTGCAAAATTACTTCTAGTTAGTAGAATGTCTAAAGTGGACCATTGAAATTAAGCGTCAGCATATTTGTTATTCAGTTAACGGGGTAAAAAGTGTTTAATAGAGAGTCGAATGACCACATTCACACACATGCATGCACACACACACATGCTGGAATTTTGCCAATCGCTTTATTTGCCACAAAGCCCCAAAATATGTTTACAGCATAGATAAGATCCCACACACACAGCATGTCTGCTTTCAATATCTGTGGATGCAAAGCAAGCCAAAGAGGACATCTACACCGTGTGCAAAGTTAAGCTACGAAATGAGCTCCACTATTATACAGGGTCCTTTTTAATATAACACACACATTATTGTAACATATTTAAGGCAGGTCATGTCACTTACAATCCGCTGCTTCTTAAATAAATAAATGAACAGAATATTGAAAAAATCTTAAAAACAAACCTGTGCCTGGAACTTAACAGTATACGATAATGCATTTGCCACTCCAAGAACTCAGAGTAGGTTTTTAACGTATACTGTAGGTTAAACATTTCATAACAGATCTGTGAATCCTACTGTGAATTTCAGAACAATTGCATCTGGTATCAGTTTCAACAACCGTGAGATAAGGCCTGGTCTAATGAATAATTTACCGCGGTCGCATTTTAATAGAGTGATTAGGGTTGTTCAGAAACGTATTATTTAATGTCTTAAAAAAGTGATACTAATAATTATTCAACTTGAAATATAAAGAGTTCAGTCAGTCTGAGAAAAAAAAGGTGTGGTTAAGTGTCAAAAAGTACATATATTTGAATGCTAGGTAAGGTGGAGAGGTGGAAAGGGCAAGCTGACAAAATCTCAGGTTTTGTGAAACATGAAACATGTCTCATTCATACTAGGAAATACTTTTTGTCAGAAATTAATTTCATTAGAACTGTACTTCAAGAGTCATACTGAGAATTAATACACTGATTGACTATGCAGCATTAAAATAAAGCTCAACAAACTATCTTTATTCACATAAATTATCATCAAAACAGAAAACAAGCAGAATCAAACAACAAAAAAAGAATATAAAAAAATAAGAAGAAAGAATTCACACACTACCAGCCGTTCTATTTAGGTGCACAGGAAACAAAATGTATTTGTAGATAACAAACTTGTCATGTCCAAAAAAAGATTTGTCGTAAGGTAAGTAAAGCATTTTTTTTTTCCTGTGAACTCAGACACAACAACCACAATATATGCTTAATGTTTTGTAGCATACTTTGTAAAAGAAAGTTTAAAAAGGAAACTGCACATCAGTTGAATCTGCCAGCGTAAAGTCTGTTTGAAGACACGGGTAGTGCATTTTCCGTTGTGGCACACTTCAACAATCTGCCCTTCCGAGCGAATCTTCAAAGAATGCATTTAACCAAAAAGTGCGAGCATTACATTAATCCTTTCTTTTTTTTTTTTTGTTTAAATTTAGGTTGCAAATGTTGCATTTTCATTTAAGTTAGAAAGCAATGAGAAACTCAAGCAGGTACATACAGTACAGTAAGTGACATGCAAAACATATTTATTTGTATGAACACACACACACACACACACACACATGCACACACAAACATATCAAAATGTTTGACACGATAAATTATTTTAACACTTTATTTTGATGCCCCCCTTTTCACTGTAAAAAAAAATATTTTCAAGATTTCTTATCACAACATTTTTTTCTTTTGTCAAATCAACTCAAATCATTTATTTAGTTCAGATAACTTATTATTTTGAGTTTCTGATGATTAAATCAATCTCCTTCGTTGTATTAACTCACTTTTTCCATTTCAATCAACTTAAAATTTTAAGGCAACCAGGTTACTTAATTTTTTAAGTTAAACCAACAATATTTGTTTTTACTCTTAAAAATACTGGGTTGTTTTAACCCAATTTTGGGTCAAATACGCACAAACCCAAATGTTGGGTTAAAAACGTAATTAAAAAACTTAAACCAATGGCTATAGGTTTGTACATATTTGACCCACAATTGGGTTAAAACAATCCAGCAGTTTTTAGATTGTAAGTACTTGCAACTACTGTACATGTCAACTTATTCTAACCCTACCAGTCTACTAATACTAGTACATGTAGGTGCAATGTTACTTGTCAACAGAATGAGTTGACTTAGAATCACTATAATAAAAACAACCATTCCATTTGTTACTAATACATGTCAGATTAAGTTACTGTTTAAGAAAAAAAAAAATAACTGTAAGAAATATTGTTGGTTCAACTTTGAGTTCATTTTCAATTTGTAGTTCATTGAAGTAAACAATTGATGCGATAAATAGAAACTCAAAATATGTTATCTGAACCACATTAATTATCTAAGTTGATTTGACAAACGATATAAAGTTGTGATAACAAATCACGATTTTTTTTGTGTACAGTTTTTTTTTGCACACGACGCATTGTAGAATGTTGTTGAGTGGATTTAGTCGGGACTAGGATTAAAATCGCTACAATAAAAGCAATCATTATATTTGTCACTAATGACAAATGGAAGGAAAGAGAGTTGGAGAGAAAGAGAGGGGAAACGGGGTGTGGGGGGGGGGTGATATTGTCATCCTACGGATTAGTTGGGATTAATCAGACTTGTCTTTCAGAGGGGTGAATGCTCTTTTAACAAGCTACTGCTAAAACGACAGGGATTCTTAGCCATTAATTAAACAGGGTCGGCCTAGACACAGAAGCACCTATCAGAAACGTGTACACATTCACACACGCTTGCATGCGTGGGATGTTTTCGGAATATTAAACCAAAACATTTACCGTATCCGTTGGATTGTATTGGCGTGTTACCTTAAACGGGTTACGTCGCAAATTTTTTTTTTGCTGCGTCTTATAAAAAATCTTCCGTGTGGGTACGGCCTACGATGATGTCAACCTACAATAATTACACAGCTGAGTCAGCTATAATAATCAACCCTTTCATTTAGTGTGCTCGATTTTTAATGCATTTCACTAATGAAATCGTCATTATAAGGCATTTAATAAGCTTGATGTAAGAGTCAGGTTAACTTGTGACATTTTGTGTCATTGTTTTTGCAGCATGTGCAGCCCTGAGAAAATGCCTGACCACATATCACATCTCTCATCGCTACACCCCAAAAAGCTGATCATTATCACACCATTTTCCATTGAAATCAACTTGTGTGTGCGTACGTGTGTGTGTGTGTGTGCATTAGACTGTATCAGACAATCTGCACGCAAATCGCTACATTAAAAGAAAAGGCTATTGAAGTTTAAGCGCATTTAGAAATGTGAAATACGGCCAAATTTATTTGATATTGTGTTATTGTGTTATTGTGCGAAGCGAAGCGTCTCGTCAAGGTATTTATGGTGAAGAACTTTATTCTTTTTCTTTTCTTCAAATAAATTTGTGGTTCGCTTTATTAGATGCCAAGCTTGTTTGAAGGTTTTTAAATATTGACTGCTTGATTTACCTATGGGAAATTAATATACATGTATATATAAAGAGTTAACAATAGCAGGACAAATGATTAGGTAGATTTTTGCACACACACTCACACAAAAAATATATATATAATATCACATATAAAAAAATTAATTTTCTTTTAAAAATGGGGTGAATATATCAGAGCTGATCTGTATGTGAGACTCATAGAGAGTATGGTTACAGTGGGCTTCCACATATGACAGATATAAGCAGTGGCTAAGATCCTGTCAGATAACTGTAGCAAGTATATTCATACTTTTACAAAAAAATTAAAATACAACTCACCTTGGGTTTAAAAGGTGATCCAAAAATCATCGAGTGCCTATTAAAATGAAAGTGGGTATCTGGCACTAAAATACTTTAATCCTTGATGATGATGTGACATGCTAAACTGTATCTAAAACTATTATTGTATGATTACTATGCAGCTTTTATGACCTCATTTAATTTGAGATGCAATCCAACATTTACATTTTTAAAAAATAGTTTCACACCGCACGTCTATTGCAAAGGAAGGCAAAAGGGTGTTAAAAAAAACCATGCATACAAAATATCTTGAATCTTGCAACATTAAACTAGGAATAAAATTAAACACTTATATATTTTAGACAATAATATGATTAAAACAGCGGATTATACACTAAAAAATCCACTTGATGACATTCATCAAACCTCCGTGACAAAAACAGTACATTACTTCCCTTTGTGGTCTCAGAAACATTAGACATCAAACATGACTTAATGCAAGAAATGTCCTTTCTTATCGATGTACAAACTGTAACAGGCAATTGTCAACATACAGTTTTTTTTGTACTTTTGTTCAATCCCTTTTTTTTCTTAAATTCAAATAACAGCTGGCAAAGTAAGGTTTTTTTGGGGTTAATTTTGAAATCACCATTGTCATTTTACAATTAACAACTTCGGGACCTAACATAAAGATAATCATGGGGTTAAAATATGGATATTTAGAGTTGAAAATATACTTGTGATTATATATATATATATATATATATATATATATATATATATATATATATATATACACACACACACATTTCACACAGTCTTGACTAAAAGTCAAATTAGAAACTGAGAAAGAACTGCTGAAACCTTCTAATCCTGAAGCTGAAAGGCTTTAAGTAACAGGGCAGGAGAATAAAAGTGAATTAAAAGGTCAATAGAAAACAGATCCTGATAGAGGGACAGATTCTGCCTTGGAGAGAAAAGAAAGAGCAGAGAGGACGGATAGAAGTTTCTCAAGTTTCTCTCGCTCATTTACGGGGACAAAGAGCAGCGAGGAGAGCAGCCCGGTGGGGCGGGGAGGGGGTGAAGCATCTTTACACGTACCCTGATAGTGACTCTGTGTGTGTGTGTGTGTGTTGGGTGGGGGGGATCACTGAGCGCTGGGGTCAGTCGCAATGCCTGACTGGAGAAAGCGGTGATACTCATCTCACCTGTGGGATACGGCGACACCAGCGCGCACCTGAGATCCTCCTCTGAGTGACAGGCCTTCAGAGAGGAGAGGAGAGGGTCAGGGTGGGGTAAGGTGACCACCTCACACACCAAAATGGCAGCACACATTTGGATATCACCAAATGGAAAAGGATAGCGTCATTTACTCACCCTCGTGTCGTTCCAAACCCGTTTATGTTGATCCTTTTCCTTTTCTGAGAAACACAAAACGAGAATTTTTGATGAATATTCAAGCAACCCTTTTCTACGTAAGTGACCACATTTGTAAGGATTTGTCGTAATGTTGCTTACCACAAAAATGCTGGGGTGTTTCAACCCAATTTTGGGTCAAATATGGACAAACCCAGCCATTGGGTTACATTTTTAAATTACATTTTTAACCCAATGTTTGAGTTTGTCCATATTTGACCCAAAATTGGGTTAAAACAATGTTTTGCATTTATATAAATATATATAAAAGAGAGAGAGAGAGAGAGAGAGAGAGAGAGAGAGAGAGAGAGAGAGAGTTGAAATTACGTTGAAATACGTATACAAATACACACACAAACATGAGTCAACAGTTGAAGATATCATTATATATATATATATATATATATATATATATATATATGTATATATGTATATATATATATAAAACTAGCACTAGTTTTTAGTCTTTTGAAGATTTAAAGCAGAAATGTGAATCTTAAAATTATATAAAATAACATTCATTCATTCTTCTGTTTAAAATGTGTGTAATATTTAGCAATAAAACTGTTGTCATTATTTGTACACAGAAAACATTAGTATGCGATTTTTTTTTTCACCTATGCTTTTGAAACTGAGTATTACTGAATATATATCATGGTAATAAACGTTATGCATAAAGGACTTAATAATAGCAAATTGGTTTGAAATTACAGGGGTGAACATTTTCTTTAAGTATGCCAGACATACTGTTTTATATATATATATATATATATATATATATATATTATTCATTTATTTTTTTGTTTAGAATCTAAATATAGCGGGCAAATCTACTGATATTCCTTTGTTGGCATAGTGTTGCATATGCATGTTTTTGCAAATAACATTGGAGACTTTTTCTCCTCCTCTTCTTTTTTTAGATTCAAACTAGATCAGGTCAGCTATTGTCTCTGTCCTTTGAACACTAAAACCATTGCACTACATCTGATATCGTGTGCATCGGCCCAGATCTGCAGAGATGCCCAAATCAAGGCACTTTACTGTATATGTGAAGGTGTGTGTTTGCTGCGTGGGTCATTTGTGAGTTAAAAATGACTTTTTTTCTCTACATAGGTGTAATTTTAATTATTTTTTTGTCAATTAATAGAAACAAACTATAAAAACGTTTTTTAAGCTAAATGTTACAATTATTACACATCTATTACACAATTATTACACAATTATAATATACACATTGTTATTTCTATCTTATTGTTCAAAGTTAATTAGTGTATTTATATAGTCAAATTTATAGCACAAGAGAATGACTGATGCAGAGGGTTATAAGGCTGATGCCTGCAGAGACATCTTACCAATGTCACTAAACTAGGTCAACAATGACTTCCTGCGATTGAGCACACAACCCTATACGATCTCACTGCTATTAGCAGCATATCCACCATGAGTGTGTCTGGGTGTATAAGAGTAAGTGTGAAATATTCAATATATTTAATGTCAGGATGAGAAGCCTTAAAGATATGAAATGTACATGATCATATACACTTCCTGATTTTTAAAGCATATTCTTATAAATATATTTAAGATGAAAATCAGAGCATACTCGCACAATATTGTGTAGTTGGCGAATATAGCTTGTGAGCTATACGTTTTTTTCGGCAGCAAATTTGATGGGTAATTCTCAGGAAATGATATAATTTGTGATTCATTTATCAGTGATCATCATTTCTTGCGCCTGAGAGGATCATGTGATTCAAAGTTTAGCAGAAAACCATTAAGCATGTTTTAATTATGGTAAATAATAAAGTTAATAATTATGTAGTAGTAGTATTTATTTATACTATTATATATTATAGTATATAATTATATATTATAGTATTATATAGTATATTATTACTAAATATAATAATAGTTTGTGCCATTTCTGCTGTTTTTAAAGTTTCACGTTGTTTTCAAAACAAAGTGGAAAATGAAAGTGCTCATATATATATATATATATATACACACAGTATATATAGCTCAACATTAACTTTAAAATAAAAAATAAATGAAAAAAATAAAATAAAGTAATCATTCCCTGAGAAAGACCCTTAACAAAATAATCTTAAAAAATATATAATAATAATAATAATAATAAAAAATACATAAAACAATTATACCATCACCTGAGAAGGACCCTTTAATCTAAATAAAATAAAATGAATTAAATACATTCGAGACATAAATTGCACCATTACCTTTGAAGAACCCTTATATTTATAAGAAATAGAAGATGAAATTAAGCATCTAAATCCGTTTAACTACAGAAGTCAACATTTGAAGTGGATCAAAACCTTTCATCAAAGTTACACATGAATTTTGAACAATACCCGTTCTTGTCTTAGGACAACTTTGATTAACTTTTTTGATCCACTTCAAATGTTGACTACTGTACATAAAACTTGCCTTTAATCTCAGAAATATGAAAACGATGGTGAATCTAATCATACTTCAGAAATACGTTGGACAAACGTTAGACATCCACCTTGTTACTGTACTTACACACAGAAAAAATTAATAAAAACTCGACTTGTGCACTTTCTGTTTTATTCATATTCATCTTCTGCTACTAATAAATCTTCCTACCATGAAGCCACAGCATTTGTTTAATGCGTGGCTTTACCCAGCTTTCAATAAATGTGAGAATACTCACTGAAGATGGAGCAAGGGTGATAGAAGGATAGAAAACGGGACCATGAGAACAGCTTTTCTAAATAAGAACCTGGGAACAACAAAAACTCTCATAGAGTCAAACACTCTCATTCTCACTCTCTTTGAATGATCTGGCATGGCCAGTCAAAATGAGAAAGATTCAAAGAATTCTCAGTATTCACTTTTCTGCTAATTTGACCTCTCAGTCTCCCCAAATGAGCAATAACCTCATCTATATATTCTCACATGTCAAAAACAGAAAATCAAAAAGACTCTCTAAGAATTGAGCCTTCTTTAATACGAAGAAACACAGCTTGGGGAGGGAGTGCAGCCTCAAAGTTTCCAGCAGGGACTGTCAGCGCAATTCACCACCGGTTCTTTTGATGGTGACATTTTGACGATCGGAGGAGAGGCCAGATCGGTTCACAAATCAAAATGGTTCAAAATCATGGTAGATTGTCAAGATCTTTCACACACACGGAAAGTACGTGAGTACAAAGCATATGCATGTGGCCTCAGGAAGTCCTTTACCACATCATATGTCTGCCACCAGGAAATGATACACAAAATTGGCTGTAAGAAAAATACAGTAAAGTAAATGCCAAAGCCAATATTTGATCAAAACAGTATACGCCCAACAGGTGAAAATCACACAAACTAACATTTATCTATGGGCGTTTTAAAGACCCCATGAAATGGCATATATAGTCTCGGTCTGTTAACTTGGAAGCCATCTTCTGTGTATGCATACACCTGAAAGTTAACTTTTTTTTTTTTAACGAGTCAGATAAATGAAAAAAAAATGAAATATATGTATAAAAAATTAAGTATTTTTTAAGGATATTAAGGAAAAAAACTTGTAAACATCATCATGGAGTAACCTTTCCCTATTCAGCCAATTAGAAAACTTGGCAAATTAAAATCTCTCTCTGCCTGTCAATCATTTTGGGTGTTCAGTTTTGCTAATAAAGTCAGTGCAACCAACAACAACAAAAAAAAAATGCCCCAATTAGTATGAATAAAAAACAAAACAAAAAAAAAAAACAATACCTTGAAAAATCTAGGCTACATAAATAAAATGAAATAAAATAATGAAATATTAATGGGTTAGTTCACCCAAACATGAAAATTATCTCATTGATTGCTCATCGTCACATCATTCCAAACCTAAGACTTTTGTTCAACTTTATTCATTCAAAGTTATTTGTAATGAAATCTTAGAGCTTTCTGTCCCTCCATTGGCAGCTTCATAATGTAACACATGAGAATTAACCTCATTGGTTCAAACGTGCTGCGTAACACATGGGAGTGAAGCTCATAGAGAGCCTAAGTCCCGCCCCTCCGCTTCCGGCTCATGGGACCTTATTTCGGAAAAAATAAGTGTGATAGTCAATGGCGAGAGACAACTTATCTTTTTATTCCATCTGAACTGTGCCCTGAATTACACATATGATGTTTGTCAATTTAAAAGATAATCCTGAAAGTCAAAAAGTTCGCAATTTGTCATGAAACAGAAGATTAACATTTAGTTTTATGCGAAAATCGCTCAATGATCTACATCATCCGGGAAGCGAATCAACGAGCAAGATCCGCTGCTCGTGTGTGTGCAGTCTGGTACAACACACTCAGGAGACGAGACCGTTCTTCTTCGACTACTTTTTGTTACCGGCTGCTCACCGCTTAGGAGTTTTACCGCCCCCTACCGTATAAGATGACGTACTGATATAGCCGGAGGCGCAAAACGTTCTGTTTACAAGCAGTACGTCATCTTATACGGTAGGGGGCGGTAAAACTCCTAAGCGGTGAGCAGCCGGTAACAAAAAGTAGTCGAAGAAGAACGGTCTCGTCTCAGTTCTCGCGCATGCGCCCATAAGGAAGTAATGGAAAGTCGAATAAAGTCGTTATTTACGTTTTTTTCGCACAAAAAGTAGTCTCGTCGCTTGATAAAGTTATAGTTGAGCCACTGTAGGCACATGGAATATTTAAACCTTTTCTTTTAATGACTTTCTGGGCCGTCAAGAGGCAGTCCCTCAGGCTGTCTATGGAAGAGTCATCCAGCCCTCGGATTCAATCAAAAATATCTTTATTTGTGTTCCGAAGATGAACGAAGGTCTTACGGGGTTGGTACAGCATGGGGGTGAGTAATTAATGACTTAATTTTCATTTTTGGGTGAACTAACCCTTTAAATTGACAAACATCATATGTGTAATTCATGGCTCAATTCAAACGAGATCAAAATATTTGTTGTCTCTCGCCATTGACTAACATACAATATTTTTCTGAAATAAGGTCCCATGGTGGTCGACCGGAAGGGGAGGGACTTAGGCTCTCTATTGGTTCAAACGTGCTGCGTAACACAAGGGAGTCAACCTCATTGGTTTAAACATGCTGCATAAAACCACATGAAACCAACACGGATACAATTAAACCGCCTTTCCACTGCAAACGACATTCCAACCCGATCTCACGATCAAGTCGTACGAATTCGACGAATGATTAAAAAGAGGCTAAATCGTAACAATTCATACAACCTCACTCGTACGAATTAGTAGGATTTTGCTAATGAATTCATATGAATTACCTACCCCTTACTCCGCCCCTAAACCTAACCATCACATGGGTTTAGACAAATCGTACAAATTCGTACGAGTGAGGTTGTACGAATTAGACACTCGAATTCGTACGAATTGGTCGTGAGATAGTGTTGGACATTTGCATACGATTGTCGCGTTTTGCCCCCTAGCGGCAGTCGCACGGAACTTTGAAATTGGTCGTGAAGCAGCCATTACCTCGGCTTATTCACCATGGTAAAATTAACAATTTTAATGAATGTAATGCATATATCCACACAAAACAAATGACCCTCAATACACCTAAAATAAAAACATAGTAGATTTTATAGAACTAATCAACATAATTTTTAATTGAATAATTATACAATAATTATTTCTGCCATAATTATTACTAACCACCTTTTTTTTACAGAAAGTGTTTACAGAATAAGGTTAAAGTGTCAAAATATCGCTAATTCTAACTTTGTGCTCATCATTTTGTTTAGAATATTTGTTTAGAAATGTTCTATATTTAGAAAATGTTCCGAAGCTCAAATCGGATCCGGATTTTCCGCATATGCATATAATTGGAACTCCACGAAAATCCTATACTGATAGATAAAACATATCCGATAGATATAAATGAATGACTTCTGGAAAGGCAGCTTTAGGCTTCTTATATTTGTAATTCAACTAAAAAAAAAAAGGAAAAAAAAAATAGAAGTGATGGATGTATTATAACTTATTTTGTAAACACGTCAAACACGAGTGTTGTATGGCTGGAAAATCATTCTGACCAGTCATCATCCATTATGGGAACTACGTTGCACAAATAACACAATTTCTAGTGAAATCAGTTTAATAATAACAACAGAAAGGAAGAATTAAAAAAAAAAAAAAAAAACGAGAGCAGGTGTCAGGTTAAAAAGTCGAGTGTGGGTGTTTTTGCAACTGCTACAAGAGGGCAGGTTTTGATAAAAGCACATACGCACAAGCAGTCGGTTGTACCACCGTTCCACCACACATGAGTCTGGGGGGGTTCAGACGCAGCGCTGAGCCCACAGGCGGTACAGGAGAGCTGGGTGTGGTTTGGTCTGTCCAGCACATAAAGCAAGTCTGGGCCTCCCACAAAAAGGATGCGTCCTCAAACACATGTGGTTTAGCCCTGTCTGCCCCTAGCTAGGAGATGTGGTCATCCCTAAACTTCCTGCCCGCCCCCTAGTTACACTGTTTCCACGGGCGACTCTCACCTGCTGTGCACCTGTCGGATATATAACGTGCTGCAACTGCTGTCACACGCCGAAAAGGCGCTTCCAATACCGAGGCTTTTATGTAACCGTTACCAAAGACCTGTCTCCCCAACTCGCACGCCTCCAGACAACGAGGGGAAATTCAGAGTGAAAAGGACAAAGAGGGGTGAGAACGGCAGAAAGAGAGAGAGAGAGAGAGAGAATGGAGGAAGCAACAGAAAGAGAAAGTAGAATTGGAAAGTAAACGACTGAATCTCCTGTTTCCAACCCACTACGGAAAAAAGGGACATGTAGACACAGTAAAAGCGCCAAGTTTCTCATGCAAATCTAACATATATACATTGTAAAAAATAAACCGTAAATTTTACTGTAAAAAAACGGCAGCTGTGGTTGCCAGAACTTTACCGTTAAAAAAAAGGTAGGAACGTTAATGGTTTTACAGACTTAACTTAAAATTTACAGTAATAAACCGTATTTTATTTTCTGATAAAATGTTGATTTACCAACTTATTGATATCTGTTTTAGACCATTGTAATACACTGACAACCATCAATCATCACAGCAGTGATGAGAGTTACTTGAGCAATCACAGCTCATCAAAAGTGATTACTTATTTAAGTAATACTTATATAAAGAAGCTGCACAGTGTCATTCACACAAACATTAAACACCATCATGGTAACACACATGAAATTAAAAAATGCAATAAACATTAATTTAACAACATTAAATGTAACATAAAACCCTAATGTACATAACTGATTAGAAAAAAAAAGATAAAACTATGAGGAAATATTTCAACAAAAATACATCAAATGTGAAGTGTCACACAGGGAATTGTGGGAATGTCAATTTACGGATTTTCACTGTAAAATATCCAAAGATTTGTTCTTTTTCACTTTCAAAAACTGTAAATTTAACGGTATTTTACTGTAAAATTATATCACAGTTATTTACCGTATAAAGTACGGAAACTTTCTGTTAACCAATTAACAGTTTTGCACTGTAGCATTTTACAGTCTTTTACTGTTAAAATCACAGATATTTTTTACAGTGACACACTAAGATCATACAAAACATGTCATAAATATGATCTAACATATGTCACTGTAAATCTTAAAAATAAGCGTATTTGTATTGAACTATTACATTTTGATTTGATGGTCCACTTTAGACATTCTGACTATAAGTAACATTGGAAATAAGTGTTAACTAACTCTCTTTAGAGTATTAGTAGACTTGGTAGGTTTCAGGTTAGTCGAATAAGTTATGTAGTTGCAAAGTTACACTGTAAAAATGAATGTGCTTCATCTAATCAAAAAAAAAAATTGTGGCAACAGATTACAAGCAATATTATTAATTCAATTTAACAAAAGAATTGATTAATAATTAATCAAATTAATGCCTTAAAAGTTAACCATTTCAAATGAGTAAAACGTACAAAAAAAATTACATTTAAGTCACCATTGTGGTGATCGGTGTTTGTTTTATAATTACGTTTTTCTCCAGTGATTCTGCTTGTTAACATCAGGTGTCTTCAATGTTGGCAATTTAAAATATATAGTTCTTAATTAATATTTGATGTCTGTCTGTTATTCAGATATTTTTGTTTATTTTTTGTGGTGTAAACTTTACTCATTCCTTAATTTGATTAATTTTTACTCAATTCTAATTTGTTCAATTTAATTAATAATATTGTTTGTAATCTTTTGCCACAATTTCATTGATTAAATAAAGCATATTCATGCTAATAAGTGAATGTAGGATATTTATATACAGTGATGTGAATAGGTTTGGACACCCATGCTAAAGTTGCGTAAAAAGAGGAATAAAAAAATAATTTTTGGAATTTTTTCTTAATGACTTAATTTTAAAAAATGAGGAAAAATCCAACCTTTAAAGACACCAATTTTCTTTGTGAATGAATAATGTATCATAAATAAATAAATATTCTTCTTTAAAATACAGGGTGCAAGTCAGGACACCCCATGTTAAATTCCCATAGAGTCAGGCAGATTTTTATTTTTTAAAGGCCAGTTGTGTCATGGATCCGGGATAATATGCATCCTTATAAAGTTTCCATGGCCTTTGGGATTAAAATATCATCACACACCCTTCACCATACCTAGAGATTGCCTGATTCTATGGGAAATTAATGGGTGTCCTGACTTATGCACCCTGTATTTTAAGGAAAAATATTTATTTATTTATGATACATTATTCATTATTCTTAAAGGTTGGATTTTTCCTCATTTTTCTAATTAAGGCATTAAGATCAATTTCCAAAAAAAAAAGATTTTTTATTCCTCTTTTTAGGCAACTTTAGCATGGGTGTCCAAACTTATTCACAAGACTCTATATAAATATATAACTATAGCGTTTACAATCACTTCTTAACATTAATTCTAGCCTTTATTCTCTCTTTTATCTAAAGACACACACATACAGACACAAAGTTCACATATCTACACACGTGTTTCACTTGCAGCCTTTGCTTGAGCCACGTGAGGATTCCTTCTCATAATTAGCTTGCAATTACGCCACAGATAATGATCGTACTCATTTCAGTTTAATGTTAAAAAAAAAACAAGCGAGAAAAGGCCCGAAAAAGAGGTATGGGCCGACGTCTCAGAGGATAGTGAAACAAAAGGGGTGGAAATAAGCGAGAGAGGATGATTTTGAGTTAATGAATTAAACTCATTGCTTTGCATAATTACTAAAGATCAGAAGATTTTGCACCTTCAACACGTTTTCTTTACCGCCTTTAACATGCTCTCCTACACACGCACACATAATTCTAGCATTGACTAGATGACACCTTTCCCACACTACATGCACATACACGCATTTACATATTTTTTTCTTTTAATATAAGGCTAAAGTCAATTGGACCTAACCCTAAAAGAAGTATACTTTGGCATACTGGTCAAATAATAGTCCCACTTTTCTTCGATGGTCCACTTTAGACATTCAAACTACAAGTAATGTTGTAACCACATGTCAACTAACTCTCATTCAGTTATAACTGGAATGAGAAAAAGAAAAAGTATTTTTGTGAAAAAGAAGTATACTTTGGCATACTTTAAAAAAAGGTCAAATAATTGTACCACTTTTTGAACCAATTGTACCCATTCATTTACAATTACGTGTCAACTAACTTTCATTAGAGTTTTAGAACTTTGTTAGTAGACTGGTATTAGTTTGGGTGAGTAAAATAAGTTTTCATGTAGTTGTAGTTAGTCAAATGTCTGTTGGGTATGTAAACACACATTTGCACACAAACACACACTAGTAGCAGTGCGATACAAGTGTAGGTGTGTGTTGTGATATTTTACATTTCAAACCCTCCCACATCTGGGCCTGATATCCGGTTGTGTTAAAAGTAGGGAAATCACATACAGATCCATCGTATAGATAGATGATCTTGGTCCGACACACACACATGCTTCAAGTTTTCAACAAATAAGACCTCATAAAAACATACCTTTAGAGGCTCACAACACTCTAAAAATGCTGGGTTGTTTTAACCCAACTTTGGGTCAAATATGGAAAAACCAAAACGTTGGGTTAAAAATGTCAATAAAAAAATTTAACCCAATGGCTGGGTTTGTCTATTTTTGACCCAAAATTGGGTTAAAACAACCCAGAAATTTTTTAGAGTGAATTTAAAATGAATAAAATGATCATTATGTGTTCACCTTCATGTCATTCTAACTCCCTATGGCTATTTACTTTATATAAAGCAGAAATCTTGTTATTCAAAATTGGCACTTCAACATGTCATTGGCACCAAACCCAATTTTGGGTCAAATATGGACAAACTCAAACATTGGGTTAAAAATGTAATTTAAAAATGTAACCCAATGGCTGGGGGTTACGTATTTGACCCAAAATTGGGTTAAAACAACCCAGCATTTGTGTGTAAGTGTATAGCATCTATGTTTCCATTCAAGTTGTGAATAAAGCAGCTTTCCGTCCCATATGTTAAAAAAAGGGCCAAATTAGTGCAAAATAAAGTTGTAGCCACCGATGCTCTTGTAAATGGTACTTGCGGTTAAGAGCGCAGACAAAACACTCAGACAAACTTAACGTGCTAATGATCAGGACAAATGGCTAATATCAATGATTGGTTTCTTTTGTTCTTCAAGCTAATTATTCAGTCACATGACTAGAGACAAAAATCACATGATTTGACCCGCATTAAGAATTTATATGGTAAATGTGTTCCCATGGCAGTTTATGAACATGTCTTCTTAACAAAATGCGAGTGCATTTTACTGTCTGTGCATATATATATATCTTTCTTTTAACCCAGCATTTAAAATTAAAAATGAAAGAAAACCTGCTGTCATACACATCTTTTGTGATTTTTTTATTTATTTATTTTTTTAATTTTGATGTTATAGAAAAGGGGAAGATATGGATCCCATCCACAAATAAAGTTATTCGAAAGACTTTGACTTCTGAAGATAGTTTGAAAAAAAAAAAAGTTGTATGGTCTACATATATCATGTTCTTTACTGTTGCAATATTTCTCTCTGAGATTAATATCCGGCGTCAAATTACTGTTTAACAAGAAGGTCAACAGACTAGTAACTATGATCTTTCTTGAAGAAAACTACTGGATCAATGTCAAACTCCATCTACTTCATCCAAACCCTTCTGCGTTTGAGTAGATATGAGTTCAATCCATATTTTCTCAGTCTCCTGCTCTCTATGAATAATCATTTTAATCTAAATGGACCCATCTCTGAAAGGACACATTGCTTGTGATGATTAATCACCGCACCGTCTGAAATAAATTAATTTACATATCTAGGAACAAAAACATTATTTATTTGAGTTCGACACACCTGGTCGGCAAACCGCTGCCCGCACCGCAACACACTGCAGGAAAGCGCAATAAAGCCAGAAGAGTTATGATTATCATCTCAGTCATAATGCCTGCGTCAATAAGATGAATGCAGGCGAGGGAGCGCAGGGACGCCGACTCCTGCTTTTAATAAATCCCACATCACCGCTCGCCAAAGCTCGTCATCACTGCCATGACAACCGCATTTATTTTAGGACAGTTTGATAAATTAATTTGTTTTATCGGATAAGAATACATTCGCCGCCGAATTGGTCTTGACTGAGAAATGAAATACGGCAAAGCAAAGCGAAACTCTCTGGTTAGCTTAGAAGTCGTGAGGTGGTTTTGAGTCAGGTGTGTGGTAAAATCAAAACTTTTTAGGTTTTGATAATGAAGCAAAAGTCAACTTTAGACATGTATTTGGCATGTTTCATCCAAAACACATTGTATCTAACGCATACATTTTATGTTTTGTATTCCTTGAGAATCAACTGAAACATTGTTGCCCCATGCTCTGGTTGATAAATGTGTACATTTACTCCGAACTTGTGCAAACTTAATTTATTCAATAAATTGACATTACAATAAAAAATGTATACAAACACTCTAAAAAAATGCTGGGTTGTTTTAACCTAACTTTGGGTCAAATATGGACAAACCCAAAGGTTGGGTTAAAAATTTAATTAAAAAAAATTGCTTGGTTTGTCCATATTTGACCCAAAGTTGGGTTAAAACAACCCAGCAATTTTTAGAGTGAATGTTTTATACAGAAATTCAATGCTATTTTTCATGAACATATTAAGTAAAAAATGTTACAATTGTTCATAATCCTTAACAGTTCCACCTACTAAAGAGTCTAGAATCTATACACTCTAAAAATGCTGGGCTGTTTTAACCCAACTTTGGGTCAAATATGGACAAACCTAAACATTGGGTTACAAATTTAATTAAAAAATTGCTGGGTTTGTCCATATTTGGCCCAAAGTTGGGTTAAAACAACCCAGCAATTTTTAGAGTGAATATTTTATGCAGAAATTCAATGCTATTTTTCATGAACTTATTAAGTATAAAATATTACAGTTGTACATAATCCTTAACAGTTCCACCTACTAAAGAGTCTAGAATCTATACACTCTAAAAATGCTGGGCTGTTTTAACCCAACGTTGGGTCATATATGGACAAACCCAAACGTTGGGTTAAAAATTTAATTAAAAAATTGCTGGGTTTGTCCATATTTGACCCACAGTTGGGTTAAAACAACCCAGCAATTTTTAGAGTGAATGTTTTATACAGAAATTCAATGCTATGTTTCATGAACATATTAAGTATAAAATATTACAGTTGTACATAATCCTTAACAGTTCCACCAACTAAAGAATCTAGAATCTATACAATCTATAAATGCTGGGTTGTTTTAACCAAACTTTGGGTCAAATATGGACAAACCCAAACGTTGGGTTAAAATTTTAATTAAACATTGCTGGGTTTGTCCACATTTGACCCAAAGTTGGGTTAAAACAACCCAGCAATTTTTAGAGTGAATATTTTATGCAGAAATGCAATGCTATTTTTCATGAACTTATTAAGTATAAAATATTACAGTTGTTCATAATCCTTAACAGTTCCACCTACTAAAGAATCTAGAATCTAAACACTCTAAAAATGCTGGGTTGTTTTAACCCAACGTTGGGTCATATATGGACAAACCCAAACATTGGGTTAAAAATTTAATTAAAAAATCGCTGGGTTTGTCCATATTTGACCCAAAGTTGGGTTAAAACAGCCCAGCAATTTTTAGAGTGGATATTTTATGCAGAAATTCAATGCTATTTTTCATGAACATATGAAGTATAACATGTTACAGTTGTACATAATCCTTAACAGTTCCACCTACTAAAGAATCTACAATCTATACAATCTATAAATGCTGGGTTGTTTTTCAACCCAACTTTGGGTCAAATATGGACAAACCCAAACGTTGGGTTAAAAATTTAATTTAAAAATTGCTGGGTTTGTCCATATTTGACCCAAAGTTGGGTTAAAACAACCCAGCAATTTTTAGAGTGAATATTTTATGCAGAAATTCAATGCTATTTTTCATGAACTTATTAAGTATAAAATGTTACAGTTGTACATAATCCTTAACAGTTCCACCTATTAAAGAATCTACAATCTATACACTCTAAAAAATGCTGGGTTGTTTTAACCCAATTTTGGGTCAAATATGGACAAACCCGAAATGTTGGGTTAAAAATGTAATGTAAAAATTTAACCCAACGGCTGGGTTAGTCCATATTTGACCCAAAGTTGGGTTACAACAACCCAGCATTTTTTAGAGTGTACAATCTATAAATGCTGGGTTGTTTTAACCCAACTTTGGGTCAAATATGGACAAACCCAAACGTTGGGTTAAAAATTTTATTAAAAATTGCTGGGTTTGTCCATATTTGACCCAAAGTTGGGTTAAAACAACCCAGCAATTTTTAGAGTGTATTCCTTGTTTTATTCACTTAAAATAAAAAGCCACATTCCCAGACTACTCCATAATCTCTACTTTTAATTCGTGCTGCCTAGAAATAGCACTCACTGATATACGACTGCTTTATAACAGATGCAAGGGACCCTTTTTTAACATCTATTCAGTTTTAACAAAACTAAGTGCTTCCCTCATACACAAATTTGTTTCAGCTCCCTGTGAGTGTTCATCGGCTATTTGAGAGTGTGTATTTGGGTTGACAGCTTTATGTTTGATCTATACTCTAAAGAAGAAAAAGAGGAAAGCTACAGAGAAAGTGATAAGAGAAAACTCCAGTGTGTTGCAAGAGAGAAAGAGAGAGAAAGAGAGAGAGACATATCTGATATCAAGCCACAGGTCAAGCAGGCACACACTCACGCACAGACACACACTCGAGAAGACAAACTGGAGGAATGTGAGCTGGTGGAACAGCCTGCCTGATGGGTATCAAATGGAGCATCTTAGATAAAGACGCTTCTGCCAGACTTCACTTACACACAAACACACAAACCAAAACATCCCCACCAAAACAGGCCGAAGTCGTCACCAGACACATGCAGGTACATGCAAAGACACACACAGTGCGTCCCCCGCAAGGAAGAAAGCGCATATTGACGTTTTAGAAAGCGGAATTTGCGTACACCACAAAAGCATCGGTAAAGCAATCAGCAAAATCCCCGACCAAGCAAGGATGTTGGCTGTTATCGCAAATCTACACCATATCAAGTTGCGATACACAAATGCTAAACATCGAAGCGCAAATGGTAGTCGGAGTGCTTAGGTGTAGTTAACCTCCTTATCGTAACGCAGCGCGCTGCAGAATCAATAATAACCGTGCCGCACCAATCTCCATGTCCGCCCAGGCGAGGAGGGAGCCAACATTCCCTTCAAAATGGAGGTAACGTTGAAATGTTTAATCTCTGCGGCAGTATGATAAGATTGCTTCCTCCATTTTGGTTCCAATGCATCTGAACCATCTCCCCTGTGCCAGGTCTGTGTGGGATGTGGCGTAGAAGCCTTCTTTATCTCCAAACCCAAGAGTATCTCAGCTTTGTATCTCGGGCCCCCACATGAACCGAAGGGGAAAGGGATGGCGGGTAATCTTCATCATCTCCGATCCAAATAGACTTCTAAATGCTTGCTACATGCCTGCATTTAAGGCTCCTTTCCCTAGAAGGTCACCATCAAGGCCTCTCAGATGACATTCACTCATAACCACACAATTAATACAATAAATGCTAATGTAAATGTGTTTGTCACGTCCCATGAGGCGCCATTCACAACCCTTTTACTTACTTAAAGTGAAGCATTTGTAACTACACAGACTATTCAGTGGAAAACAAGTGAGGATTGCAAAACTTTTTTTCCCCATCTAGAATCAATTAGCATTGACAGGGAAATATCTTATCCGTCCACTTACATGACAACATGACTTTTGCCTAAACATACACGCCACTTTCAAGTCAAGTGGCGTGTTATCTTTTCGCATTCTGAGCTGTCCGCGTGTACTTGTGTTGTCTACGCCGTTAAATGTCCGAGTGAAACGAAGCAAAATGTAGATCTACATCTGGGGAGACATTTTTTTTTTCCTTAGGATGGTAGGGGAAGACTCATAAATCGTATTAACCCCAGTGACGGTTATCTGAACTACATAAATTACTTAAAGGATTAGTTCACTTTTGAAAAAACTTTTGCTGATAATTTACTCACCCCCATGTCATCCAAGATATCCATGTCTTTCTTTCTTCAGTCGAAAAGAAATTAAGGTTTTTGATGAAAACATTCCAGGATTTTTCTCCTTATAATGGACTTCCATGGGAACCAGGTCCAACCGAGGTCCAAACGACAGTTAATAACAGTTTCAGATGCAGCTTCAAATGTCTTTAAACGACACCAGACGATGAATAAGGGTCTTATCATGCGAAACGATCGGTTATTTCAAAGCTTATTCCAAAAATGTAACTTTTCTAAGGACAAATGCTAGCCTTTCTCCATTCTGTGAGGCGCGTTTGCAACGTCACGTATTACGTAATTACGTTCAAAAGGTCACGGGCGACGTAGCCAGAAGTACAGAGTCAGAGTGTTTACAAGTTGAACGCATAGGTTGAACGTGAACTCAACTAACTCAAACGCCGTTTACAAAAAAGGAATTAAAAGGTAAAACAACGATGTCGGACGATTTTGATTCTGTACTTCCGGCTACGTCGCCCGTGACCTTTTGAACGTAATTACGTATTACGTGACGTTGCAAACGCGCCTCACAATATATTACAAGGCTAGCATTTAGAAAAGTTATATTTTTGGAATAAGCTTTGAAATAACCGATCGTTTCGCATGATAAGACCTTTATTCATCGTCTGGTGTCGTTTAAAGACATTTGAAGCTGCATCTGAAACTGTTATAACTGTCGTTTGGACCTCGGTTGGACCTGGTTCCCATTGAAGTCCATTATATGGAGAAAAATCCTGGAATGTTTTCATCAAAAACCTTAATTTCTTTTCGACTGAGGAAAGAAAGACATGGACATCTTGGATGACATGGGGGTGAGTAAATTATCAGCAAAAGTTTTTTTAAAAGTGAACTAATCCTTTAAGTTGATTTGACAAAAGAAAACATGTTGTGATTACAAATCAGGAAAATATTTTTTTACAGTGACAAATCTTACTGTAGAATATTTTTAAAGAGATTTTTCAAGTTAAAAAACAAAAACAAACTTTTTTATGGGTTTTTACTCATGGGTAAAATCTTCCAAAAAACTTAATAATATTATAAGTACAGTATATAACAAATAACTTCAACCTGTAAAATGTCATTGGGTCTTATAGAGTTGTTTGCAGTTTTGTTAAATAAATGACTACTAATTCAACTTTTTGTCACCAGAAATGTGTCAACAGGGTCCATGTTGATTTGACAAATCATTTAATAATAATGAATGTCAGAAATTGTTAGTAACAAGAGGCCTATTCCATGCTGCGGTGTTCAAATTCAATAAGAGGAGACTGCAAGGCCGTTAAGTTAACCAGCTCTGGAAAAAAGCTCCCCTCCCACCTCCCCATTCTTAATGTCATCTGAATGCTCTTTGATGGAGGCGTAACCTTATTTCAAACTGTGTTAACCTTGGCTCTTCCTCCTTCCCTTTCGCTCCGTCTCGTTTATTTACCCAGGAACTATCTGCACGCGGGGCGGTTTCGCGCTCTGATGAGCGCTTTATCTCTGAGCCCACCTTTCGCCTGCGTTGGTCTTGCGTTGGGTATCGGTGTTAATTATCTCGCCGTATTCCCCCTCTCCCGCCTATCAGATGGCCTCATCGCCACTACGTAATTATACGCGGCTCACGGCCGCCCGCCCCTCTCTCACGGGACTTGTGGGAGAAGTGTGGAGGACAGCAGAGACTTCATGGTGTGCAGATTGCTTTGATTTTTTTTTTTTTACAAATCGAATAAATACACAAGATGGCATGTAGAAGAGAAAATCTAAATGGCGATCTACTAAGAGAAGTTGCAACTTTGAGTATTTAACTTCAACATGTCATTTGCACCATTTGTACTGTCATCAATGTATTAATTACCAACCAACCACCAAAATATTTCCAGCATTGGGTAAAAACATACAATTCACTTCAGTTTCCAGCTTAAATGGATACTAGTGGCAAATAAAACAACAACTTGTACATTTTTTTAACGCAAATTATTGGGACAGATTACTGACGTAAACAAAATCATGCATTTCCTTGCACAATACAATGTTATGACCTCAAAATGCTTTAGTGTATGATTTGTAAACTAATAACAGACAAGGCATAAGCCAAGTCCCAAACTAAAATGTATGTTTGAGCCGTTTTAAATGAAAGCAACTTGCACTATATCATTGTGTCAAGATGCAAATTTTTTTAACTACTTTAATGTCCTAATTTAAGGGGCAGTTGTGGTCTAATTGTTGGAGAATCAGACTGGTAACCCGAAGGTTGCAGGTTTGATTCTCAATGTTGGCAGGAAATGACTAAGTTGCCCTTGAGCAAGACACCTAACCCCCAATCACTCCCCGGGCGCCATAGCAAATGGCGTGTGCCCACGGTTTGCAGTATGTGTGTGTGTTCACTACTCACTGCTCCTAATGTGTGTTCAGTGCACTAACTTGGATGGGTTAAATGCAGAGGACCATACCATACTTGACCTTCATGTCACTTCATGTTCCTTAATTGAACGAAGGCCTAATCCTAGCTAAATCTAAAACCAAGCCTTTATAGTTTACATCAAATAACCAGCTCCATATTCATAGCATTGCACATGCGATGTGGAGCACTTAGGTACAAGTCACATAATATACGAGTCACGATAGCTCAAAGACCTACGTTCTAACGTTTCCTTTTGTTAAAGGAGTAGTTCACCTTTTAAAAAAAACAACTTTTGCTGATAATTTACTTACCCGCATGTCCTCCAAGATGTCCATGTCATTCTCTCTTCAGTTGAAAAGAAATTAACGTTTTTGATGAAAATATTCCAGGATTTTTCTCCATATAATGGACTTTACTAGCAACCAAACGGTTCAAGGTCCAAAAGACAGTTTCAGTGCAAACTGCAAACTGTTCAAAGGGCTTTAAACAATTCCAGTGTCTTATCAATCGAAACGATTGCTCGTTAAAAAAAAAAAAACAAAGTTTAAGTTTTATAAGCTCAAATGTTCGCCTTACTCTGTTCTGTGATGCATGTTTGTGATTCTCCTGTTCGAACTCGTTTATCAAAATGAACGAATCTTTTTTCGTGTCATTTGGTTCATTCAACGAGCGAAATGAACGAGTTGACTCGGAAAAAGATTTGTTCATTTTGATAAACGAGTTTGACAAGACCCTAAACGCTTGATAAGACCCTTATTCATTGTCTGAAATCGTTTAAAGCCCTTTGAACAGTTTGCAGTTTGCACTGAAACTGTCTTTTGTAACTTGAACCGTTTGGTTCCCATTGAAGTCCATTGTATGGAGAAAAATCCTGGAATTTTTTCATCAAAAACCTTAATTTCTTTTCGACTGAAGAAAGAAAGACATGGATATCTTGGATGACATGGGGGTGAGTAAATTATCAGCAAAAGTTTTTTTTTTTAAGTGAACTACTACTTTAACACTGTCGGTTTTCAGGTTTAGGGTAGTGTTTTTCTAATTAGCTGAGGTTAACTATTTCAGAGCATTTTACCAACCGCATAACAACACCCTAGCAACCACCCAAAAAGCACCTTGACCTTGTAATAGACAAGCACTCTAAATCTATTGGCAACTGCATAGCAACACCCTGGCAATGTGGCAGTCAGTTTTACTCTACACAACAAATTAAGTTGTATACTCTTCAACATTTATAAGCTTGTATAAAATTGTATAAATGACCTAAAACATTTACTTTTTGCAACTTTACAAGTAATATAATTTAGTCTCTATATGGACTCATTGGATTTAGCTTACTTTTGAGTATTTCAGCCTCAAATATTTACATTTTGGCCACAAAGTACAATTTTTGTTTAAAAACGTGCACACACTTGCTTAGTTTAGCTTTAGCACAGGTTTAATTTCATAGTTTCTCTTTTCCTTCACCTTTGCATCTGTCTCCCAGTTTCCATTCCCCATCCATTCATTTCGTCTCTCTTTCTTGTAATAAAGCTGTGCTCCACTCCAAAGACTCCATGACCTTCGCTCAACTCTCCGACTCCATTGTAGCAATGAGAGAAGTAATTAATGCGTTATCCTCTCATCTGAGTGTCGTCTTTTTAACGGAGGTGTACGGCTCCCTCTGTTTCTCACACACACTTAATTAACTTGCGTTCCCCTTCGTCCAATCCTTACCACACAGTCCTTTCTTTTCTCTTCTGACGGACGTTCATTCACAATGAACAATGGATGTGGACTCGCGGCGAGTCACGGATGTACCGTTCGGTCGAAGTTGTCAAGTGAGGGTGACGAGAAAGTTAGTAAGAGGAAAGTAGAAAATGATAAGAGTAAAAGAGTTCAACGCAAATGTACGTCAGATTTTAAAAAAAGGAGACCGAGATGCCGGGACAAGAGGCAAGGAATGAGAAATCGCTTTAGGCCCTGTTTTGCACAGCATTTAAGAACGAAACCTCAACCTTGACATTGAGTACACAGAATTATACTGTGAATAATATAAAAGACTGTTGATTTTGTTGTAGTTGTTTTACATATTAAAACATTTTAGATCAGTTTCATATCAACCTCTGGGACATTTAAGTGTATAAAGTAAATAAAAAAACACAACTATCAAAGCTCAGCACAAAATATGAAATGACAGATGGTAATTTGATGTTGGAAATTCAATTATTAATGCACTGTATGTTCACATCAAGCACATTTGATGGTCCAAAACATTGTTTTGTTGCAATGTTGATGACAAACATTGGTGTGGATAGTTTTGAGACACCAAAAATGTTATAATTTGTGTTGTTTGGTTGGATCAGACTTACGGTATTTAGATTGCATTGAACATACTGTGCAAAATATATGATGGTTGATTACTATACATTTATTTATAATACATAAGTTTAATCCTTTTTTTCCACAAGCCAATTCAGTTCATTCGGGTTTCAACAGGAAACTATTGAAAACTGGACTAATAGTTTTGATGCAAAAAGTTGCTTGTGAATATTTTAGACTTGACTGGTATTGTGTAGTCGCATCAGACACCAAAACAGGCCTTCAGACAATGACGCATATGTGCTTTTCTGAATGATACCTGACACTGGCTTTTTCTACATATATTCAGGCCTTCCTCATTGTAAGAGGAAATGCAAATCTAGTCTCAGGTCATTGGCAAAGGGCACGCGCCCCCATCGCTGCCTCATTTTACCCCACGCTGACCCATCCAGGTGCTTCTCCAACTGTGGGCTTGCATTCACTCTCAGTACAACAGTATGAAAGCTGATCTAGGATCAGGTTTCTCAGTGTCCATTTTGATATGGGATTCAACAACAATGCTGATCTAGTGACAGCTCTGAGAGTCCCTGAGGCCGGCGCATTTGACTGTGAGGTTCGTGTGTCCTCAGAAGTCTTAAAATCCATCCAGACCACTGAGATGCATTAGCATGCTAAGTGACTGACAGCCTGGTGTTTATATAGGCTTTGTTCAAGACAAACTGACCCTTGAGGGACCAAACAAGGAGCAGGGGTCCCTGTCAGGTCAAGGGTCAAAATGTGATGACCCTTAGGCTGGCTTTGTCCCCTTTGATTAAAGCCCTCAGTGTTTCTGAAAGTTGCGTTAAAGACAGGGTCGTCTTTAAGGGGGGAAAACCTGGAACGTTAATGAGAATTAAGGGCCCAGTAAAAACCTCTATGGTACAGCCTATTCATTGGGCTTGGATAAAAGGGAGCTCACCCATTAATGTGGCTGTGGTTACATGAGGTACAAATGATATAAATACTGTTCGTTTTCTCACACAAACCGCTCGTTTCGTGTCTTGGGCCATCAATGCGTACTTACATTTACGAGTCATTAAATCATGTTTAATTTGGACTTCTCTGTGCATGCTCTTTGAGGTGGTGACCATAGACCTGCATTATATGACTGATAGACAACAATAGTTTGACTGAAAAATGTCAACATTGAAAATACTGTGGAAACAAAGACACCTACATCTTGGATGCCCTTGAGGTAAACTAAAACATATCAAAAATTAATTTCAAATTAAATTATCCCTTTAACATGTTGTCCTAGGCCAAGAGAAAATTAGCAATATAGCATGAAAATATCATGTATCTGAGATCTTATGGTAGTGACACACTAGACTCCTTTCTCACACACACACACACACAAATTTACACACACAAAATATATACACACATAACATATTACATATATAAATTGGGGCTGTGAAACGATTAATCGTGATTAATCGCATCCAAAATAAAAGTTTGTGTTTTCATAATATATGTGTGTAGTGTGTATAATTATTTTGTATATATAAATACACACACATGCATGTATAGATTTATATATATTTATACAAAATTAACATAAATATTTGATATATTAATAACACATTTTTCTTAAATATATACATGCATACGTGTGTATTTATATATACAAAATAATTATACACATTACACACACATATATTATGTAAACACAAACTTTCATTTTGGATGTGATTAATTGCGATTATACATTTATATACATATATATATATATATATATATATATATATATATATAAACACACACATTTATACACATATACATTTACACACATCCAAATAAATGTTATTTACAATTTTGGTGATGGAGTTTATGTAGTTTGACTGAAAAAAAAAATAAGCACAAGTAGTAAAATGATATAATGAAAAAAAATAACAAAAATAAAAAGTACTTTATAAATAATATTATAAATTATATTTTAAAAAAATGTATTTACAAGATTTCTGCAGCTAAATTTTTGACATTTTGGTTTGTTTTCATAAATATCTGTGTTGACAACTGGTTTACTATGTGTGAATATTTTAGCTTATCTTAACTTTAATATATGTTTTAATAAATATGAAGTATTGATTTATGGTCTGAAGAAGTGGGTTTAGGCCTACAGTGAACAGTGCATTTGTGTACTAAAAAAAAAACATGTTTTCATCATATTCATCATTACTTTCAGAGTTGAAATTGAGCAATTTTGAAAAACGATAGTAGAAAGCTAAACCCTTGGGAACATTTTTTTTTTTCATTCCTAAGAATTATAAATACAATTTAAGAAAAGAGCATTTCAGTAATGGTAAATTTGCTGACAGAACAGGAAGAAAGGAGAGAGTATATCATATAGAGTCACTCGCCCTCAGATGTCAAAGAGCAATGTATATCATCTCTTGTGTTCATCTTTCTTATAATTAAAACTCAGCAGAGACCAGTGTTTTAGGGTATAGCTATTATAAAAACCATTTCGACATTAGTCGGGCTGTGTTTGTAACATGGTTTTATTTTGCTTTTTGAACTTAGCAGTAATAAATTACACACTGGCGAAGCACGGCTGAGCAGCTCCTATCTTTTTAATTTTCTAAATGCAATTCATTGCTCCGAACATGGGCTCGAAACATTAATTAATTTGTATTTGATAATTTGCACATTTTCATAGCATGACATGAGTGAATTTCGCCTCTCTCTTTAAACTTTGCTCTGCCTATACAAGTTTAATTAAGCAGAATCTTTCTGCATTATCGACAGCATGAATTGGAGGCTTTTTAAACCATATGAGGTGTGGATAGCCTTATATATATATTTCTTTTTTTTTTTTAATTTGGAAAAGCGAAAGCATTTGAAAACTAAGCATATAGGGGTTGCTGGAGGTGGTGTGCATTTAATCGTAATTTACAAAGAGACTGAAAAATAAATAGAACTTAGAAAATCAGTCACACGCTCGCACAATTGTGCGACTGTTGTAATTAAACCAGTGCGTGTGTTTAGCCGAAGAGTTTTTGAGCCCGTATAGGTACAACAATTATTAGTTTTCCTGTCAAGCATGTTGTCGTGAGATGCTGAGGCGGAAACTTGAGGGGCAGATTGAGAGATGTGCGTAGAAGTTGTAAAAACGTTCGTATATTTATCTAATCAGCCTGATTGCATCAGATTAATGCACAAACACACACACTCCTGTGGTCTACATGCACTCTGGCCTTTTCAGCATAATCCATGTCCGATCTTCCATGGTTGCAACATTTACGCAACACGACAGATGAGCAAGATCTCCTCAGAGAAGAGACATGCATACACCCTTGTCGAAATTTCAGAAATGCCCATGTCCACTTCATCCAACGCTCTTTAATTCCTCCAGGTTCTTAAGTTTCCTAATACTGTTGAATGAGTGAGAAACCACTTCACACAACTTTGTAACAAACAACTCAAACCGATTCGATAACCAATTAAGACCGTTCTGCCAATTGCTTGCTCAGCTCTTTGAGGAGAATCGACCCAAAAGAGTGATTCAGTTGAGAATGGAGGATTAAAACAACATCGGCCAGCGTACCAAAGTAGAGTTTACTTGAGTAAGAGTAAAAAGTAATCTGTAAAAAAAGCTTTTTTGAAATTGTAAATAGAACAAAGGTTATTGTAGTCCGCTTTAAACATTAATACTTCAAAATGTTTCATTTAATGCATTTACTTAAATTCTAAATAGAAATGGTTTCAAAGTAAATCTTACACCACTTTCTGTGTACCCACCTTCAAATCTATTCTTAAAAGTCACTACTTTCCAAAAAGTCACAGAACTAATGAATGGTGGTTGTTGGCACTCACATATGACAATGTCAATGTCATCTTTATTTGTATAGCACTATTAAAACAACACAAGTTGACCAATGTGCTTTACATTCTCACTATAAAATAAAATAGAGACATACTACAATAGTAATAGCATAAGAATAAAAAAAGAACAACATAAAAACATTTAAGATGAATAGGCCATGGCAAACAGATATGTCTTAAGTTGTGCTTTAAAAGCATGTACAGAGTCAGCATCCCTAACATATGATGGCAAACTATTCCAAAGTCTTGGCGCTACTACTACAAAAGCCCGATCCCCTTTCTGGCTTAACTTAGTCCGTGGAATTTTCAGCAACTTTTGACCTGATGATCTCAAATTTCTTCCAGATTGATACTCTATTAATAGAGCTGATAAATAAGTCGGTGTAAGGTCATGGAGTGATCTGTATACCAATAAAAGAATTTTAAAATCAATTCTATATTGCACAGGGAGCCAATGTAGAGCGATCAGAGATGGAGTGATGTGTTCTCGTTTTTTAATATTCAATAGTAATCTCGCAGCCGCGTTTTGGACCTTTTGCAGCCGTAAGATAGAAGCGTGATTAATATAAAGAGTCGCAATAATCAAGTTTTGACGATATAAGCGCATGAATAGCAATTTCAAGGCTCTTATACGTCAAACACGATTTCAACTTGGCCAGGTTTCTTAGATGAAAGAAACTTGTCTTCACCACTTGGTTTATTTGAGCATTTAGCTTCAGAGAGCTGTCGATGTAAACACCCAAGTTTTTAACATGTTCTTTAATATGTATTGAGAGTTGGCCGAAATTTAAGTCCGCTGCGCTTCTTGATATGTTACATATGACATAAATAATAGTCAATAAAACTCCAATTATAATGAGCTTTTTAAACCTAAACTAGTCCAAAAAGAATTACTTGCTTTCATTACACACACAAATTAATAAATAATAATAAATACAAATATTTTTTTTTTTTTCTCAGATTTTGAAAACTCTTCTTGATCGACATAAAATGCTTCCAAGATCGACTTCTCGACAATATATAATATAACTGACGTCTTGGGACGTCTTTTGACCATACGTCAATATCCGCCTTTTTAGGGTACCCTTAAACGTCGGTTACATGATGATCCAACCCGATCTCACGACCAAGTCGTACGAATTCGACGAATGATTAAAAAAGTGGCTAATTCGTAACAATTCATACGACCTCACTCGTGCGAATTAATACGATTTTGCTAAATCGTACATATTTTACGAATTGGCCGATTCGTATGAATTCGCACGAATGACCTACCCCTTGCCCCGCCCCTAAACCTAACCATCACGTGGGTTTAGACAAATCGTACGAATTAGTACGAGCGAGGTCGTACGAATTCGACGCATGATTAAAAAGTGGCTAATTCGTACTAATTCGTACGACCTCGCTCGAATTGGTCGTGAGATAGTGTTGGATGATCCCGGGCCGTCATACAACTGACGCTTTACCTTTAATGTCGGTTAGGGTGACGGGGTAGGTTTAGGGTTTAGGTCTGGGGTAGGGTTAGGATCCGATAACGTCATCGAACCGACGTTTAAGGATACCCTAAAAAGGCAGATGTTGACGTATGGTCAAAAGACGTCCCAAGACGTCAGTTATATATATTATATATTGTCGATTGCAGTCGAGAAGTCGATCTTGGAAGCATTTTATGTCGATCACGAAGAGTTTTCAAAATTCAAAAAAGTTGGTGATTCCTGTAACATTACTGTTTTACGGTCAATAGTACTAATCGGCTGATTGTCAAAGCCACACCACTGACATATATATGGTAGAAGATATATGATATTATATATATATAATAGATACATGCAAATCCAGCCCAGATGAAAAAAGCAAACGCTCTCTAATATAAAGTAACTAAGTAACACAGTTTTTAGGGAGTAACACTATATTGTAACGCATTACTAAATGTAACTTTCCCCAACACTGCCCATCAATTACATCTGAATATGTTTTTGAGGTAATGGAGGGTTCATGCTCTCTAAAACCCTAAACTGATCATGAGGGTTAAGAGCCAATGATGACTCAATAAAACAATGCCAGTTGGCCCCGTTTATGCCCAATTCTTGGTCCTGCTTCAACGCACACTAGACAAATTACCTGTGTGCTGGCGTCAACCACAGAGCTAGTGAGTGGGAACACCCCTTGACACAATGCCCTCTACCCACTATCTCAATTATTCACAGAACCACCTGATAAAGAGAAGAAAAAAAAAAGATTCAAAATGAATTGACCTGACTGACGGGGTTTCCTCATTCAGCCAAAGCGCCACAATGGCTCCACCTCACCCCTCCAAGTCTTTCCACCCAACACCTTGATAAAACCTCTATTCTTTCATTCTCTGTCTCTCGTTCCCCTCTTTCATTTGCTCTTCGATCCCGGGCCACCAGGGAACACACGGGCCTTTGTTCACTGAATTGGTTTTCTGATGTTTCTCTTTCTTGCTTCTCTCTCTTCTCGGCTCGTCTTTTCTTTGGGGAGAGCCTGATTAATATCGTCCGTAACGCGAAGCGTTGACGCGCAAGGCCCCTCTCAGCCATTACCGCGCAGAGTCACTGAGCTTAATACCCGAAATATTACAGTCACAGCGTAATGGGATTCCAGCACGGAATATGAAAAGCATGAATTTATGCATTTATAAATGAAGGCAGAATAACTCAAGCGGCTCATTAATGAGACTCGCTGTGTACAGAACTCATATAGGACGTATGATGTGAAGCTCTGATGTACCGTTTCTGATTCATGTTCGAAATTAGCTTAAAACATGAGAGCAAACAGAATGTTCTACTGTTCAAGCTTAGAAAAGCACGAGTGCTAGATTAAAAATGGACGTAATTATTGTAAAGCCCACAAAATGTTAGCAAAGTAAAAACTTTCCACCATTAAGAAACACATTTGTGTAAGAATGAGTGAGAGGAGAACGAGAGGAAACGGTTGAGCAAAAATAAAAAGTGATCAAGATAGGAAGGGAAATACTGTCATGGTGCAAACACATTAGCAGATTCAAGATTCAAGATTGTAGGACCGTCCACAAGAGGTTAGTATAAAGTATTATTAGAGTAGGGTTGGGTTTTTTTTTTTCAGTTTTGTAATAGGGATCAATACTTGATCACATGACAGCTGTTAACTAATCACGTGACTTACTAAATGAATGTAGATTTTTGTTGTGGGCCATAGTCATCCTATAACCTTATTCCTGATATTATTAGTTAAAATACGACTTCAGTCTCTTGCTGATTTTTTGTGAAATTTACTAACACTTTCGTTCAGTGTATTATGCTAATATATATATTAGCATTCGTTTGCTATTTTCTACATTATTGTAGATGTTTTACCAGTGCCCAGTTCTTTTTGGAAGACTCTTAAAAGCATAAAACATACAATTCTAACCAGTCTGCTGCCATCTATGTCATATCACACAAGATAATCGTTGATGGGACCAGTTTGGCTAACATTTGCTAAACATATACAGTGGGTCCTGCGCTATAACAAGCTTTAAGATGAATGCAAATGCTAACAGCTAGCTTTCTCTAGATGTAAACAGAAAATTGACAAACCATTCATCTATTTTCTACATTATTGTAGATGTTTTACCAGTGCCCAGTTCTTTTTGGAAGACTCTTAAAAGCATAAAACATACAATTATAACCAGTCTGCTGCCATCTATGTCACATCACACAGGATAACCGCTGATGGGACCAGGTGTTTGGCTAACATTTGCTAAACATATACATCCAGTGGGTCCTGCGCTAGCCAAATGCTAACAGCTAGCTTTCTCTAGATGTAAACAGAACATTGACAAACCATTCGTCCACTTTAATGCTGATAAATTGTGTGAAAAGGTCTGTTTCCTCAGCTAGCTACGTTAGCTAGCTAAAGCAGCCCGAGGAACTGAACAGTTTACAAACACGTTCCCTGACTTCCCCATCTTTACGCTCCCCGTGTCAAAAGGTTTTGATAAATGAGATGGTTTAATTAATACTTTGCCAGTGCTTAGTGCAGAGAGCTTATAATTAGTCCTGGTTTTAAGAGCATAATCTCCTGACATCATTGAGATCTTATCATACTCGCACACAAACACACTCACAAGCTCAAGAGCCCGACGCACACTGCTATGGATCATTGTGTTTGTGTGTGTGCGTCGCTGTCAGTCTCCAAAGACTTAAAATGTGGTTTCTATTGTAAGCAGTTGTTTTAAACATTAAATCACTGTGGTGCAGTGGTAGAAAAATATCCAGAATTCGTAACATACATTTAAAAAGAAGGTTCTTTACACGTAGTAACAGTTCTATTTAGAACTGTATCATCCTGAAGAACCATTTATATGAGGAAATGGTTCTTTGTGTTAGAGTTTAGGGCTCTTTTTTCCCGCCTTTTTGTTTTTCAAATCTGTAGCCTAACTGTCAAAGCCTCCTCATAATTGATGTTCTGGAGCTCAGCTATACACTACACAGACTTTCAACATACAGTACTCTACTGAGGTAAATACTTTCTTTCTTAAAATGTATATAAATGTAAAAAATTGTAACCTAGCATTCATGTCTTTTTCTCTTTTTAGTTTAACTGAGTATAAGTGTGAGCTGCTCTGTTCAGTTAAGCATACTCATCTAAATAAGTATCATATATGGAATACATAATCCATGTTATTTGATATATATATTTTTATAAAATGATTACTTTATGCCTAAACATACCAAGTCACAAACAAAAACATTAAAGATATCCCATGACTTTATATCACTTTTTTCTTTTAACACGGTAAAGTAACACGGTTGCTCATTTTGGCGTTCAATAACATAATTGTTTTTACATAATTAAATGGACATAATGGAGGCTAACTCTAAACTCAGTTGTGTAATTCAGGTGCTGTCACGTATCACGTATGCCCTCTTAAATACATGAAATATCCTGACTTTTAAACTCATATTTAACTTAAAATTGATGCAATTAACATAATTAAAATAATAAAGTCATTTATTGGTACATAGCAATATAATTGTACTTAATACATTTAATGCAAGAGAGGAATAGAATAGAATAGAATAGCTAAATGTAATTAAAAAAATAGTTTAACTTTTAGTTGAAGTTCGAGTTAACCTTATACTATTTTTAATAAATTATTATTAAATTTAAACATGGTATTCTTTAACCCCCTGCTGTACCTCAGACCCCCTATTGAAGACATCTAACCATAACGCATAAATACAGCGATAATGTATAATCTGCAAAAGTATTTCAATACTTACCACCTTAAAAGCAGCAGTAAGTAAACCTGCATTCAATTGAAAAAAGAACTCTGTATTAATTACAAACTGGTTAGCAGTAGCTTTGTGAAATGCTGTATCATTTAATTGAAAAACTAATGATCCCAATTTCACTAACTTCTAATTAGAAACAGCACAAATGTTATCATTGTCTCACTGATGCGTGCAAACACGCACAAAGGCCGTGCTCACACACTCATTGAGTCAAGCACACAGACACACACGCAGACACAGACACACAATTCAAAGGTTGCGTCTCATAGAAGCATTTGTGGGTATTTTCTGGGTATCAGTGGCATGTCTTCACAGATAGAGTCAAACACAGCGCCTCACAATGAGAAATCTGATAATACCGTCATATCTCGATACATTGTCTCCATGTTTACACAATCATAACAATGTGAGATTTTATTCCCTCAACACATACAATCACGCTGCGAGAACCTTTTATACACATTGTGAAGTTAAAATTTCAGTATAAAACAATAATGAAGCATAGAAAACTAGAAAAGCCCTTGTGAAAGTGCTAGTTACCAAAATAATATACTTTAAAACAATATATGGTAACAACTTATTTTACACTGGGTTGTTTAAACCCAACTTTCTGGGTCAAAATATGGACAAACCCAGCCATTGGGTTAATTTTTTAAATTACATTAACCCAACGTTTGGGTTTGTCCATATTTGACTTAAAGTTGGGTTAAAACAACCCAGCATTTTTAGAGTGAAGAGTGCCCTTCTACACATTATATATGGTTACTGTAGTAATAACTATAAATTATCCATAATTTGCATGCAACTAACCCTAAACCAAACTCTAAACTCTAAAAAATACTAGGTTGTTCTAACCCAACTTTTGGTAAAATATAGACAAACCCAAACGTTGGATTAAAAAATGCAATTTAAAAATGTAACCCAATGGCTGGGTTTGTCCATATTTGACCCAGACTTTTTTAGTGAAATCTTAACCCTATAGTAATGTAGTTCTTTGGTTACACTTCATTTCGATAGTCACTTTAGATGTTCTACTAATTATAAGTAACTTTTCAACTACATGTCAACTAACTCTCATTAGAGTATTAGTATATTGTAGTAGACTGTCAGTAGACTGTTAGGTTATGGTTAGGTGTTAGGCTTTGGGTTAGGAGAATACGTTTACTTGTAGTCGCCAAGTTACTTATAGTCAGTTGAATGTCTGTTGGGGGACCAACAAAATTAAAGTATTAGCAGATATTAAGCTGACAGTCTACTAACACTCTAATGACAGTTAGTTGACATGTAGTTGAAAAGTTACTTATAGTTAGTAGAATGTCTAAAGTGGACTATCGAAATAAAGTGTTACCAGTTCTTTTTAATTACTTAGTACTTAAATGTATAATTACACGGTAACAAGGACACCTTAAAATAGTGTAGGCATCCCAATTGCAATTAAATACATTTATATTAAATGCAATTAGATTAACTTTAGAGAGTTTGTTTTGACTCACTTGACTTAAGAACATCTTAAGTTATTTTGCTATTCTATTGTCTTTGAAATATAGTTAAAGTGCACTGCCAAATAACTCACAACCATTTATGGAAAACTAAAAGCAATAAGCCCGAAGAAGCCATTGCTAACTTCGACTTTTGAACAGCCAAGGGACATTGTTAGGCACCAGAGCAAATCATAATCAAGAATTTAAACTATCCACTTTTATAATGCACTTCAATATCTTTTCTACTGTCATGTATTTAAATATTTTAATAATATATAAGATATATTTTTTTTCATTACACATGATGAATATTATACAGTCATATTAAAATGTAATGTTTGTGAGATGGAATGAGTAAACAAGATGGTTAAGGTTTGCTACTCCTGTCTTGTGTGATTCATTACTTAATAACCACCCTCGTTTAAGCGGTGTAGCACACAGTAAAACGCAAAACAACGTGGAAATGACACCTAATAATTCTGCTCAGGTGGGCAAGAAGTCGTCATGCTTTCGCTTTGGATCAGAGGCCCACACACTTAGCGAACACCACGAACTGCCCAACTGCAACATGCAGGAAATGTAAAAAGATTGGACGTCGCGATAAACTCGTCCGTGAAAATTGAATTTGCCAGAAATTATTGTACTGTACACAGAATATTCAGCTCGTACTCCCGGCATTACAAGCACAGTGACTGTATCTACTTCTGACTCATAGACGTGTGTGGTGGATTTAGTGGTTGACACTGAGTCTTTCGTATCTATTCTGCCCAACAGCACTTATGCATGGCATTTCAGAAACCCACAGCCAGGCATGTGACTTCCCTGAAAGCCCAAATCCCGATAATTGGATGTTTGTCACCGAACGTTTCCCTCAGTCTCTGCAATGTACTTCATTGTGGTCAAAGGGACAGCACTCATGGGGAGGAACCTAATGTCTGCACTGCATGTGAGGATTGAAAACAACCAAGTTCTGCTTCCTTAAATTACCTAGATGACTTTATCATCCAAGGACATGACATGTTTATGAATGGCAAAGCACTTCAAGCAGTCTTATGCCATGTTCACACCGGACGCGAATAGCACGTCAAATTCGCATCTAGTTTGATTTCTCTTCAAACTTTTCTTTTTACGCACATCAATTTCATTCTTGACGCGCGTAAAAACAAAAGTTTGAAGACAAATTTACGTGCGTCAGAATCGAAATCTGTTGGCAGACATTTTTTTAATGTCGACCGAGAGAGTCACCGCTTTCTCGTCGACATCATCATCGCCGTATTTGTGTCCACCGGACCCTTCGGAGGCAAACCGTTTGGCGCATTTCACCATTTGCTCGTTCCAGATTCGCATCAAATTCGCGTCAAACGTGTGACGCTGTTTGTGTTATGAGGCTAACTGTACGTTCACACCGTCGGCACGAGAGCGGCAAAATTCATTGAAAAATGAATGACTTCGGGGCACTTTGACGCTCTCGCCGGTGGCGGTTTAAATGCAGCTGTCATATTTTGCTAACAACAACAAAAGTGTGTGATAGATTGCTTTGAGGTTTGCGATATCTATGGTTTTCAATGAGAACAGTAGAGCTAGATTATTTACGGAGGAATTATTACTACTCGATTATCAAAAAAAAAGAGAAAAACTTGTCTGCTTTACACACTTTAACTACCTTGGAGTTAATCCTAGTCCATAGTTATGCAGCTAGCTGGCCAACATACTTGATAGCAACTAGAAAGACCTGGAACTCTACGTTAAAAATACCCGATTGTTGCCCGTCAAGCATCCATGGTAGTCACGTGACTGCAAAGTATAAATAAACTGCAACTGGAACTGTCTGTTAAAGGAATACTCCACTTTTTTTGGAAATAGGCTCATTTTAGCACTCCCCCAGAGTTAAACAGTTGAGTTTTACCATTTTCGAATGAATTCAGACGATTTTCTGATACTTAGAAGAATATCAGTAACCAGACAGTTTCTGGTCTCATTGACTTCCATAGCATATTTTCTTTCCTACTATGGAAGTCAATGAGACCAGAAACTGTCTGGTTACTGATATTCTTCTAAATATCAGAAAATCGGCTGAATGGATTTGAAAACTGTAAAACTCAACTGTTTAATTCTGAGGGAGTGGTAAAATGAGCCTATTTCCAAAAAAGTGGAGTATCCCTTTAAGGACAGCTTCATCTTTCAGGCTCACGGCCGTTTGCACCTTCTGCTCTTCGATCTGGTCTCCATAGCGCATAAAGGACATGCCAAACAACGATTTAGTGATCTCTATTGGTGGCCAGAGATGGATGCTCATGTTCATGATGCTGTCCGTTCCTGCCACATGTGTCAGCTCAAATGACAAAACTGTCAAGTCCCATCCTGCTCCTCTCTGGCTGTGGATACAGTCAAGCCATTTGACAGTGCTGCATCCGACTGATTAACGTTAACTGATTATTACAGCAAATGGCTTGAGATCTCCTTTACTCACACTGTCATAATGGATTCTGTGGTTTCGTTTCTGCCATCAGTCTTCAACCCATTGAGTATTGTTACTGATAACGGTGTTCAGTTTACATCTGCTGCTTTTGTTGCTTTTCTGGAAGGAAGGTGGAAGGTTCCTCTCTTTACTTCCCGGCAGCTAATGGTGCTGTAGAGAGGTTCATTTGTGTGCTCAAACACATATAGCCATCCAGCTACATGGAAACCGGCGGTAACTGACTTCTTGTAGGTGTCACACATGCTGCAACTGGTACTTCACTCTTTTAGCTCCTCTATGGCTGGCAAATGTGCACATTTCTCTCCTGTGAACCCGCCAATTGAATGTTCGCCAAAGGGTTACGCACATGCACCATAAAATGAAAAAGTACACTGATGTTAAGCGGAGTGCTTACACACTCCTTGCTTCCAGGAGGGGGATAAAGTGAGGATTCAGAACCCCTTGCATGTTCCTGAGGGACACATAATGTTTACTGATCTCCTCAAGGTTTCCTAAAAGACTTGTGGTGGACATATATACTGTACGTTCTTAGTAGAAAGACACAGAATGCTTCCCATCTAACTGTAAATTTAAAATTGTGCAACTCACTGAGTGGTTGGTGGTGTTCGTTGATGATTAAAAACAAATATATCGGCGCAATGTATGCTTTCAATCCATGTTGTTTGCTATTGTGGAACTATTTATTCAGATACCTCACAACCGCGTATAAACTTCCGCTCGATATTTGAGTCTGAAGCGTTAGCACACTCCCGACCACTTGATGGCGACAACCAGGACGCTGTACGGAACACGGTGTCTAGCGCACCGTAAAAAAAGTCCGGGAGCACAGTTGTTCTGCTCACGCTAGCCTTCTGAGAGACGGAGAACCGAGCGAAAAGACTACAACCAAATGTAAACAGACCCCTTTTCCGTTCCCGGTAGCTAGCGCAGTAATTATCAACGAGCACTGAGTCCTCCAGCAGACATCAATGCGATTTTAAAAAATGACAAATAAAACACAACAGAAACGGTATTTCGCTACGCTACTTGTTTCAGAACATCAACGAACTCCACCAACCACTCGGTGAGTTGCACAGTTTTGAAAATGAACGTTAAGGGTTGTTTTAAGGACATGTTTGTGCATGCCCATAGACACCCAGTCTAAAGCTGTCACAGGCGATTCTAAAATAGTCAAAAAGTCGAGACAGGACCCATTGTCAAAATTTCTAAGTCCACCACTCTATTTCATTCAAAACAAACTACAAAAGAGACTCAAGGTGTCAAATACCGGAATTATGCTTTGGTAAAGTGATGTGTAATGTCACTTGGATCTGACGTGTGGATGTGTTTGCATTGTTATGATGTTCTATTATGTTCTTTGAAAAAGGGGGAAATGTGTTTATGGGTATTATTGACTACTATTTTAAAAGAAGAAGTTAGTCATGTGCTTCATTATAACTCCTGAAGACACCATGCACTTTGAAGTAAAACATTTAATTTGACATTATTACATAGTGCACTTTTTAAAAGTGTACTTAAGTGTGTTAAACAGTCATGAAAGTGTACTCTCTTTAAGTACGCTTCAGTGGCCTTTTATTTAATATTATATTATCTGCAGGCCGTTTATAAAAAATGCTTTGAAGATGTGAACTACACTAAAAGTGCACACTCAATACAATTAGTTGCACATTTTCATAAGGGGAAGACATCCAAATAGACTTGCAAATAGATTTCTGCATTTTGAATGAAAATGCCTGTTCAGAACTCATGATGCTAAGGTGTTGTGGGCGGTTGCCACGGCAATGCAGTTGCTAAGGTATTCTCCAAGGTTGTTCTGGGCTGTTGCTAGTAGAAAGTCAATGGGATTTTTTGCTTGTTTTGATCTGATCGATCACGTTGAAAAGCAAAAGCAAACAAAAAAACACGCCCAAGTACTTGTTTTTCGAATACCAAACCTTAAATACTTGAAACAATAATAGTGGCTTAGTTAGCTAACAAGGAAACACATGAGCATAAAATGACTAAAGCATGACTGTATAGACATCCATAGATCAAAGCAACTAAACAGGTTCAAGTCAACGCAGGTATCACCCTTATAGATGCTCAAAACGTATTGCTGCAAGCCATTTGGCATTCTGACTAGAAAGGCGGCCAACCTTTTCAATTAAAGATGTGTCTTTTAGCAGGCAATAACTCAGATTTATAGTTTGGGTAATGGAATGGATGTATTTGAATTGGAAGATATACATAAGAGCGCAGAGTTTGTTTTTTCCCCTCTCGTTCAGCTTAGATATAAGACTCACAATTAATTTTCCAAGAGCATTTTTTTTTTTCTCAAAGACCTTATTGATGACAATGCGAATGATTTATTTGATTTGTCTAGACACTCCCCATGCTTTCCCAGGGCATAAGTATGCGTGTGTGTTTGTGTGTTCTGCATCTTCTTCCCCAATGTGTGTGATCTGTATTAACTGACTGTCAGGGTGAGAGGTGATGCCTGCCGTGAAGCAATAAAAGCAGAATTAAATCATAAATACAGCGTTACAACAACAAACTGTCAGCCTTAACAAATGATATTGATGATAGCCATAGAAACCAAACAGATCGCATTGTAATACATTGTAATACAGATAAATATTTTTCTGGCTTCTTTACTGTTATTGACTATTCATTTCCAGAAAGGACAGCTGACCCCAGTGATGGATTTTTTTAAACCGTGTGTCCTTACTATTTATTTTCACAGTAGACAGACTCATCTATTTAGAAGATTCTCATTAATATTCATACAACACAAGCAGAAGCTGTAAAGTGAACATAAATAGGTCATTCTATTATTATTACTATGTCTATTTTATTTATATTATTTATCTTTATATTTTTTAGCTATCAAATAGACCTAAACTCTAAAAAATGCTGGGTTGTTTTAACCCAATTTTTGGGCCATTGGGTTACATTTTTAAATTACATTTTTAACCGATTGTTTGAGCCTGTCCAAAATTGGGTTAAAACAACCCAGCATTTTTTTTTTTTTTTAGAGTGTATGGGTATTAAAATGGCTGACATATCTGATTAATATGCGTTTACAACTAGCAATAGTTATTGGTACAGCAAATGTGCGACATTATTTCAACCATGTTACAATGTAATAATAATTATTACTTTATGTTCAAATACAGAACTGAGTGAATTATCATAGTTTCACTATGATACACTACATGGCATTCAAGGTTGCCATTAAATGGCATTTCTCTTTCAAAATGTGTTTAATGTCCCATTCAAAAGGTTTTTTGAACATTAGATGGTTGAAAGCAAAAAACGACTAATAACCGTCAGTGAGCTGTGAGTATGAGATTTGGAAACTAAGAGAGTAAGGTGTCATTCTGATTTATTGGCTGTCAAATTCACTGACCTCATAATCTATTGAGTGTGTTGGTGTTACACAATGCAGTCTTTCATAAATCTTAGTTGAATAAATGCACAGGTGAGAGCCATCTGAATTACTCATGCACTTATTAAACGAAGAACACTACAGATTTATGACAGTCTTGATCGATTCTCTTTACTGGTAAAACACACTTGGGCCAGGTGGGTGGTTTTGGAAAAATGAGAGAACTCATAGCTTAATTTTTATTAATCTGACAAACATTGTATAGCCTATTAAAGGGATCATGAAGAAGAGTTTAATATTCTCTCCAACATGCAGAATGTATTCAAATTAATGCTCAAACTTAACCCTCTACCTGTCACCCCCCTTTTTGATAATTGACATTAAAATGCATTATACAAACTTAAATGGTTGTAATTCAAGAATGCTTTGGAATATAGACCTAAGTTTGGTCTTGTTTTACAGTTTACTGAAGTGAAAGCACTTAAAAAAATTAAAGAATGAAAAAGTTATGGAAGTTATAATTTACAGTCAATCAAATATACTTTATTAATATATATATATATATATTTTACAAAATATTTTTACTATAAAATGAAAGCTATATATCTAACCAAGTTGTGTTTCAAATTTAAAGTTAATATCACAAAAATTGAAGTTCCCATGAGATTTTGTTTAGGCGTTATACCAAAAATAGCCACCGGGTGCCATTGAATTACATTGAAGTTAATTGTATGTGCTCTGCCATAACAAATTAATAAATTTCTATCCAAATATCACTTCTGTGACTAAAAATGGAACCTTGAGACTCAGACCTTTCTGACAATGTGCGTTTTGTCAAGATTAGAAAAGGTTTTGATAATAAATTATGAAAGATGATGCCCAAAAGGGGAGGGGCCTAATAAAAAAATACAGTTTCTATGGTAACACAATGTCCAATTTCAAAACGGTTTTCACAGGATGAATTCTGAGTTTGTAAGCTTTCAAATGATACCTAATTTATGATGACTACTAAAATATGTGATTTACTAAAATCTGTGATTATATATAATATATATTATACTTTTTTAGAGGACTTCTTACCTTACTTTTTAAAATCTAATTTTATCTTTTTTTATTGACAAATACTAATTATGTTTTATTATGAACTAAAAACCAAAGTTTCAATTATTAAAAGTGTGTGCGTCGACTTTTTGTGACAAAGGTCAGAAACTCTTGTAATGACGTAGATTTTTTGAGGCGCACTGTTGTCATAAATTCATTTACTACTGTTCATTCATAATTTGTAAAGAAAAAAAAACAGCGCTAAAATATCTATTTAGGAGTCTTAGACCTTTCCAACGATATATAGTTTGTCATGACTAGATTAAGATTTAATAGTAATATAGTTAAGTATATTTAGGTTGCTCGTATACAGCCAAGTGACAGTTAAGGGGTTAAAATCCTAATGGTTGTGACATCACACATAACCGTCACATTTACAAATCAAAGATGTGTATTCAGTCACAGTAAGGTGGGAGGACGTAGGATAGATACTCTTACTCTTAAACGACAAAAGAAGATCATTTTAGTCAGTAATGATAAGTGCACAATGTGTGGTGTAGGTGAGCTGTTTCACACCTTCAGCTCTTCATATCCTTCCAAATAATCCAAATGTAAAAAAAAAAGTGGTTTACGAATTCTTTAACCGCATTAGTCAGACCTAAACATCTTGATGTATTTCAGCACAGGTTTTGCTGTGCCCAACTACAGTAGTCAACATTTCAAGTGAATCAAAAAAAAAGGTAATCAAAGTAGTCCTAAAACAAGAACGGGTATTGTTCAAAATTCACGTTTTGATCCACTTCAAATGTTGACTACTGTAATATTCATCATAATATTGATTGATACACATGAATATGACGCCCAATAAGGTTTGTCGTCCTCACAAAACGCTTCTTTTATTCCCCTCCTTAGCTCAAGGAAAAGGCATAAGAAGGAAAAGAAGACGATCAGGATGACGAAGAGGACCGAAGAAGTGAGACAGATTAGACAGGTAGGGGTGGAGAGACACGGTGTGTGTGTGGTGTAACCCTAGCCCCGGGGCAGTGTAAGAGAGCAGAGGGGGACAGTAGGGCTGGCCCGGCTCCAGTCGCCCGGCCTGGCCCCTAATGGGGTCCCTTTCTCTGCCTGCGTGCCACTGTGCTCCCCTAATTGAAGGTAATTGTTGGGAAGAGGCTTCGGCTGCCCAGAGCCGCACAGAATTCCCACTGTTCCCCTCTCCCAGACGGGCAGACCCGGAGCGGGAGGGGGCGGCCAATGGGGCGGATCACATTTCCGACTGGCCCAGGTCCCTGCTCGATGTCTTACGGCATATGCATGGGGCTACACACACACATAAGTGTATAATTGTGTCCAACCTAAATGGGCATCCTGTTCTGGAGTGACAGCTCAGAGGGTGGGTGAAGCCCGATGACAGACGGACAGAACGGGAGAATAGAACGTGAAAGAGAGAGACCAATTGTGTTCGTGCTGATTCATCGGTAGAAACCTGTAGTCACCATCCGCAGTTAAACGCTCACACACACACACACACACAAGCACACGCAGGTGATGAAATAATGCTGAAATGAGGATTGGACGTGCTGAATGAGGAACTGTAACCGTGTGTCAGTACGAGACGCATCGCTGCTGCAGAACTGGGCTCTGTGCCCAACTTGACATTACACCATCCACTGCGAGAAAGAGAGAGAGAAACAAAGAAAGAGAACGAGAGAGAGAATATGCCAGTAGAAACTTCGGTCCATCATGCTGAAGCAGGTCTGAAAATGAGATGAAACCACTGGAATTTTCACAAACACACATTGTGCAACTGCATATCACAAAACGTGCCTAAACTTCAGCTAATGCTGAACAAATGAACCACATGCTAAAATTCCATAGCCATTTTATTCACTGTAAAAAAAAAAATTCAAGATTTGTTATCACAACATATTTTCATTTGTCAAATCAACTATATAATAATTAATTAAGTTGAGATAACTTATTATTTTGAGTTTCTGATGGTTAAATTAATCTCCTTCATTGTATTAACTCACTTTTTCCAGTTCAATCAACTTAAAATTTTAAGGCAACCAGGTTACTTACGTTTTTAAGATAACCAACAATATTTTTTTACAGTGTTAGTAATCACAACATTTTTTTCTTTTGTCAAATCAACTTTATAATAATTAATTTAGTTGAGATAACTTATTATTTTGAGTTTCTGATTGTTAAATCAATCTCCTTCATTGTATTAACTCACTTTTTCCAGTTCAATCAACTTAACATTTCAAGGCAACCAGGTTACTTACTTTTTTTAAGTTAAACCATCAATATTTAGTGGGTGTTTGCTAATGCTAATTCAGTTATTGCTATTACACTGTAAAAAAAAAAAATATTTTCAAGATTTGTTATCACAAAATATTTTCTTTTGTCAAATCAACTTTATAATAATTGATTTAGTTGATATAACTTATTATTTTGAGTTTCTAATGATTAAATCATTCTCCTTCACTGTATTAACTCACTTTTTCCATTTAAATCAACTTAAAATTAAGGCAACCAGGTTACTTACTTTTTTAAGTTAAACCATCAATATCTTTTTACAGTGTTAAACCAACCATATTTTTTTATTCATGTACTTTACAGTTTCAAATTCCGTATGCTAAATATATTTATTTAAATACATATCTATAGCTAAATATACATATCTAGAGACCAGAACATCAAGACTTTGACTTTAACTAGGAAGCAACCTCCCAAAACACCCTTTTTTCTCAAATATCAATCTGTCTAACTTCATCCAGGCTCACAAACAGAATGAACATCAGTTTACAGGCATAACGTGGATGCCTTTGAAGCATCCTAAATGGTAGACATCCTTAACATACTTCTAGATAACTTCCCCAACACAATATTATTGATGTCGGCCTGAACATTACACCAAAGTTCTGTGAAATCGGCAAAACGTCACATTTCCCTCCACGCCGGATTTCCGTGGTGTGAGATTCTGTCGAGTGTGCGGAGCACTGGGCTGAAATGAGAATTACCTTCCCGCTCTGCGCGCTCAGAGACACCGCGCTTGGCTGAGTTTAGCCGTACGGACGCAGCCAAGCGGGAAATCCAGATTCCAGCACTATCAGGGAAATGGCACATATGACTGCGGTGCCTAAGTCGGCCCTAATCAGGTCAGCCTAATGGTAACTCACCATCGCCATCATTCCAGCCAGACTGATTGAGCCTCTAAGCCTAAATAGCAATGCTCTTTTCCGCCTAAAGCGATTCCTATATTACTTTTCGCCCCTAAACCCAGGAAGAGAGCGCACGAGAGAGAGAGAGAGAGGGGGGGGGGGGTTGAGATGGAAAACCGAGCGTCCCGTGCGTCCTTTCCTCGGCGGAGTCAGCAAACATTCTGATTCATTGACTCGCTCAGCCACGGTTGCAAAATCAACAGCGCTATCTCCTGCGTGTGATTGTTCCTCGGCAAAATTCAAAGTAACTTACGATATTCATTTCCACACCGCAGGAAGAGATGATTGCGTTCATTGTGTTGGCTAGAACCGAAAGATCTAATGAAGACAGCCGACCGATGAGTTTTTGTTGCACAAAGAACATCGGGCCTCTTATTGTCTGACCTCTCTTGGCCAATCGCGCCGTTGGCGTCTCAGATGGCCGCTTCGAAACTTCTGCGGCGTCGACATCAGGATGTGGGCTGATAATTAGTCAGATGAAATGAATTTGGAGTCTTTCTTTTCCATGAGAGATTTCCACCATAATTACTGCGGTTTAATTAAAAGTTCCCGTCAATCTGACAGATTGCCGACCGGGCCCGAATAATGGACGAAGACGACGAAATGAAACCTTAATCCAGCGTCAACGTTAATATCTGATGCCTGCAAAGACAAACCTCTTTTTTTAGGGGTTTTAGAATCTCTAATAGAGCACTATTATATCTTTTAAAAACTCATTATGGGATCTACAGGAATACTGCAAGCAGGATCCTTAGAGGTTGCGGCAGTATTCTGTACCACAATGAATCTGAAGAGGAAAGGTCCCCATCTGGGAGGTGGCATGCAATTAGAGTACACTGGATTAGTTTCTTTTTAAAGTTATTGAAACACAATGAGAGCACAGAGCACTTCTTTTCCCGCTCTTCAACTCGTCAAACTAATCATCTGCATTCTTCCTTCTAAGCTCCATCTATCACATGCACTAAGCGTTAAAAGCCTCTGTTTCAAACAGGAGGGTTGAAGACACGTTACAGGTCACAATTTGAGAGGAATTAGCAAAAAAAAAAAACACAGCGCAGAAAGCTCTCAACGACGCTCTCATTAATGTAAGTGCTGACCTGGGAATTCATAAACTTCACCCGAGAAACTTCCCCCGACACGCATGCTAATAATGAACCTGCGTGAAAACGTTATTACCGGAATTAAATGCCATTGCTCATGACAATGAGGTTGTGTGGATAAATGTGGATGAACATAATATTTTAATAAGTGTGAAGGAATTCTTGATTTTTCTCAGTGGAAAGATCATCTAGAGAAGGGGGTTGTCAAACAAGGGTTACTCCCTAAAATCCCGGAAAAAAAAGAAAAGTTTACATTTACAGAATTTGACATTAATACGGTTACATTCTTCTTTGTAAAGACTGGCCAGAAATTACGTTCACGTTTAATTCCTCATGATTAAGTTATTATATTGACAGGCCTACTTCCTAGCAACATCCATACATGAACATTTCTTACCGGATTTTAAAATTGTAAACTGTAAAATTTCACATTGTATAACCGAAGCTGGTTAAATAAACACGTTTGTTTTAAGTGTTAACTGGTTATAGTGTCTTATAGTATGCACAAGATACATCACATAATCAGCAATATTTAATGCTAATATCTTCTATTAGCTATTCAGTTTTAATGAGAAAGAACAACATACACTGTAAAAATATATATGCTTTATCTAATCAATATTGTGGCAATAGATTACATGCAATATTATTAATTAAATTTAACAAATTAAAATTGAGTATTAATTAATCAAATTATTCCTTAAAATTTAATCATTTAAAATGAGTAAAGTTTACACCAAAAAATTGTACAAAAATATCTCACTAACAGACAGACGTCGACGATTAATTAAGAACTCTTTATTTTATATTGCCAACATTGAAGACACCCGATGTTAACAAGCAGAATCACTGAAGGAGAAAACCGTCATTTTAAAACAAACCTAAAACAAACACCAATCACCATAATGGTGACTTAAAATGATGGGTTTTTTTTTTTGGTTGTTGTTTTTTTACTCATTTTAAATGGTTAACTTTTAAGGAATTAATTTGATTAATTATTACTAAATACTAATTTGTTAAATTTAATTCATAATATTGCTTGTAATCTGTTGCCACAATTTTTTTTATTAGATAAAGCGTATTCATTTTTACAGTGTACTGCGATAACCCATTTATGGTCAGGTATTACAAATGGCTACTTATTGAGGTCAAAGTCTTGCAAGAAAACACCACACTTTTTATGCCAAACCTTAGCATTAAAAAAAATGTTAAAATGCCTGAAAAGTATCTTAGCAATGCAGCAAATGTACATTCAATAAAATTTGATCATGACTTGTATTATAGTTATTTTTTTAAATAAAAAGAAAGAATATTCATATTCTCTCAAAATACTTAAAAGTATGTCACTGTTAAAAAGGTGGTATGAAAAGGTGATTTTGTATACTTCCACTTCTTTCACTTTCCTGTCTTATTCAACTCCCCCCTTTTTTCCCCGATTTCAGAGCATCTTTCTTTCATGAGCACTTCTCAACCCACGGAGGGATGTTGGATTTGTGAAAAATCAAAAGGCCTGCGATCCGTCCAGCTCTTCCATAGCCACAAGTACATGCGACTTATGATTAAACGTGCAGAATATATTAAATTAAACCATTCTGCCCTCCAAAAAAGGAGAAATTAATGAGGCAGGTAGGAGAAATGCTATGATAATGAGCCGAGTTAAGATGCCCCCCTTGCAAAGATATGTTGAGCGGTAATCCAGACCCCTACATATGAAAGCGTATTTAAGCCGAACCAAATTCAAATGATTTAAATGTAAAATAATCAGCAGGTAAGAATCTTATAAAGCAAAAAAGCAGAACTAACTATCTTGGCTCTCTGTGACTTCTTCTCAGTTCAGCTTTCATTTTATTTCAGGTAACACACCACACACACACCTTTACAAAATCTTAATGTGAAAAACACTATTGGAAAGAAAAATCACAACTGAGATCTCATTGCCTTTGTTAAACACTAAAACATGATTTTTGGAAAGATCTGTTCCAAAATTGGTACCCCCATAGCTTAGACCCCTTAGTTATGAAAAAAGCAATGACATTTTCTCTGGAAAGTTTCACATGGCACAAACACAGCTAAACACACGTTACATACTCTATGCTCATTATTTTTGAACTCAAGAGTTGGGAGTCAATGACTGATATCTGAAGACAGACGCAACACACACACACACACACACGCACACTAGTGTCCCGCAACCCTCCATCATGGCTGGCAACCCCTCAGTCCAGTGTTAAGGGCCCATCACTCATTCTGTATCCTAACCAAAACAAAATGGTGCCAACTGGTAGCGCTTAGAACTGTTTACAGTGAAGCTGTTCCGTACACTCACATGATTAATGTAGGCTGCACAGACAGGTAAACAGTGTGTGTGTGTATGCGCGAGTGTGTGTGATTAATTTGCGACATGCAGACAGGTAAACAGAAGAATATTTACATGGCTTATCCCCCCTCCCCTATCGACTTAGTTCTTCTAAGCTGCAGATATTTTATCCTTTGAGCTAAAACTGTTTATTTTTTGTGCTATTCTGTGAGGCTCTGACACTTCTTTATTCTCTGTATCCCCCCACCCCCCTTCTCTTTATCTCTCAAATGGAAAGGTCACATAATACAATATATAGATGGAAAAAGAGGAAACTGCTGAAAGAGACTGACACACTATTTGTTATCAGAAACATAAAAAATATATTTTCGACAGTACTTGGTGACAAATTTAACTTAAAGATGCACACTTTTAATGTTACTAAGTATCACCATTATTATCTGTAGTTAAACAATTAGCAAATTAATGAACAATTGGAATTTAAGCGGGCCAAACACAGAGCCCTGAGGTATGCTGGTTGATCGTTCTTTCGATGGGAAAGAGCAGCTTAGACATTCTGCTCTAAATAACTTCTTTTCTGTTTTAAGGAAGAAAAAACAGCGCAGTCTCATCCCAAGACGTCATATAACTGACGTCTTGGGACGTCTTTTGACCATACGTCAACATCCGCCTTTTTAGGGTACCCTTAAACGTTATCGGATCCTAACCCTACCCCCAGACCTACGCTATCTCATGACCAATTCGTACGAATTCGACACATGATTAAAAAGTGTCTAATTCGTACTAATCCGCACGACCTCACTCGTACGAATTTGTACGATTTGTATAAACCCACGTGATGGTTAGGTTTAGGGGCGGGGTAAGGGCTAGGTCATTCGTACGAATTCATACGAATTGGCCAATTCGTAAAATATGTTTGATTTAGCAAAATCGTACTATTTCGTACGAGTGAGGTCGTACGAATTAGACACTTTTTAATCATGCGTCGATTTTGTACGATTTGGTCGTGAGATCGGGTTGCCCAGACCTAAACCTACCCCGTCACCTAACCGACGTTAAAGGTAAAGCGTCAGTTGTATGACGGTAAACGACGTTTAAGGGTACCCTAAAAAGGCGGATTGTGGTGAGCAGGACGGCCGAGGGACGTGACAGAAACTCGCATCTCTCACGAAGGAGCAGAGGCATAAACGGGGAGTGACGGAGTGGATGATCGAGAGAGGAGCAGGCCTGCTTTTGTTTGTATTTTATATTTTATTTGCTAAGCCAGCAGTCGCGATGGGGCTGCTGGCCGGTATTTATGTTTTATTTTCGGTAGCCAGCAGTCGTCCGTGAGGGGCTGCTGGAAGGTAATTTGTTTGTTTATTTTGTTTAAATAAAGTTTTATTTTTATTGTCATCCGGTTCCTGCCTCCTTCTTCCCTGAACTTTGTTACACGGATGGTCAAAAGACTTCCCAAGACGTCAGTTATATGACTTCTTGGGATGAGACTGTGTTAGAAAGAACGTCATATACTGTAGGATAGTCAGATAAATGACACTGAAGTGACTAAATGGTGGCAGAATTTTTATTTTTGAGTGCACATTTCGAGACCCTTTTAATAGGTTTCAAAAACCCTGGTTTTAAAACGAATTGAAGCAATGCATTGAGATTGATAAAAATGTTTTAATCACTCCAACAGATATATAACTTTTCATAACAGGCCAAAGAAAAGTTAAAGGGTAACTAAACCCCTGGTTAGAGCCTGACTCCACCCACTGGCAATATTTGAAAAATGCTGAAAAAGTGGGACGAAACAGATGCTAAAACACGTTTTCAATACTCGCAAATCCAACTCCTGACTCGCTACAGTGGTTTTGACGAAACAAGCTGGTTTTTATACTGCCAAGGGTGTAGCTTGTACCAAGAGTGTGGTGAGCTGAAATGTCACGAAGAACCGCTAACATCCAATAGGAAAATTCAACTGCAGTAGCCACCGTTCAACCTGAAGAGGGCAGCACTAAGACGTTTTTACAGCATATATTTTACATTTTACAACACTTTATACACAATTGTCAAAAAAGTTACTCGAATCAATGACTGGTATTAATAAAGATCCATTCTTACAGATCATTAACTCAAAAAAAGCTGATTTAGTTACTCTTTAATGTCCAAAAGGACGTTGCATTTGTGGAGACGACGTGTTCAAACATGTACTGTATTTAGTGACGTTAAAGTGAATAGATCACCTTATCATGACCCCATGTGAAGCAGGAATGACAGACATTTGGGTAAAGTAGTGAAGACGGGTGGCTGTGAAAGTTCAAACACATGTTCTATGTCAAAAAGCCAAATACTTCTGACACCTGTGAAAGCCTTTTCTACTAACGATACATCACAAAGTATTGCCACACATACAGTATACACCCTCATGTCAATCATGTAGAAAACACATAACTATCATTCCACAACGGTCACAACACCGCAGCCATCCTAGTGGCCAACCCAGGTCAGTGGAAATGAGTTGCGTAGTTATTTTATGATACACACGCCATCCACGTACAGAATGCCACGGTTCAGATATAGAATTTCAGCGCCAGTTAATCTGTGTCTTTATCAGTCACTGTACTTAATATTCAATTATCTCTGCGTTCATCCACTGATCACTCTGAATAATCCCTTTTTTTTTCCTCAGCCATAAAAAATAATGATAATGATAATCTCCTCATGTTGCAATCTATGCTGAATTGTGTGTATAAATTGCTGTTTTAAGCTGGGTTAAATACTATATCTCCATCTTGAGCAGGCTCAGTAGCAGGAGAACGCAAAACAAGAGAGTGATTGGATTTACACGCTTATTAATGCATTTCTGACATTAATTTAGTCAAAGGAAATACTGCAATTCATAAATATACACAAATGAAAAGACAATTATAAATTTGACAATTTAAATAATTTGATACGTTGTACTTACTGTCTACGTACAGGTTTTGACGTTATACTTGCAATTACATCTATAATTACATCTAAAATTACACGGTTGACCCTCCAACTTAACCGATAATTGAACCTTACCATACCACCAAACCTGTTCCTTAACCTCAATAGCAGCAAAAGTGTTTTGGCTTGCACTTTATTTTAAGGTGACCTTGTTAGAGTGTAATTAAACAATAATTACTCAGTGATATTAATTAATAACAGGTACTTGCTATAGGTTTAGGGTTAGTTGCTTGTGATTATGCATAATTTACAGTTAATACTATAGTAAGTAAATGTATGTGTAACAGACATTGTAAAATAAAGTGTTACCATGTTTTGCAATACAACATGAACACATAGGTACCCAATATTTTACTGATGTTTTATTTTTACAGTTTTTTGACACTAATAATGAATTAAATGTACCTAATAATTAAATCAATATTAATACTACACTGTAAACAATATTTTCAAGATTTGTTATCACAACATTTTTTCTTTTGTCAAATCAACTTTATAATAATTTATTTAGTTGAGATAATTTATTATTTTGAGTTGCTTATGATTAAATGAATCTACTTCTTTGTATTAACTTATTTTTTCCAGTTCAATCAACTTCAAATTTTAAGGCAACCCAGGTTACTTACTTTTTTTAAGTTAAACCATCAATATTTTTTACAGTGAGTAAATTATAAAATAATATCTAATCAAACTTACCATGCTTGAAAAATAATATTCTGTTAAGCTTGTTTGTTTTATATATGTGTATCATGTACACATATATACACGATTATGTATACAATATACTGTATAAATATTTAAAACAAAATGATTGAATAATTTATAAATAAGTATTTTTAAAATGTTTAATGGTAGAACAACCACCATTCACGTGTGGCAGTTAATATCTCCCAGCTGTCATTTATGATACGCTTGACCTGACGATGAGCTTTTCAGGCTGACGGTATGATGACACGGCCACTGCAATTCAACCAATGAAAATTCTAGAAGCATTTTCTGATTGACAGATTCCGACTACCTGTATGTTCCACTTAAAGGAGCGGGGAACTGGTTTGTAAACTATACGTGTGGGAAAGTGTCAATGTTATTGTTCGTACGAAAAATTTCATTTACATAGAGATTTAGTGGGCACCAACTGACTGAGCCCACACATGGAGATAGGATCCTGAAAAGACATTAGTATTCAATTCAATTACATCTAAACACATTTCACATTGATCAACCCAACTAACACGCTGATAATAGCTAACACACAGTAACGTGGGCTCATACTTCAGAAGGTTCTAATCATCGGCCTAGTGACATTTTAATTAGAGAAGTGTCGAGCTAGCAGTCTGGACTGGGAATTAAAATAACACACACACACACACACGCACAGGAAGACCATTAATGCAATTTGATGGTATGTCCAGTGTATTTGAAGAAGTCTTATCGATTCTATGTATTTATGTGTGTGTGTGATGCACTCATGTCTCTCTATCTAATCTGAGTGGGAATGCTCTGTATGTCAAATGTGAGTGTCTTTTAACGTATATGTGCATTACACTCATACATTAAAGTAGATTTAATGAATGATGGTGATAAGGCTTTTTTATCAGATCTTCTGATTGGTCGCATTTCAGTTTACATACTCTGCGGGTCAAGCATAAGAAATTGTGAATATTAGGCAACTATGTCCAACATAATGGAAAAATGTGAAAATCTGGACTGGAGGATGTTTGGAAGGATGCATATAAAAGAAAAAATCAAAATAAATGCATTATATATATATATATTAGGGGTGGCACGGTACATGAAAAAACACCCGAACCGTTCGGTTCGCTTGTCTCGGTTCGGAGCGTGTGTGCGTCTCACGGTTCGACGCATCCGCAATGTAACCTCGTGCCCGTATGTGACGTGTGTTTTCTTTTCGCGCGACATAAGCTTGTTCGACTTGGACCGGCGCTGTACAGAGCGACCGGTGAATAACATCACACTAGAGCGGGAACGACGGCTCCGTCACTCACTTTCGCGATATTTGATGTCATTACCGATCGCTCTGTGCAGCGCCGGTTCAAGTTAGTAAACAAGCCAGTAAAAGTGGAGTATGGAGCGCTGCAGGTCACGGCACGCGGAGAAATGGCAAGTGGGAGAGATGAGGGAGTTGGAGGATGCGCCAACGTCCTATAAGTCCGGTGTGTGGGGACATTTTTGATTTCATGTTATGGTATTTTAATATAACGTTACAGTGGCACTTTATGTTTAGATGAGAGCTTCAGTCAAATGTTTCCAAATCCTGCACTTTAATTTAAACTGAAAAAAAGGTACCCTCACTTTTTGGGAATAGAAGCATTGTTGATACTGTTTTTTGTGTTGAGGTTGAACTTTTCACTTTATGTTTATGGCCTTTGCTATTTCTATAGCCTAATTATAGGCAATGAGGTTTCATGTATATTGACTTATTCATAAAAGACAGTGTAGTTCCTCTTTTTTTCTTTTAAAAGATAGAATTTTTGTAAGAGCTACAAAAGTTGTCAGTTCATAAATGCAAGTTAATTTCTTTGTGTAAATAAGATTTGTGTGATAAAAATGCACAAGTTCTTGTAGACATAGTGATACACATTCTCCTTTTTTTTTGCCAAATAAACGAAAAGCATGTCAATTTCTTCTCTCTTGCTGTGTCAAAATCTCACCTAGCTTTCCTCTGAGATAGTCCCAAAATGTGCTTAAAGTCAAAGAGTCAAATTCAGTTTGTGCATGATTGCATGAATATAATTTTTTTTTATACTGTATCCTAAAGTGTGGATAATTAAGCTATATATCACATGCTGAAGTACATTTCTGAAGTGTTAAAGATTAAAAGAAAAAAATAACAAGAACCGTACAGAACCGAAAACCGTGACACTAAAACCGTGATACAAACCGAACCGTCGGTTTCGTGAACCGTGCCACCCCTAATATATATATATATATATATATATATATATATATATATATATATATATATATAGGACTAAAATCTCTATCGTATGCCAAATTGCTGTGTCTTAAAATGCAGTAGAAAGTTTATTGGTTGCTTTCAAGTGTGAACTCATTCGACAAATGAATGAAGAAAAATATAAACTACTGCTGAGTTTAATAACGTTATTTAACGTGCACCATTTCAGATGTCTGCGCGCATCATAGGCCTAACTTAAGAACGTGCGTGTAAAGAAATCCAAATGGCAATTTAATGGTTAATGCAACAGAAAAATTTATTAAATTTATGGTAAAATACTGGTAGCTATGGTTGACAGATATTTACTGTATAAAACACGGTAGCAAGACTTTGCGGTAACAATGTTTTACAGTCAGAAATAAACCGTATTTATGTTAAATTATCAACTAATTGAAGTATTAATATCTGTTTTGTACCATTGTAATACACTTACAACCAAAAATCGCAGCAGTAAAAAGGCAATAAACATTAATTTAACAACAATAAATGTCATATAAAACCCTAATGTACATAACTGATTAGAAAAAGACTTAGAAAACTATGAAGAAACGAGTTATTTCAATAAAAACACATCAAATGCGAAGTGTCACAGGGAATTGTGGGAATGTCAATTTATGATTTTTCACTGTAAATTATACAATGAGTTGTTCATTTTCACTTTAAAACTGTAAATTTAACGGTATTTTACAGTAAAATTACATTAAATTCACCATTAGATCTAGTTATTTACCGTATTTACACGTATATATACGTATATAACCAATTAACAGTTTTTCACTGTAGCATTTTTGCAGTATTTTACCGTTAAAATCACAGTGATTTTTTACTATTTGACTAAAACATAAAAATAACAAGGGCAAAGGACCCCAGTCTATCTGTGTAGTCCGTAATAAAAGTTAGCTAGCCAGTCAAAAAATAGACAGTCCAGTCACAATAAAACTACGATTAGCAGAAGTGGCTAACACATTACATTTCAAAAATGCTGGTGCCCTTTCTTGCATGAAAAATAAGGTGGATAAGGTACAGAAGGTTTGTGATGGACTCGAACTAATGAATGAATGAATGAATGAACAAATTAAATAATTAATTAATTAATTATTAGCATGGCCAAAAATCACTAATTTATTTTCTTATTCCATATTTTCTTCTCTAAAAATCTAGTAAAAATCTGATTAAAAAATGTTTCAAGGTAGATTTATGAAGTATTTTTTACAGTTTATTTTTAGCACTCCGGCGTTGTTTCTGTTCTTGGGGGGATTGAGTCCCTCCATTACAAACACAAACTGTGTGATAGCACATCAAGTTAAAGTCTTCAAGCGTAAATCTCTGACAGAAGCAGGAAAAATAGAGTTCCGTTCCTCCTCTTCCTCTCTCCTCCTGTCATTCTCTTTATGAATTATGTGGGCGTATTGTTTGTTGTTTGCAGATGTAAATGTGTGTGTCTGCGTGTGTCTGTGTGTGTGTGTGTGTAGGATTAAGGACTTCTCTCATCTCAGAGCTGATAGTGGTGGGCCGCCCTGCCGGATTTCTTTCTGACAATGGCAATGCATCACCTCATACACACACTTTAATCTTTTATATACCATACACACAATCCCGGCCGCTGCATCTCACAGATATAACCGTGCGCGTCAAACGAGTGTGTGTCTGCGATTTCTCATTTTCCATCTTTAAGAGTTTAAGTTTTCCTGAGATAAAGAGAAGTTTGTGGGCAGTCAATTCTTTCCATTTTACATAAAGACAACTTGACCACTTTTTTACATGCCTGTGTCGGTGAACGTGTGCTTCCAACACACTTTCATAAAAAGGGAATGAGAATTAAAGAATTAAAAGCTGGTGTGATTAAAGTCTGTGTAAAAGTAATCTAACAAAGTTTTAGGCTATGCCAAACTTTTTCAGCAAAAAAACTAAATGTGGCCACCTCCAGTGTAGGAGAAACAACTTGAAAACGTAGTTTACCAAGGTTTGGCTCGGGTGGTATTCTTTATTTTCCGCGATCCGCTCCGTCTCGTGCACAGTTGAGCGCGCAAACCTTTCAAAGTATTCTCCTTTGGCCGTAAGTCCAAACAGTAGACTAGTTTTCAAACACTCAAGTCATTTGCTCATGCGCTGTGGTGCGCAGGCATTCGTAGACCCTCCTGATGAAGAAAATTACGTCATATGGACAGTGCAAATTACGTAACTATCGTACGGATTATCGCGGAACGTGGATGTGGACGCTCTTGGTCCTATAGTGCACTATTCATCAGCATCTCTTTAGCTAATGTCAAATGCTTAGGTTTTAAAGTGTTGGGTCCTGGAAGGGAATAGTCCTTCACTATTGACTGCAAATTTCGAAATAATCCGGTAACGGGCATCTGCGCATTCACGAAATAGTCAAATATTCGTCATATTCCGTTTTTCACCGAAGGGGGTTTCAGGTGTGAGGCATTTGATTCTTCACCCAAGGCATTTGAATTTTCGTTCCTGAGACTACCAAGCCCGGAGACCTGTAATGATCCTTCCGCAGTTTCATCTACGGAAACCTTGTTACAACTTTTACTATCTCTAGATGGTCAAATTTGATCATCATCTCGACGCTCCACCAGAACCCAGCGAGCCCGATCCAAGGACCTCACTAAACCACCCAATCAGTAGTAGCGACGGGCGATGAGTACAAAGAGCAGGGACTTAATCAGCGCGAGCTTACTGGGAATCCACATTTCTCTTTAAAAATCCTCGTTTTAGATTTCTAATTCGCAATGGGTGTTTTGTTTTGCTCTATCCTCCGTTCGTCAATGCATCGTGTGTAGGGTCAGAGGTCACTCTTCCGTCGGAACTAGACTCGTGTATGGACGTTCCCAGACACGCAAGTTTAAAATATTCTAACTGACCCCCCAGCGTGAGTTTTTTTTTATTTAGAACATGTCACTTTAATGTTTCCATGGTGACGAATCATTGCTTGTCACGTGACACAGCACAACCACAACACAGCGCTGAATAAATGATGATCTACTTTTATGTAATTTGTCCTTTTTTGTTAAAAATATTCAAAAACGTATTAGCTATGTCATGAAACACTGATATTCCGATTGTCAAATATGTACAAGTGGATGGGTTTTGTTGTTTAAACATCTTTATAACGATCGCGTTAGTTGAGCTGTATGCACAATGGGCAGCGCCATTTTGAGCCGCGTTTCCACCGCAATTACCAGAAACAATTTGTCCCAGGAACTTTTTTTTCCCCAGACCGCTTGCTTACTGCGTTTACACCACGCACTAAAGTACCGGTCCGGGGCGGGAAGATTACGTTGAACTGCGTGCGACTGCTCTTCCTAGACTGCGCGTTTATTTTGAGTTTTGTATGGAGCGGATTCAAGCTTTGCTGCTTTTGTGTGCGATTGGTTTACTAATGAGGTAATTAACAATACGGCAGAAAAGAGACGAGCACCCAAAGCGTATTCAGAAAGCTCGTAATGCTAGATATAAAAGTAGACGTTTGTTATCAGTGGACATTGAGCGTGTTATGGATGAGACGAACGCGCGCCGTCGGGCAGAAAGAACAGCGTGGTAAGAACCAATTAGCACGTTCAGCACACAAGTCCCACCCCGAAAGTTCCTGAACTCTGAAAAAGTACTACCTCGCCAGCAGGGACTTTCTGGGGGGAAAATTTTTACCCGGAACTTCATTTAGACCCTGGCTCCTGCGGTGTAAACACAGCGAAAACCACCCCAAAGTTCCTAGTTCCTGGGGAAAGTTCCTGCGGTGGAAACGCGGCTTTAGTTTGTTTTACAGTTCAGAGAATCAGATCTGTTGGATTTACAACGTCAATTCCCCCACTTCTCACGAAATACATGAAAGTAAGTGGCTGGTGAACTGGGAGAAGAATAAGGTCAAATGTTAAGCTACTTTCACAATGTGTATCTGATATGAATAAAATGTGTCGTCTTATTATAATTGAAAGGATTGTTACTGCCACTTCCATAGACATCAGTGTGTATTTTACAACTCAAAATCATTGTTTTGCTAGTACTTATGTGTATTTCAATGTCTGAAACCTAAAATAAACTTTATGTGGTTGAAAACACTCAATAGTTGTGATATGACCATAAACCGTAAGCAGGACTAACGCCGCCTTCACACTGGCAGTTGAAATCAGCTCCGATGCGGCTGCGAAACGACCGGAAGTCATTCATTTCCTATGGAGATTCGCAGACCGCATGCGAATGGGTCCGAAACGGGTCCGACCGAGTGCGGTGCGAAGAAAATCGTGTCCGTTGGTCATCCAGATGCGTTCAAAAATTTGAACTCCTGCGAAAAGCTACGGACGGTTCCTATCCGACAATTCCAGCGGAAGTTGAGCGTTGCTATGGTACTGATAAACAAACCTGAATTATTAACTTTTAATATAATAAATAACGATTTTATAACGATAAGTTGTCATGTCATTTTTTATTTTCATGACTTTCTAACGTTTATAAGGGCAATTAGAAGGTAGACATTGAACTATTGACCACTATATCACATTTTTTAGCCGATCTGACATGTCAACGTCCTGAGCAACTCTCCTCACGCAGCATAACCCTAATCAGAGAGATCATACAGAACTGACAGAATCAAACTTTAATCTCTCCTCTATTTTTGTTCTACCCGCGTCCGACGCTTTTCACTGTGTAGTACGACGTCCGTTGGGAACGTATTGCGTATTACGGAGCTGATTTAAACTGCCAGTGTGAAGGTGGCGTTAGTGCGTCTGTTTCTGACTCAGCGCCAGCCAGCGCGCGAAAGCACGTTTGAATTTATCAGCTGATGACGTGATGCACTGACCGTTCTAATCACACCGATGTGATCGTACATTCCAAGGACCAGCCAAGACTAATCACACCAGTGATCAGCCAAAAATGGTGAACTAACCCTTTAAGCTATAAAATATAGAAAACTTATAAAAAATTCCTAACAAAAAATGGTAAAAATGTTAATGCTTTTTAGTTATCATACTGTAAGATACTTGAAAATCATCAAAGAGTGATAATGATATGCAACTGAAAATTGTGCGCCTTTTACAAAAACCTCAATTAAATCCAAGTTTCGCCAAAATATTTGTCTGTAATTGCCTCAGGTTTATCTAAATTCTCCAATCAAAGCCATACATTACCTGCCTGCATACAATGAGAATCAAAATTGGGATTAGACTATTCTAGAATATATTCTCAACACCCTTCCCCAAACCCATCATCCTGACTGACACGTTTTTCCCTTTGTGACACGTACATTGATTCAATAAGCACACAATCGTCATTTTATACAAAAAAAAAAAAGTATGCATACACACGCAGAAGCCTGGTTATCGGTGCAACGAGTGTGTCGTGGGATACAGAGGCATCTGTAACGAAGCTGATAGCAGCGCACAAATACACTCTGTCTCCGATAAAACGTTAAGACACTTTTCTCCTCATCAAATTTAATAAGGCACCTTTCCCTCAGCAGGTTCTTCATTCCACGCGCCCTGGGAAAGGTAAACATATCCATCCGCCGTCAATTCAGTGGGCTTGACTCCAGCACTGACAGGAATTTTAAGCATGTCAAGGTGACAATAAGATATAGCCAGAATAATAGAATAAACAGATTTCTATTAAATACCTTTCTATTCCCACTCCATTTTCCCAGCGGCTCAAAACATTTTCTTGTTGTATTCGATAAATGCGCCATCAGAAATACTTGAAGTGACGCTCATTCTGGCACCGTGGCTGAGCAGAGCCGCGAGCGATGTCAGCCATTTGTTTAACGTCAGACATCGGCCTTTGTGGCGGCTGGCTTACCTGCGTCCCGGTGACAACTTCCATTCTCAACGGCAAAGGAGCTTAATAAGACCTCATTATGGGCAAAAGGCACGCCGACAGGAGTGTGTGTGTGAAAGATGTTCCTACAATACACACGTACAATGGGGTGAAGGGATCCATGTGTGTGTGTATTTGTGCATGTGACAGGTGAAATACTGATCCGGGGAAGTGCTGTTGAGACATCAGAGGGGGGGAATGAAAGGTGGATCTGGTTGGCACGTTGGCATCCTGTTTTCTGTTGAAACCCTGCCGCGGATCGGTGGGATTAGAGCGCGCGTGTGTATGTGTGAACAATCCTGAACATGTCTACCCTTCTCTCTGACTTCATCAGTTTCCACATTTGACTAGTATGTGTTTGCAGTTTGTTGACATTTCCGTTGAGTTAGATTGTTTAACACCACACTAGTAGCCTGACGTTGTCATTTAGGTGTTTCTAGTCAGAATGTGAGTTTGATTGGGCTGTGATTATGGGGCATGTTTTAACCAAATCAGGAAAGCAAATGCCTCTGGACTCGACAAACGCCTTGATCGCGGTTCTCTGTTCCTCTTTTAAAATGAACGCGCTGTCTACATCTTCTATAACAGATGCGATGGCTGAATCTACAAATCTACTTTTTTTGTTGTAAACGAATTCATCCCAAGCGCTATTTGGTGACGTGGATCATTACATTACAGTTGATCATAGTCATCATCGTATAAAGCCCGCCCTGGCAATTTGATTGGCCCGAACAGCTTTGGTTCGGCTATACTTTCTTCACAACAGCTCGTTCTCAATCCCAAGATGTCATCTAACTGACGCATTTGACCATACGTCAACATCCGACGTTTTAGGGTACCCTTTAACATCAGTTAGATGACGCTATCTAATCCTAACCCTACCCTAGACCTAAACCTACCCGCGTCATCTAACTGACGCTAAAGGTAAAGCATCTAGGATCGTCATCTAACTGACGTTAAAGGGTACCCTAAAACGTCGGATGTTGACGTATGGTCAAAAGCGTCAGTTAGACGACGTCTTGGGATGAGAATGTGTTGTTCACAACGGATTAAGTCCAGACCGAACTTCGGACCCTCAAATGTTGTGGGCGGGGCTAAGCTCGGCTGGCATCCAGGCTACCACACTAGGGTGTGTTTCCTAAAAGCAACGTTAGCAAAGTATGGTAGCAACTTTTGTTGTTAGCAATGCATCAGTGTTTTCCAAAACCTCAGTTCTAACAAACAATCGCAAACTGCATTGCAAAGTTGTGTGCTTGGAACTACAGCGGCCTGTGGCTAGAAGTCTAGCTATTCGTTAGCATGACATGTGGCTCTTGAACAGAATGGGCCCTGTCATACACCGATAAAAACATCTAGTATGTAAAGTAAAACGATGGAGAGCAAAATAGCAATCGTTAGCGGTGAAACGGTTTTCAACAACAACAAAAAACGGAAGAATTTTTCTGCGTTTTTGTCGTTCATTAACATGACAACGCCGTTTTGGGTGCCTGAAAACGCAAACTTTTGAAAACGAGTAAACAACAAAAATGCAAACCTCTGAAGACGATGACGTCATGCACGTGCGTATTACACGTTCAGTCTGCAGTGTTTCATCGCCAACCCAATTTTGGGTCAAATGGGGACAAACCCAGCCATTAGGTTACATTTTTTGAATACATTTTTAACCCAACATTTGGGTTTGTCCATATTTGACCCACAGTTGGATTAAAACCACCCAGCATTTTTAGAGTGACAGGGTTTGTAGTCGTTTTCGCGGATCAGTGTGAATGGGGACCGTTTTGACAATAATGTCATCTGTACCTGAAAAAACTACCTGCCATGTAAATGGTTTACAGCAATAATCTGACGCTAATTTGAAATCAAACCTATTAATTAGTTAAAGTTATTACTCCATTACTTGCATGGCGATCTTAACGATATTTCTATATCATTAAACCAACGCGGTTTGAACGACAAATGTGCAACAACTAGCACTGTTTCTAGAAATAACTAGTTAACTTCTCCAACAATGCATCATACTACGGTAGTTAAGCAGCAATTTACAATATATTGAATTTTTATATTGAATAATTTACGATATATTGAAAACGCACACCTGAAATAAAAAGGAATGAGCTGCGTTTCCCAAAAACATTAGCAAATTGGTCGCAAGTTACTGACGTGGTTCAACGATTTGCAGTTTCCCGAAACTGTAGTTCCATTGCATAGTTTCTTGATTGTATAACACATGGACTTTCATGCTCTTAGAAAAGTTTCTCTCGGCTATCTAAAGATTACTCACATAAGTTATGATATAAAAGAGCTGATCAGTGCTTTGAAATGGTTCAAGCAATTCTAGGTAAAGACTCGCTGCTAAACGAAAAAAGATTCCATTTCAGAAGAGTAGATGGTGTTTTTCACACATAAAATAAACATTTTTACCCTGAGATGTTCAAAAAAAAACAACGTTTGTCTCTCTGCCAATGATCCAAGATGGCTCCCGCTCTGTTGTGGCTAAAGTCCAGGAAGTACTAAGATGGGGTCAGCATTGACTGCCATGCCGCCATAGAACCAGAATGGAGCAAAAAATGTTCCTCCTGCCAGAGACTGAGAGTGTGGGATTGAAATGGAGTGAATAAAAGAGAGCAAGACCTCCATTGCAAAGCAACAGATGGGGCAGCGCTTTGGAAAAGCAAAGCGGAACCCTGGCAAGATGGCGCAGAAACGTTGGCAGAATCGGGCGGTGTCGAATGCTGGCATTGCCACAAAGAGCTTCTTCCTTCTCTCCAGCACACAGCAGAGAGTGGACCCTCTCCATAGCACAGAGAAACGCATGCTGACGCTGCGCAGTCACTCGCAGCTTGAGGCACCTGGCAGTGAGCGTGTGGTATTGTACCTTCGGCAAAGATCCGGAAAAGAAGGCCATACAGTATATGATCCTGAGTTTGCTGTGTGTGTATCTGCAACTTTTTGCCTCAAGTAACATATTTAGGAGGACCGGTAAATTCAAGATATTAGGATATGTCAAACCATACAAGCTGAAAAGTTCAGGATAAAATTTTTATAAACCCCTAATCCAAAGCATTTATCCTTTGATTCATTTTAATAACCCTAGAAATTGTATCAGCACTATAGAAACTACCCTGGTAACCAACTTAGCATCATGACGTTTGGCTAATTATGAGTCACTTCGTTTCCAGAAAATTCAAAATTCAGTTTGAGGAAACTTCCATCTCATATAGATCTTCTAACCTCTCAATTATATTAAAATAAGTAAGTAGCTTAAATAATTACATATTTAAAAATATTTATATATTCAAAATGTTTGAGTTTAAACTGAAATCTGACCTTTCCTCTTTTTCTCAGGATTGTTCTTTGATAAATAATTGATTTTTATGGAAGCTTGTTTCCGCCACTGATTAAAAAAAACGGAAAAAAATAATTGTGACTTTTTATCTCACAATTGTGTTATAAAGTCAGAATTGCGAGATTTAAAGTCAGAATTGCGAGATATAAAGTCAGAATTGCGAGATATAAAGTCAGAATTGGGTGATATAAAGTCAGAATTGGGTGATATAAAGTCAGAATTGGGTGATATAAAGTCGCAGTTCTGAGAAAAAAAGACAGAAGTGCGACTTTTTATCTCACAATTCTGACTTTATATCTCGCAATTGCAACTTTATATCTAGCAATTCTTACTTTAAAACACGCAATTCTGACTTTAAATCTCACAATTCTGACTTTATATCTCGCAATTCTGACTTTATATCTCGCAATTCTAACTTTATATCTCGCAATTCTGACTTTATATCTCGCAATTGCGACTTTATATCTCGCAATTCTGACTTTATATCTCGCAATTCTGACTTTATATCTCGCAATTCTGACTTTATATCTCGCAATTCTGACTTTATATCTCGCAATTCTGACTTTATATCTCGCAATTCTGACTTTAAATCACACAATTCTGAATTTAAATCACACAATTCTGACTTTATATCTCGCAATTCTGATTTGTATCTCGCAATTGCGACTTTATATCATGCAATTCTGACTTTATAAAACAAAATTGCGACTTTAAAGATTGTTCTTTGATAAATAATTGATTTTTATGGAAGCTTGTTTCCACTGATTAAAAAAAAACGAAAAAAAATAATTGTGACTTTTATCACACAATTGTGTGTTATAAAGTCAGAATTGCGAGATATAAAGTCAGAATTGGGTGATATAAAGTCGCAGTTCTGAGAAAAAAAGACAGAAGTGCGACTTTTTATCTCACAATTCTGACTTTATATCTCGCAATTGCAACTTTATATCTAGCAATTCTTACTTTAAAACACACAATTTAAATCACACAATTCTGACTTTATATCTCGCAATTGCGACTTTATATCACGCAATTCTGACTTTATATCACGCAATTCTGACTTTATATCACGCAATTCTGACTTTATATCTCTCAATTCTGACTTTATATCTCGCAATTCTGACTTTATATCACGCAATTCTGACTTTATATCTCGCAATTCTGACTTTATATCTCGCAATTCTGACTTTATATCACGCAATTCTGACTTTATATCTCGCAATTCTGACTTTATATCTCGCAATTCTGACTTTATATCACGCAATTCTGACTTTATATCACGCAATTCTGACTTTATATCTCGCAATTCTGACTTTATATCACGCAATTCTGACTTTATATCTCACAATTCTGACTTTATATCTCGCAATTCTGACTTTATATCATGCAATTCTGAGAAATAAAGTCAGAATAGCGAGAAGTAAACTCGCAATTGTGAGAAAAAAAGTCAGAATTGTGAGATAAAAAGTCGCAATTACCATTTATATATTTCATTCTATGGCGGAAACAAGCTTCCATAGATTTTAAAGGGATCTCTTAAAAAAATGGTTTATGTGAGCCAAAAATCAGACAAACATAACACAAGCATTATGAACTGTCTGAAATGGTGTTGATGATAGGATGCAGAAAGTAAGAATGTGACAAAGACGGATGTAGGGAACAACGGATAGATTAAAACACAAAACAAGCAGTCCTCACCTCTTGAGCCGACACAGATTTTACCACATTTTGGGAGGTACACAAGTGTAAATACAGTGAAAGTGTGTGAGAGCTATACAGCATTACAGCACTACGTACTGTATATACTAAGCAGTGCCATAGCAATGAGACTGTGTGTATTTGGTTGATGTAATGATGAAGTGTGTATTGTGTGTGTGTGTCATTTGAGAATGGAGTCTCGCTAGGTTGAAGGAGTGTGGGAGAATGGAAAGGCTCTTAGTGTAGGAATGTGAAGGATGTTATATAAACACATTATCGACCGTACTGACACACACACACACTCATATGCTCATACACACACTGCGCTGGCGCCAGCACACGCTGCATTAGCCGACATTTTATACAAACCCCCCATGATTGAAAAAGACTAAGCCGAGAGACTGGACCTGTGGCTGGGCTACGTCACCGTGTTTGGGCTTGTCGTGTGTGTATGTGATAGGTCATGCCCCGGGCCAATAGAAGCACATCATGGTCAGACGCTCACTGACGGGATATTTAGAGATCGGTTCCTTGCGGGTCCCTCAATCCAAAATCTAAAATAAACTAGTTTTTCATATTGCAGAAGAGGTTGGATGCCGGACAGACATGACAAAACAGAGATCAGGTTTTCATATCGAGAATGACTCAAGTTCTAGCTTCCATTCAAATCTAAAAAAAAAAACAACGTTAAATGAAATCCATTTGTGAGATCAGGGTACTGTGAGTGTGTGTTCGGTTGAAGATGTATACAAATCAAGTGAATCCTAACTCAAGACAGCATCCACTGTGTCTACACACACAACGGATCATGAGGTCCCTCATCTAGACTCAATAATGATCAGGTTTCTGTCTATAAAACTGCCTCTGAAGAATCCGACAGCAATTTATTACATAAGATGATTGACAAACCCACTTGACAAACAAAACTCCATCCATCGTATTCCACCAATATAATACTCTTCAAGTGTTACTCTCAATAATGTAAAGAAATAGTTCTTGAAGGTATATGTAATTATGGAGGAGCGATGTGTTATAAATGTGTTGCCAAATCGCTACACAAAGAATAAAAGCAAACATTTCCTTCAAGTTTTATACAACTTTCTTTACAGAATTAGTCTCTGAATAAGCTGTGAATAGTTTTGGTGCACAAAAATTGTGAATATTTACACTTGTCATGTTTAGCTGCTTTGGTCTTGGTGTGAGAATGCCACAATGCACACATTTCCAGAAATATTTAATAGAAAATGTATTTGTAATAGAAAAATGTAAATAGACTGTAAAAAAAATATTTTCATGATTTGTAATCACAACATTTTTTCGTTTGTCAAATCAACTTGGATAACTTACATAGTTCAGATAACATAACATTTTGAGTTTATGGTGATTAAATTAATCTCCTTCATTGTATCAACTCAATTTTTTCCATTTCAATGAACTTAAAATGTTAAGGCAACCAGGTTACTTTTTTTTAAGTTAAACCAACAATATTTTTTTACAGTGACTTTAACTACTGTAAAAAAATATTGTTGGTTTAACTTAAAAAGTAAGTAACCTGGTTGCCTTAAAATTTTAAGTTGATTGAACTGGAAAAATTGAGTTAATACAATGGAGATTGATTTAATCATCAGAAACTCAAAATAATAAGTTATCTCAACTAAATAAATTATTTAAGTTGATTTGACAAAAAAAATGTTGTGATAACAAATCTTGAAAATATTTTTTTTCAATTAATGTTCTCTACCGTTTAAAGTTTAAGGTCATTTTTTATTATTAAATTAATACTCTTATTCAACAAGAATGCATTCAAAACATTTAAATTAAAGACTTTTACATTGTTATAATATATAATATATATATATTTTTTAAATGTGATTCTTTTGCCCTTACTGTAAAAAAATATTTTCATGACTAGTAATCACAACATTTTTTCTTTTGTCAAATAAACTTAAAAAAATGTATTTAGTTCAGATAACATATAATTTTGAGTTTCTGATGATTAAATCATTCTCCTTCATTGTATTAACTCACTTTTTCCAGTTCAATGAACTTAAAATTAAGGCAACCAGGTTACTTACTTTAAGTTAAACCAACAATTTTTTACAGTGTATTTACGCTGTTATCGTGTAAAAAAAAAAAGAGACCAAAGCGCATACAAAGTTTGAACGTTATTAGTTGTAAATGTCCCCCAAGTTCTTCTCTTAAAATCTGTCTGAAAAACCAAACCCGCTTGGTGTTTCCAACAAATTGGGAACATTTCCATCCCTCTGCTTTCTGTCGCAGCGGTCATTAAAAAAAATCTAAACATAGTGCTACACTTCAGAATGTTTTGTAAACCTAATTAAGTGGGCCGGATCCAAAATCCAATTTTACCTCCCTAAAACAGGACTGAGAAAAAGGAACTGTGTCCCAGGTGAACGATAGGAGGAATGGAAAAAAAAAATTGAGGAAGGAAGAAGTGAAAAAAGGAAAAAACACGTGCTGCTGCTTTCATCCTTAAAGTGCCCAATGTTTTAAGGCGAAGGAATGAGAGCAGAGGAAAATGTTTCACCGCGGCTGAATGGAGCACCTCCTCTATTCCAACACGCTGGGACTCGCTCCAGAGACGGGGAGAAATCGGAGGAGGGAGAACTAGATGAGTTAGAGGAAAGACAAAAATGTACAGAAGGAGAGGAAAATAAGGAGAGGAAAGAGGAAGATAAAAAAGAGCAAGTTGGGAAAGGGGAATGAGAGAGAGAGAGAGAATATCCTCGCCGCTGCTGGAATTCGCTGTGGATTACCTCTGGACCGCAGCTGACCATGTTGGCACCCTCGCTGGCACCTGCCCACCGCAAGGATTTTCCAATCAGGCTTGCCCAAAAGCCCTCAGTGCCCAGACACCAGACTGCACCAGATAGCCAAGGGGCACGCTCAATACCTCATAGACATGTTTAAAACCTCACAGGCACACTCACAACCTCAAAGCATTATGGGTACCCACAGAACGCCAGAGGCATTTGGAATTGCTTACAGGCACTGGTCGTATTGTGTTAAGACGGCATGCCGCTGAATACTTCACATATGCCACACTCACATTCACTCTCTCACTCTCGGGAAGAAAGTGTGCAGTGTGTGCACGGTGTGCAAATGTTGTCTAAGATCTTGGTGAGCCACTATGTTAGCATTATTTGTGCAGTATAAGGTCATGGCACTGCATGAGATACATGTATCCCACAATGCAATGCATTTGACGTGAACTTCCATGGCCAGTCAAATGCAATAGCAACCACATTACGCTCTAAAAATGCTGGGTTGTTTTAAAGGGTTAGTTCACCCAAAAATGAAAATTAAGTCATTAATTACTCACCCCCATGCTGTACCAACCCCGTAAGACCTTCGTTCATCTTCGGAACACAAATAAAGATATTTTTGATTGAATCTGAGAGCTGGATCAGTCCTACATAGACTGCCTAAGGGACTGGCTCTTGACGGCCCATAAAGTCATTAAAATAAAAGGTTTAAATATTCCATGTGCCTACAGTGGCTCAATTATAAGTTTATCAAGCGACGAGACTACTTTTTGTGCGAAAAAAACATAAATAACGACTTTATTCGACTTTCCATTACTTCCTTATGGGCTCATGCACGAGAACTGAGACGAGACCGTTCTTCTTCGACTACTTTTTGTTACCGACTGCTCACCGCTTAGGAGTTTTACCGCCCCCTACCGTATAAGATGACGTACTGCTTGTAAACAGAACGTTTTGCGCCTCCGGCTATATCAGTACGTCATCTTATACGGTAGGGGGCGGTAAAACTCCTAAGCGGTGAGCAGCCGGTAACAAAAAGTAGTCGAAGAAGAACGGTCTCGTCTCAGTTCTCGCGCATGCGCCCATAAGGAAGTAATGGAAAGTCGAATAAAGTCGTTATTTACGTTTTTTTTTCGCACAAAAAGTAGTCTCGTCGCTTGATAAAGTTATAGTTGAGCCACTGTAGGCACATGGAATATTTAAACCTTTTATTTTAATGACTTTCTGGGCCGTCAAGAGGCAGTCCCTCAGGCTGTCTATGGAAAAGTGATCCAGCCCTCAGATTCAATCAAAAATATCTTTATTTGTGTTCCGAAGATGAACGAAGGTCTTACGGGGTTGGTACAGCATGGGGGTGAGTAATTAATGACTTAATTTTCATTTTTGGGTGAACTAACCCTTTAACCCAACTTTGGGTCAAATATGGAAAACCCCAAACATTGGGTTAAAAAAATGTAATTAAAAAATCTAACCCAGTGACTGGGTTTGCCCATATTTGACCCAATGTTGGGTTAAAACAACCCAGCATTTGAGTGTACAATCAATATCAGTTGTGTGTTACATTAGATTACAGACTATATATACATATACTCTAAAAAATGCTGGGTTGTTTTAACCCAAATCTGGGTCAAATATGGACAAACCCAACTTGGGTTTGTCCATATTTTACCCAACCCAGCATTATTTAGAGTACATATGTATATATATATATATAGATTAACCTTAAAAAGATAACTGGAGAACACTAGCTGAATTTATCATGTAATGAAGTCATACAAATGTAAAAAAAAAAAAAAACATTATTTTTTTAACAATATGAATGTTTTATAATAATAAGTTATTATTATTTAATTTTAAAATCACAAAAACCTTTGAAAACGATAACTGAATGTCTCATGCAATGAAATCATGTGAAATCTTGCAATTCCACATGCTATTTTTGTGTATTATATTTATAATTTTTTTTGTAAATCATCCTACTAAATATTTTCATCAGTAGTAGTAGTAGTAAATACTTAATTTTTAAATGATAATTTTTTGAAGATGATAACTAGGCACCACTATGGCACATTCACTATTTTTAACAAAAGTTGTCAGACAACCGTATATCCTTCATTCTGTCCCCTGCACACTATAGTCTGGCAGCGACAGAGAAGGCCATAAAGTGAAAAGAGGAAGTGGAAAAGAGAATGTCCCTGGCGTGACCCCTCGGTAACTTCACGTTGTTATCATCATCATGTGTAATTATGAGAGGAATGTCAAGACTTCCTGCTTGTTGTCCCTGTTGGCATTCACAGGGGTTACACAGACACATGCATGGGTGACATCAACAAGGTCTGGAGTTTTTGACATGCAGAACTATAATATTAGTCAAATTGAATTTAAAGTGGTGGAGACAGTAGATAGACGCCATAAACCCGGGGGGTCAAGAATGATGTAACTCTGTCATTAGATAAAAGGAAAATGTTATCACAGTTTCAAGCAATAAGATGAAACACTGACACTGAGTTTGTATAGTTTGATGTTACAAAAAGTGCTTATGCCTGTTTCAGCAAAACACACATTAACCTTCCTCTCTTTCTGAGTTTTATATAAAAATTATACAGACTGATATACTAAAATAATATGCTGATGCTGTGCATGACCCAAATCAAGATATACGAATCAAAGGCAAAAAGTTGAAATCAAACAATTTGAAACACAGAATGATGGAGAGAAATACAGAGAGAGAGAGAGAGATTCTCTGTTGATGATCCTTCAGTAGGGGGCAATGCAATGCTATATACTGTGAGCAGCCCTACACTCCCAGCACTCAGAGACAGATGCTCTGATATATTAATATACAGCACATTATTACATTATGTGCACTGGAATATTTGATTCTGATGAATTATCTGGTAAAATATTTTTTGTGAATATTTTGATGCTATTTGTTTCACTGTAAACAAAATATTTTCATGATTTGTGATCACAACATTTTTCAACTTCGATAATTTATGTAGTTCAGATAACATAATATTTTGAGTTTCTGATGATTAAATCAATCTCCTTCATTGTATTAACTCAATTTTTCCATTTCAATGAACTTAAAATTTTAAGGCAACCAGGTTACTTATTTGTTTAAGTTAAACCAATAATATTTTTTTACAGCATATTAATTATTGGTCATTCCAAATAAACTAATCAAATGTGCATGTGTGTGTGTAGAATAATGCTTTGACAGTAAACTAAACTTAATTTGAGTGTAATTGAAGTAAAACCTGCAGAAAATGGAGTGCAGTAGTTTTTAACTTATATTTATAAGTTAAAATAACAAGTATACTTGTTAATTTAACAAAAAAAATCTAGTGTAGTTGTTTAAACATACATTTTTGAGTTACAATAACTATTGTACTTGTTCATTCAACTTTCAGTCTAGTTGAGGACACAAAAAACTTAAACTTTCTTGATGTCTGGACAATCTCCACACCAAAAAAAAGTTGAAATAACTGAATTGCAAAAAAAAAAAAAAAAGACAAAATTACAAAATTTTAAGTTCATTGAAATGGAAAAAAATTGAGTTAATTAAATGAAGGAGATTGATTTAATCATCAGAAACTCAAAATATTATATTATCTGAACCAAATCAATTATTTAAGTTGACTTAACAAAAGAAAAAATGTTGGGATTACAAATCACAGGAACACCTGTTCAATTTCTCATTAATGCAATTATCTAATCAACCAATCACATGGCAGTTGCTTCAATGCATTTAGGGGTGTGGTCCTGGTCAAGACAATCTCCTGAACTCCAAACTGATGGATGGATGGATGGATCATTCATTCCATTAATTTATTCCACTCATACATTCGCCATGTTGAATGCAAAATAAGAATCTAAACTTAGTTGCCAAACTATAACTTTAAAAATTCAGGACTTCACTGAAGAACAAAATGAACACAATCATCATTTTGTATTAAACATTAACTTAACGACAAACAGATATTGCGAATCAGCCCTTAAAAAATGACTTGCTCGTACACAAAATCTGCTATATTTTAAACGAGTTGCTGAATTCGGGAAATTGCGGCTAGAATCTACAGTAGACTTAATTAAAAGTTGCATTTAGATCAGCGCCCTGATTAAAAGTGCCATCAGGTTTGATTGAGGAACAATGGGAGGAAGAAAAGCGCAGAGTTGGCGCTTTGCGTTGGGAATACATCAGCAGCTTCTGAATCTTCACACGCAATTTGCATATTCAAACGCTCTCCTAATGACTTCTCTTCAGCTCAAGGTAATTCCTTGGCCGTTTCAACTTTGAACTGCGTTGGAAACGTGCAAATGTATGTGTAGGCACACAGAGCGGGAGTGTGCATGTGTGTGTAAAGACAATTAATCCTATAAAACGACTCGTAGATACGTATTTGTGCAAGTTACATCATAGAGAAGAGTCATTTGACTATATGAAATGTAAACTTTGAACATGGATAGTGCAATTGTTCATTTAAAGGGGAAAAGGGCCTGGAGAGGTTCTTTTTTAATAGCATATCTGAACGGCTAATGTTGGGACGAGTCGAGCTTTGACAGAATGAGAGAGAAAGAGAGCGGGAGGGAGGGGAAAAAAAATCAAACACATGACCATTATGAATGCATATTCTGAAGTACAAAACAGCTTTGATGTGTCTTCATGGCCCGCAGGTCAAGAGAACAAGTGCTTCTTTATCTTAATTGAAAAAATTAATTCATTAACCTGATGCCTCAATATTTCCGCTGAACTTTCTCATTTTCATTTTATTTTAACAACTGAGAGAGCGAACGTGCGAGCTGAGGGGAAGAGAGACGGACAGAGGCGATGAAATGAAAGAGAGGACGTGAATTAAAAGGGAGCTGGGAAAGTTTAGCAGGTGTAATTTGATTAATAATGGTAAATGGAGAGATACATAGAGACGCACACAAACACGAGAGAGACGAGAACACACACCGGATGAGCGAGGTCCATTTTCTTCTTTCCATCGTTATCAAAGAGCCTCAGAGTAAACTCACTGGAACTACAGCAGTTGTCGTAGCAATTCATATATAATATGCACACAACTATGCAGATGAACGTATTGTGTGCATATGAATATAAATTAACTGTCTTACTTGGAAAGACTGTTTATTGTGATTAATATTGATAATAAATGAAATATTTATGGCTGTAGGTGGCTTTATAAAAGCCACCTAGAGGCCATTTTACAATGGTAGACAAATCCATTCTGCGTATGATAAATAAGAGCACATATCTTTAAAAAAAAAATATATATATATATATATATATATATATATATATAATTATTATAAAATTACACACACACACACACACACTAAACAATGCTGGGTTATTTTAATCCAAATTTGGGTCAAATATGGACAAACCCAAATGTTGGGTTAAAAATGTAATATAAAAGTAACCCAACTTCAAATTTCACTTTCAACTGTACATTTTTTAATTACATTTTTAATCCAACATTTGTGTTTGTGCATATTTGACCCAAATTTGGGTTGCAACAACCCAGCATTTTTCATCAATTTAATCATCCTTACTGAATAAAAGTATAATTCAATTCAAGAAAAAAAGCATTGTACAGACTGCAAACGTTTGAATGGTAGTGTATTATATACAGTAGTTATTATACATTAATTGTATATAGTTTTATATACAATTAGTTTATAATATAGTTTTATATACTCACAGAAAATATGTATCTACCTATATCTAAATATCAGTGATAAAATAATATATATTATTTTATAATATAAAAAATATTTGAAAAATATTTGAAAAAAAAAATATTTGTTATCACAACATTTTTTTCTTTTGTCAAATCAACTTGAATTATTTATTTAGTTCACATAACTTATTATTTTGAGTTTCTGATGCTTAAATCATTCTCCTTCATTGTATTAACTAATTTTTCCAGTTCAATCAACTTAAAATTTTAAGTTAAACCAACAATATTTTTTACAGTGTGTGAGGCTATATTATAGCGCACATTTCATTGGGCAAAAATACATCAAACGGTCATCAATATTTAGGTCCGTTTATCCAAAAAGCTCATTTATTTATGTATTTATGTAGACTTTGTATCTTGTATTACATTTATGCTTTTACTTTTAGGTGTACTTGCATATAGTAATGCTTCTACATGGACTAAAAGCCACAAAACTCCATATATCTTATATATCTCTTATATATCACTATTTCACTTTGTTTCTCTCAATAACTTTGAACCTTGCCTATAAATAAATGCAAAAATCGACAATAATATTTCTTAACCATGACTTTCAATAAAAAAAAAAAACTCAAAAGGCGTTACACTGCATAAACGACTTTCTTGTTGTAAAATGAAATGACAGCATTGTTGTAACGCACTTCACTGGCACCCCTTGACACGCTGTTTGACAGATCTATAATATATTAATCTTTCTGTCTGCATGTATGCGGGTAGCCAAGCTAGGTTATGTTTGAACGTCAAAACACAGTTAGTGCGAGAAGAAAGACGTGAGAACCACTGGTGTGTTTGGTGTTCTGCCAGTCAAACGACACAGGCTCAGTGAACAACATCTGACATTTAACATATGAAGATGACATGAAGGTTTATGGTTTATAAATGTTCTGAACTTTCACAACTGTGAAATCTGTGTGTCTGTGTGTGAGAGAGAAAAGTGAAATAGTGATAAATAAGACCGAAGTGGCCTTAAATGACTTAAAATACATATATAATAGGAACGGGGCAATGGTTAAAAAACTATCAAAGCCAGTAACCATTTGGTTTTCTTGAACAACACTGTTAAAATACATTATGTAATATCACAGTTATGGCCTAATTTTTAGAAAATCAAACCTGTCCCTAATATTATAGCTAATATATTTTCAAATATGGATATTCTTTCTTTAACAAACACACTTTTATGATGGCTGGGCGACTTTAATTCTAAAGCTAGGAAGAGCCAGGATAGTTTTAAATATATCTCAGATTATATTCGTCTAAAAGATGAATGTCATATACACCAAGGATGGCTTAAAGACCAGTAAATCATGGGCTAATTTCGATTTCTAGGTGAACTACTCCTTTAATTATAAAGTGTTACCAAAACTTTTATGGGAAAAAGTATACAGTATTACATAGTATTATCGATAGATAATATACATACATATATAAATCAGAGATTCTACATTTCTAAAATAAAATATGACATTGAAACAATGCATTAAAAAAAATCAGAAAATATTAAATAAATTGTGTGTATATATATATATATATGCCCAGTCACTTCAGGGGTTTTAAATACCTGGTTGAGAGAGAAAGATAATCTGCAGATGAGATAGAGAATAAAGGAGGAGTGCTGGGTGAAAGGGGGGACAGTGAGGAGAGGAGGGCTTCCACACCCTTATCAGGTCAAGCACAGGAGAGAGGAAACGATTACCATCAAATCTAACCCGGCTCTTCACACACACACACACATACACAAACCCTTTTGACGGACAAATATATTTCCATTTGAAAAGGCTGTCTTTAAAAGCTGATTTTGTGGCTGAATTGAGGGTCGTAATGTTTGAGCCGCAGCCAGAAAAGCTGTGTGTGCCTGCATGTGTGTGTGTGTGTGTGCGCATTTATATTTGTAAATATCTACGATTCAGAAGCATGTTCATTCAAATAGAAGCGCACACGGACTTGAATGCTAAGATTTGGCAAATCTCACTAGCGGCATTCATGCATCGATAAACTATGTTGACACCAGCACAAGCCGCTGAAAGAGCTCGAGTTTAGAAGCGCTTTCGTGTTATAACACTTTCATTTCGAAATCATTTCAATTCCATCGAAAGGTTCTGCAAAAGACATGTTTTGAAAAGTTTTCTTGCTTCATGAAATGTGTGGTTTGGAGAAAAAGTGTATTTTGTCAGTTACTGTGCGTGGACATTAAATCAATAATTGTCCCCCCCAAAGAAAGGACATTGTCATTACCAACACACCCTCATGGTCCTCCAAACACGGGTGTTAGTAGGGGTTTTTTTCTGTGTGGCCCAAAAAGACAATTTTTAAAGAATCTTCATGCATTTCAACAAAGGTTCATAGTAACTATATGTCCAAAAAGGTCCAAAAAGGATCATACAGTTCTTGTATTATATATATATATATATATATATATATATATACACACACACACACACAAGAACTTGAATGGCATTTCAGAGTTTAAAGAATTTTGTACAAGTCATATAATAAACTAATTTTGTTGTTTTTAATGAACTGTCATGGTATGTACAAGAGGTGTGTGAAAATTAAAAAAATAATAATAATAAAACTACTTTTGTGTTCCAATAAAAAATAGGAAGGACATTAGGATGAATAAATGACAAAAAAAATATTGACAGAAAAGTTTGTGCGTGTGTGGTGTTTCCTTCAGTGTGTATAAGTTCGCATGGGCCGCGTATATGTCTACAGTGACTGTATTATGAATTCCAATGCACCTGCAGATCAGACACACACACACACACAGTGTGCTAGCGGCTGGGTGGGTAATTTTGACAAGGTGAACTTCACGCATCGTGTAAATGATGAATAACTTCACTAAGAACCAAGAGTGGAGGTCAAACTATGAGAAAGGATACACTGTAAATGATTTCTGTTGTTTTCACAGGATTATACTGTTTTTCTCAACAGTTTCTTACTGTATAATCTATGTACAGTAAGTTACGGTAGATTTAGTTGTTTTCACAGTATTAAATTGTTTTTTCAACAGTTATGTACTGTGCACACAGTTGACAGTATGTTACTGTAGAATTGCAATGCATTCTGGGAAATTATCAGTTACTGTTAATCTAAATACAGCAGTGCAATTGACCGCGAAAAACACCACACACAGTTCCACGGGTAAAATTGCTAGCCTACTAATGTTATTCTTACATTTAAAATAAAAATGTAGCACTGGTTGACCATTAACAGTCATAATTTATGACATAATTTATGTCAGTGGGGTGTGCATGAGAGCATATTTGACTTTGGAAGAGTTTCTCTGTCGTGTCAGTGGTGCTGCTGTCTTTTCTGCCGACCTGCAACTTCTTCATCTGGTAAGTAATAATTCTTATAATGTGTATATGCAAACGGATTCTAGCTAATAACTTTAAAGTTATTTAGAATAGCTGACCACGATTTCTATATTCAATTTAATATATTCTAGACATTTTAATATAATATGTATATGATAGGCTACTCTACAATGTAGCCATTTGGGATATTACTGTAAATTCAAATACATTAGTACGAAATGACCGCGAAAAATAACCACAACAAGCTGCCATTTTATGAAGAACTCTTCAGTTCCCTTCCCTCTGTAAGAACACGCAGGCCGTGCATCGCGTCGCTGTCGGTCGGCAACGTTTTCGCCATACATCTGGTTAGTAATTCATATTTTTATGCAAACCATATGAGTTACTTACGTTAACAGATCAACCTTAGAAAGAAGTGGCCGCGGAATGTTCTACGTCTGTATAAGTCAGACGCGGATTTCTTTTATGTTGATGGCCTTACTTGATTAAATGTGATTTTATTGACATATATTTCATATGTAACCTCTTATACGGTCAAAATGGTCTAATCATTTTGTTATTTACCACGTTAAGTCGGTGGAAGCGCCTGCACGTTCATTATTTTATGACTTACAGGGGTTAGGAATTGCTAATCGATAAATGTATCCTGAAATCGGACATCCAAGGTTAGGATTCGGAATTATTGTTATAAAATTAAAGTGCCGATTCCTCTTATTGATTTTTTCACGCTTATTTTCGTGTAAATCCTGACCTGGCGTTCTGCCATTATAACGTTACCTCAGTGATAAAGTTGGACCGCGGAAAGCGCCCAAGGTGTATTTTTGTCCAAAATACAAAGCTATGTGTGACATTTACAGTATTTGTTGTGGTCTTTGTTAATCTTTGGTTATCATTAACGACACATACACGAGGGAGTTAGCCCAGTGTTGAACACTTTACTAGCGAACTTAGAATCAACAACAACAAAAAAAAACCCGGGTCATACCAACTACACAAACTGCCTGGGGGTGTTCCGGTAGGAACCATTCACTGCATATACTACAGTATTGTCGGCTATAATATCATTTTTTTTTTTTTTACTATGTGTAAACTGACATGTACTCATTTGAAGGGAACGATGCCTTGTCAATCTTTTTTTAAGTCATGTAACTTAGTATCACACAAGCAAGATTTAGCCTACGTTTTCACGTGATTGTAAATGAATTGATTTTAAACAACAGTCCAACAAACAAGATTTTAGTATTAAGTGAATTACACTTTAGACATCATTTTGTCTGTTTTTGCTGTTTAGCCAAAACAACAACAAAAACGTACTATATTTTAACTGTCTTGTCTGTTCTCCTTTTCCACAGGTGTGAGCTGTGCATGTTAAGAAGACCCCTATCCATCTTGATGACCGATGAATTGTAAATCTAATCTAATTTAATTATTCTATTTATCTAACTACTACTACTATACCTTGGTCCAGTACTGACCCACTGAGAACATTTTAAACGAATTTTTATCCATCTGTGAATTTTGTCTATCTGCAAGTTGTTTAGAATTGTTGTGTGAAAATAAACGTTGCTGTACAGTTTAAGGTTTAATTGCATACAAGCTTGGATAGAAAACGTCCTATTGCAAAAGTTAGAACATAAGTCTGCATATAAATAATTATTGATACCGTAATGCAAGTTTTTCATGGCACATGTGCATGATGAGGTTGTTTTGTGTTTAGTTTTTTTTTTTTTTAAGGACACTGGATAACTTGTCATTTTGTAATACTCATCTGGATTGGTGGTTTACTCGTCAAAGCTTTTATAGTTTATAAGTTTATATGTGTCTCCCAGCCCTGCAAATCTGGTCCCTTAGATAGAAAGCAGCCAAAAACCCTTTAAAATCAGCAACTGACCAGTTAGACAGTCTATCTCAAACCAATAGACAATCTTAGACTAGTTTAAGCTGTTTTACCCCAGCAGGGAGTGGGTGGATGAGTTGTTATGAACTATCTTTCTAATAGATTGATCAGATAGCACCCCTTTAATCTTTTCTATTTTACCTGTTCATGATAATTTTTGCATGTATTTATGCATAATTGTTCATGATTGTCATGCATGATTTTTATTGTATTATATTACATTTTTATTATTAATGTATTTAATTGTATTAATGTATTTAAATGTATATTATGTAAATGTACTAATGTGTTTGAAAATACACAATAAACCTTGTGCAGTTAAAGCTTCAATTGTTCTTTTTTCTATTTCCCATTAACAGTTAAAATAATATTTCTACGGATTTTCTACAGGTTACACAGTAGCACTATAAAATAAATACAATAACATTTCATACTATACAGTATTATTAAAAATTAACAGTGTAATTCTGTACTTTAATATGGTAAGAAATTACAGTAAAATAATGTTATTTAATTTGCAGTATGCTTAACAGTACTGTAGTTAGTGTTACGGTAATTTTACTGTTAAATTAAATACAGCAAGTACTGGATAATTGTTGCCAGTAAGTTACTGTTAATTTGACAAGAAATTTTTTACAGTGTACTGTCTTCTTTCCTCCCTCTCTCTCTCTCTCTCTCTCTCTCTCTCTTTCCTACCACTATTGCCTTTATCCTTCTCTTTCATGTTCATAAAACTAGAGGTCACTCTTTCAACTGGTTATGGCATAACGGCAACATTTTTCAAACCACTGAACGAAAAATAAACAAGGACTATTTAAAACAGTGTCTTTGACCCACAAATACAAACACTCATATTGAACAGTTCACACGTTGTGTCAAAGTGAGGGAAAAGGACATCTCGAGGTCGATACGAAATGGTATGAGAGATTTAGTTTTAAAGGTGTGGCCACATTCATTTCAATCTGAGGGAATTCAGGATGGCAATGAGATTTCCACATGCAGATTTCAAGATGTCCACACAAATGTACAGTGTTCACCACACTGTAAAAAAATATTTTTAAGATTCATCACAACATATTTTCTTTTGTCAAATCAACTTTATAATAATCTATTTAGTTGAGATAACTTATTATTTTGAGTTTCTGATGATTAAATCAATCTCCTTCATTGTATTAACTCACTTTTTCCAGTTCAATCAACTTAAAAATTTAAGGCAACCCAGGTTACTTACTTTTTTTAAGTTAAACCATCAATATTTTTTTTTACAGTGCAGAAAGCTGTTTGGTTTGAAAGAGAGTTTTGAGTGAAGCTGTGCTTCAAACATCAATACACTTTTGACAAGAGCAATTTTGCCTGTGGAATTTTGCATAAATTTTGCAAATTTGACTGCGCCTTTACTCTTTATATCAAGTGTCGTCCAATAACAGAGTAAAGATCAATGAGGCCTACGATCAATCAGTTAAAAATATTATTTGGTGATGATATTACCATAATAAGACATTTATAAAAAAATTTTGTTTGTTTTTTTGTTTCGTTTTTTAGACTGGTCATTTTTTTAATTTTTTGTACAATTTCATATTTGGAATAATACAATTGTCATATTTTGTTGAATATTGACAAGAACGATCACTCAAAGCTTGCGATGCATGAGCTCAGACCAAAGAGGCCTACAAAAAATATATATATATATATATAAAACCTGCCCTATTGAAACTAAATATGTTGACAAAAAGATTGAATCGAATATTTTGAGAATACAGTATAACGAGAGATTTACAAGCGATTTATAAAATGCTAGGGAACCACAAAGGTGTTACAGGGATTTAGTTTTTTTAAATATTTATTAACGGTTTTAATTCAGTATAATTATAATTCCTATTTTATTTTTCCGATTTATTGCAATTAACAGTTTTATTGAATAGTTTTACCATTAACAATAACAACACTGTGTTTATCCCACTGTAAAATAAAATATTTTCAAGATTTGTTATCTCAACATTTTTTCTTTTGCCAAATCAACTTAAATAATTAATTTAGTTGAGATAACTTATTATTTTGAGTTTCTGATGATTAAATTAATCTCCTTCATTGTATTAACTCACTTTTTCCAGTTCAATCAACTTAAAATTTAAGTTAAACCAACAATATTTTTTTTCCAGTGCAGGAAAAAAAAAAAAAACAAGTTTATTTTTTTTTTTTTACATTTCAGCAGTTTGCAACATTTATCTGGGATTTTAAAATCTCATTTTTGATTTTGATTCCTATAGTTACTGTCTTAACTTTTGACAGTCTGAACAAATAATGAGATACGAAAGAAAAAAAAAGTCTGATGGCATCATGAATAACGCGACTTTAAAAAATAAAGCTGATATCACTTCCAATTAATGCATCACACTGAAAATGTAAAGCAAATTCAAGTTGAACGCATTGCATTGTGGGATCCAGTACTTTGCACAGCGCACTTTTATTGTAAACTGAAACTACATTTTCAGTGCGTGTGTGTTCGCGTGTGCGTGGGGGGGTCATTAGACGTGCGTCGGTGACCAAAGAGCAGATGAAAGGATGGAGTTTGTTGGCTGAGAGGCAGGAAGAGGGCAGCTCTAATTGGCTAAAGAGGAAACGTGTAATGAAAGGCTATTAGCCCTGCCAAGAGCGGCAGTGCAACAGTGCAGAAACAAGCCGAAATTACCATTATTATCTCTCTCGCTCTCTCATTATGCAAAATTGTACATTTTTCTTAGGGGAAATGTGATGCCAGGGTGGTTGCCAGGGTGTTGCTATGCAGTTGCAAAGATGTTTTTGGTGGTTGCTTACTGTCCCATCCTTGAGTCTCTATGATATCTGTGTCTCTAGATTTAGCTCGGGTCACAAGACTTGTTTGTTCAGTTATCAAATGAAAATCAAGTCTCCTTTACAACTTTAAAATAAGTATAAAAATAAAAGATGCTAACTACAAAAATCAACTCAATTGTATATAAAAAATACTTAAAAGTGTAACTAAAATTAAAATTAACACAAAATATATGAAAATAAAAGTTAATTAAAAATAATAAAAATCTATAATTGTGTATATATATATATATATATATATATCAATAATTTCCCCCCTTTTTCAGTGATTTGTGCTGCATCATAAAAACAGGCTTTCTTACGCAACACCTCACACCTCTGTGTGTGTGGGAGTATACAAACTTCCCAAGTGACGACATCACAGTTACTGTTCCGGTGTGTTTATTTGAGCCGTGACTCCAGCTCACTAGAGTGTGTTATTTCTAGCACTGCCCACCTGATGTAGTACATCGTGACATCATACATTCCAAGTGTGCAAAGGAATTCTCCACTGATAGACATCAATGCATTCATCATTCCATTTTTAGAACTTCACTAAGAATAATAATTATAATAAAAAGGTTCCAAATGAAGATGTGTTCACAAAGAAATTTGTGTCTTTAAAGACTTCATAATTTACAGTAAAATGGAACCAGGAAATAATGATAGTCTAAAACAATAACAACAAATATCCACTACAAATATAATAATTGTATAATTGTATTATTTCCCAATTATAAAATGCAATAATCAAATTTGCTAACCGACACTTTCTATTATATAAACATGCATTTATTTAATAGAAGGTTTCTGTATATTAAAAATATAGAAAGTGCCGTGAAATTAACAGAAATGTGTGTGTGGTTTTTAATTAACTTTGGATAGTTCACCCAAAAAATCTTTGTTCTATCTTCATGTGTTCATCAGAAGAAAGAGAGTCAGGTTTGGAACAACTTGAGTGTGAGTAAATGATGACAGAATGGACATTTTTGGGTGAACTACCCCTTTAAATTTTGGGACATATCCTATGACTTTGATGTAAACAAACTAGTTCTTTAGAAGTCAACTTTAGCCTGGAAATTTCTACAAAAGGAAGTGACATAATAGAAAGTTGTGCAACACGTTTTCTTTTTTTTTTTTCTATTTCTGATTAAAAGGAAAAAGGGTGTGATAGTGTGATTGGGGTGCTGAGGTAAAAAAAAAAAGTTGAATGTTAATAATAGATGTTCGTGTGTGTGTGTGTGTAGGGGGCAGTATGGTAATCGGGGTCTCGGTATGATTGAAATCTGTGTGTGCGAGATAACAGGTTTATGTTGGGTTACAAACTGTTATTAGTGAAGATCACCCTTTACCAAATCTCTCTCTCTCACACACACACACACACACACACACACACACACACGCACACACACACAATGCAGTCTCAGAAGGTCTCTATTAAAATACCCCTTTAAAATATGCAGGGGGGTTAATCTAGACAAGGGGGGATTCTTTAGCCCAAGGAAATAAACACACAAACACACACCCACACACACACACACACACACCTTAATAAATACAACTATTCAAAGCTGTGGATTTATCTGTCTCCCTTTTCAACAGGCCTGTACATTTTAATGGGATTTAATTTGTGATTGAAGTAATAAAATGAGCTGTGAGTCCACTGGGATTCACGCTGACGTATGTGTGTGTGTGTGTGTGTGTGTGTGTGTGTGTGTGTGTGTGTGTGTGTGTGTGTAGAAAAGTGTCAGATAGATTGTATTTTGTTAGTTGTGTTTTCTTAGACAAGCATCATTGTTACTATTGCTAATCCTTAAGGTTTGAACAAACTCGTATAAAAGTATTAAATTCTGGCATGCAATTCATCTTTTGAAACACGTGGCAGGTTCTTGTACTCTTTGTATTTATTGGTTTCACCTTTCTTTTAAAAACCTTTTCAGCAAAAGTGACCATTTTATGACTTTGACTAAGTTAGAAGTTCAGAGTGTATCTTTATATATATATATATATATATACAGTATATATCATGAATTATATAATTCATTAATAATATTACATTTTGGGGTGTTAAACCACGCAACATTTTACAACCTGAATTAATCTTGCTTTCTAACAAAAAGTCAAATTATCTGATATTTTAACGAGAGAAAAACAAAGACGTGGCTTATAACTATTATTTATTTGTTAATTAATAATTTAATATTCAAATCATGCTTCACACACTTAAAAAAAGATTTTAAAAAAAGCACCACATTTTCTTCAAAAATCTGTCAAATTGTAATATTATCCTCTACTGTACATGACTGTATTCTTATAAACAAGAACATTCAGCCACTTCTGGCACCGGATCAAAATAAACTTTCCTCTTGTCAAGAAGTAACACTAAACGTTAAACCTATGTCTATTAAAAACATTGTCAAGAATTAACACTAAACCCATGTCTATTAAAAACATCACACTTCAGCCAGCCCTTATTTTGTGTGAGAGTTTGCAATTTGAGTGTTAGAAGCATTACTTCAGGCTTAATATTGTTTCCTAATAGAAACATTATATGTGCCATCTCCTATTATGTTGTTGCGTGTAATCCTAAAATTGCAGGATACTTGTATCCACTCGTTGCAAGTACACACATACACACACACACACACACACACACACACCCTCACGGCTCAGAAGGCTGGTGCCGAGCTGTAAGGAATGCAGGTGTGTGTGTGTGTGTGTTACAGAGACAGAAAGACAAAGAAACAAAGCAGGTGTTTACATTATAAGCAGGTCAGCCTAACAGGTCTGTTTAATGACAACATCACCCCCCAGTGACCCAGATAATGAGAGGGGCGAGGGCACGGTCAGCAGAACATTCGGCCCCTATACATTCACTCTATCTACCTACCTATCTATCTATCTATCTATCTATCTATCTATCTATCTATCTATCTATCTATCTATCTATCTATCTATCTATCTATCTATCTATCTATCTATCTGTCTGTCTGTCTGTCTGTCTGTCTGTCTGTCTGTCTGTCTGTCTGTCTGTCTGTCTGTCTGCCTATCTATCTATCTATCTATCTATCTTTCTATCTATCTATCTCTGTATGTCTGTCTGTCTGTCTGTCTGTCTATCTATCTATCTATCTATCTATCTATCTTTCTATCTATCTATCTCTGTATGTCTGTCTGTCTGTCTGTCTGTCTATCTATGCCTGTCTGTCTGTCTGTCTATCTATCTATGCCTGTCTGTCTATCTATCTATCTATCTATCTATCTATCTATCTATCTATCTATCTATCTATCTATCTATCTATCTATCTATCTATTTATCTATCTATCTATCTCTGTCTGTCTGTCTGTCTGTCTGTCTATCTATGCCTGTCTGTCTATCTATCTATCTATGTCTGTCTGTCTGTCTGTCTATCTATTTATCTTTGTCTGTCTGTCTGTCTGTCTGTCTATCTATCTATCTATCTATCTATCTATCTATCTATATATCCATCTATCTATTTATCTGTCTATCTATGTCCGTCCGTCCGTCTGTCTATAATTAATGTTTTAATCATGTATTTACTCGCTTATAAATAAGCTCAGATATAATCAGTTGATTTAATATTTGTTCTGCATGGACTTTAGTGGAAAATCAAAAAAAAATGGTGGAAATCATTTAAATGAGGGGAAAAGTTGTAACTGTTACAGTAATAATACAGTAATACTGTAGAGAGGTTCACAAATCATCACAAATCAGAATTTTTACTGAATATATTTAACAATCTACTCATTGACCCAAAACAATAATAATAATAATAATAATAATTCGTTACATTTATATAGCGCTTTTCTGGACACTCAAAGCGCTTCACATAGAAGGGGGGGATCTCCTCAACCACCACCAATGTGCAGCATCCACCTGGATGATGCGACGGCAGCCATATTGCGCCAGAACGCTCACCACACACCAGCTTACTGGTGGAGAGGAGACAGTGATGAAGCCAATTGGTGTATATGGGGATGATTAGGAGGCCATGATGGACAGAGGCTACTGGGCAAATTTGGCCAGGATGCCGGGGTTACACCCCTGCTCTTACGAAAGACATCCTGGGATTTTTTTATGACCACAGAGAGTCAGGACCTCGGTTTAACGTCTCATCCGAAGGACAAAACAAGAGTTCAGATAGTACACAAGAAGCCTATACTCTGAGTTTCTGAAAGGTTGTTTTTTGTCTTTATTATACAAAAATGTTTTGTTTTATTGTGAGTGTACACAAATAAATAATAATCATTTTGTAATGAGATTTTATTGACAAAAAAAATCATTTTTCCGTATATATATATATATACATACACACAAATAAATTGTCAAATCAAATTACACAAAATATTTTAAAAAATTGTTAATATAAACAATGTATTTCCCACCCTTTTTTGTAATAGGATTGATATTGCAATGATGAATTGGAAATATATACAAAACCTTTCCAAAATTATGGAAAAACATACAAACAATCACTGTTGCTTGTCATCAGTTTGTCCAAATTATATTTACAAATCTCACTACAAATTCACAAAACGAAGCCTGTTTTTATCAGAAAAATACAATAACAAGTTTTTACAAAAATATAATTAAATTAGTATCGTATTGTCATATTTAGCTAACCTCTTGGGACAACTTTGTTCCTTGTTAAACAAACACACGCATCCATGCAATTTAAAAGGACAAATGTCTAATAACCTCCAGGCTGTGCTTCAAAACTCTCTAACATTGAGTCCAAATGTAATGTTTGCTTAATGAAATATAAGAGAGAGTACAAAAATAATCGCCTTAGAGAACTTTTCAGGTTTTGTTTCCAACCTGGACATTCCAATGCTGTCGTTTTACTCATTGACAAATCACTAGAAAACTTCAAAATGCCCTAAAGTCAGTGGTGTCACACACACGTGTACATACACACACTCACACATGATTACCATACTCTACATTACTGCTGTACAGATAAGTGCTGTCTTCCTCGGGGAACACACTAGTGCACACACACACACACACTTTTACAGATAAGTGGTTGGCTCCTGAGGGCCTGCCAATCCAGAGTAATCCTACAAACACTCTGAATTTTCATTTCAAACAAAAGGCAAATCCACACACAGACACGACCAAATCTGTTGCCCTTCTCCCCCTTTCTCTCTCGCGCTCTTTTATTGTTCCCGCTTTTTCCCTTTCCCTTTCCTTCAAGCTCAACCACTTGTTCCTCCTGCTTTATTTCAACCGTTTTGGTAAAAGAATGAAATGCGATGAACAAAAAATGTCAATGACAGAGGAAGGAGATTGCTAAGAATATTTAATTACCACCTGTATTCTTCAGTCAATTGGGTAATTGTTTCTAGGCCATTTGGTTCAAAAGTTATTGGCTGAAGCGCATGTGCAACTTTGAACTGTTTGAGATAGAAAGCTCATAATTGGTGCGCTAGAAGGTGGGATTCCTTTCTATTAGTGTACCAAATTGCACAACTTTGTATCGTGTTATTGTAGGGGTCGCGAGAGAGAACCGAACAGTAAAATATTAATGATAATTTGATCCAATTTAAATTTAGATTCTTTTAATTTGATCTTGATTTAATTACATCAACAAACCAAACATGGCTGACAGTGTGCAAATGACAGTTAATTTCAAGTTGGCTTTTATAGAACATTTCTGTTTGTTATACACTAAATCTAAAGTGATAATTGAGTTCATCATACTTATAGAAATTATAATGTCGGCAGCGTCACACACTTAAATTTTGGTCTGTCTCTCAAAAAGCCATTATGATGCTTCAGAAAATATATAAAACAGCACATGGTTTAATGGTATATGTTTGTCGTTGCTGATGAAGGAATTTCTAGACGTAAAACCAAACCTATGTGGTTCATCTTGCACATCTCAGATGTTAAATCATATTAAAGCAAAAATATTTTTTACTACAAATCTTGCGATTCCAGTCGATTTAATAGCATTGTGCGCAAACAGTTATGGAGTTGCACCATCTTTCTAGACAACACACATATAGAAGGTCACATGGAAAAACCCTTACTTGCTGACTACAATGACAGCCCATCAGAGGTTAGAGCATTCACAGACAGGACTGTCAGCATGACCATTAGGTAGGTCCACTTCTGTCTCTGACTGGCTGAAGGGCCCGTTGTTTGGTGGGGTCCCGGGGCCGGAGCTCTGACCCCTGGCTCCGCACTGCTCCATTAGAGTAATTATGGCTGGGGACAGGGAGCGGAGCAGGGGCCAGGTGAGGGCAAATTACAGCCTACCGGCCCCGCATGAGCACAGGTTAGAGTTACACACACAAACATGTGTCTGTACTAGGAGAGTAAGATTTATATATATATATATATATATATATATTAACATCAGGTGTAACATCAACTTAATTTTAAGTCACCATTGTGGTGATCAGTATATATATCAGTATATATATATATATATATATAATTTAGAATTTATTTATTTATTTTATTCTTTTGTTGTTATTTAATGTTAGACTAAAAAAAATAAAATCTAGGGTACATCATCCACGCACTTTGTTTTCTTAATTAATGTTACAAAAACCTGTTGATACAAACTGAAATAAATCAACTTTTTTATTGCAATTTGAACTATCAGCAGATTGATTCAAATATTATGCTCAATCTACATGCAACATTCACCAGGGTGACAGTATCACTTCACTTTCACACACATTCGTGTCACACTGTCACTGCTACACACACACACACACACACACACATGTGCACTTGTTATCCCTGGAATGTTCCCAAAGTGATTAACTTTAACAGATAAAGCCAGGGATAGCGATGATGTCACATCCTCCACGCGCACCACATTACCCAGGATTCAGTGCTGTCAGCACATGCTGATTGAATCTCCAGAAACCTGACCTCTCGCTGCAAAAGGTCAGCAGATAAACATTATAACACATGCTATGCTTCATAATAATTCACCCTAGTTCATCCAACTACACTCAGGAATGTTTGCTACGAAACAGAGAAAGTTTATCTTTAATTCAACTTATATAATTAATGTAGTTCAGATAGGATAATATTTATTAAACCAATCTCCTTTGTTGTATTTTTTTTTTACATTTTTTAACTTACTTTTTTAAGTTAAGCCAACTATATATATATATATATATATATATATATACACATATATACATATATATATATATATATATATACATATATACAGTATATATATATATATATATATATATAGAGAGAGAGAGAGAGAGAGAGAGAGAGAGAGAGAGAGAGTCAAATCAACTTAATGTGGTTCAGATAGCATAATATTTTTAGATTTTTGATATTTAGATTTTTATGATATTTTTAGATCTCCTTTTTGCATTAACTAATTTTTTTAATTTCAATGAACTCAAAATGAAGGCAACCAGGTAACTTGCTTTTTTAAGTTAAGGCAACAATAATTATTTCACCTTACATGTTTCAAGTTATAACTGTGCTGAAATCACAACATATTGGAGAATTAATGCATGTGCTTTTATAAAATTTCACATTTCTGCTTTTAAATCCTCAAAAAGATTGGCTCCACCTTCATGCACCGATTATTTGGGTATTTTCCTTAAAAAAAGTTCTCACTCAAAAATGAAAATTAATATGCAGCTATTTATTAAAACAATAAGGCAGTTGAGGCTGCAGTCTACTGCAGATATTATTAGGTGTACAGTTAATTAGTGAAGTAATTCACTCTATGCTCTTCAGCTATGATCAGAAGGCGAAAATTTAGAGCTACACAAGATATGAGGGGCAGCTCACCTCTCCGGACCCCTGTTGAGAGCTTCTGCCCTGACCTTTCACCCCACTACCCCCCTAATTCAACAGCTACCTGAACTCCTGTGAACAGCACCTGATATGGCCTTGCCTTGACAGGTATGTCTGGCGCTTGCACCCCCCTCTCTCTCTCTCTCTCTCTCTCGCCACAGCCGTCTGGTCGGACGTGCAGAGAAGAATGGAATGTCGCTGATGTGCTTTTGTATCTGAGGCGGTGTTCATTTCGTTTAGTGTCTGCACTCGATGCATTCATAAATCAACCTGGTTTAACATGTCGCCTTTACTGAGAAGACAAATCCATTCTAAGCCTTACACACACACACACAAGTATTGTACACAGACTACTACAAGCTAATGTTTATCTTTAAGTGTGTTGTAACTGCATGCAGACTACTGTCTAGCCTAGAATGAAAGCAACATTGTATTATGTGGATTTTAATATCTTAGCCCTCTTTGTTTTCCTTTCTGTTTGGTTTCTTAATGTGTGTTTAATCGGCTAAGTATACAAATGATGAAATTTCTCTAGAATTGAAAACTGCTTCTCCAGAATTGAAGACAGAACAAATAATCAATTCTCAATAAGCTCTTCATAGGTAACCTGTTTTTTGCATTCTTTCACATATGCAGGTGGAACACAACAAACACTGTAACTGTGTTTCCAGCAATAGTATTTAGTGACATTTCACAGCAACTGAATCTGAAGTACCATGAAAAAAGTGGAGTCTAATTCTTGAAAGCAATAACACCGTGAGCTGCTTCTTTATGAAGAATCAGTCAAAAAGTCTCATGATTCAGTCCTTAAAATCACAATCACTTTGTCGGAAAGTATGCATTTGAATACACTCATATTACCCTTATGAAAAGTGTTTCTGTTCATACTTCTGCTTTTTTGCATACTTTAGGTGCGGTTTACACCACAAACTAAAAACGTAAAACTTTGTATGCGTTTTGGCAGTTCGTTGACACAACAGCGGCGTTTCGGGCGCCTGAAAGCACACAGTTTTGAAAACGGTCTTCTTGTAACCAAAAAAACGTGAATCTCTGAAGACGATGACGTCATGCACGTGCGTTTTACGTGTTTGGGTAGTGTTTCATCGCCATCTACCGGCCTGGCAGCAGAATACAGCGTTTTTAGACGTTTTCGCGGATCCAGTCGACAAGTCGAAGGCATCTGTATGTGGAAAAGTGAAAGGAAAAAGTTCTCACTCGATGTCGTTTAAACGTACCCTTAGGACGGGCGTATCGAAAATTGTACGGAGGCAGTGATATACGACACGATTTTATCACCTGCTGAATTCCGAAGAAATCGCACAAAGTTTCGTGCCAAAAACCCTGATAAAAACTCTGCTCTCTCAGACTGGGGAATCAGTGTTCCCCAAATTGGTGACAATGATCACTTACTATGAACAGTCTCAAACCAGGACAATTCGACGGTTGTTGTGGTAATGTCGTTATTTCGACATGTGTGCGTGCAACAATCAAGATGTGTATTTGTAAATCCAGCTGTCTGAAAAGTATGCAATTGAATGCACTCATATTACCCTTATGAAAAGTGTTTCTGTACATACCTTACACAATTTACACGACAAAACTAAAAACGTTAAACTTTTTATGCGTTTTGGCCGTTCGTTGACACGACAGCGGCATTTTGGGCGCCTGAAAGCACACAGTTTTGAAAATGGGGTTCAAAGTCCACATTTTTGAAAACGGTCTTCTTGTAAACAATAAAAACGTGAATCTCTGAAGACGATGATGTCGTGCACATGCGTATTACGTGTTTGGGTAGTGTTTCATCACCATCTACTCGCCTGGCAGCAGAATACAGCGTTTTTTAGACGTTTTCGCAGGTCCGATGATCAATGAAAGTCGACAATGAAGGCGTCTGTATGTGGAAAAGTGAAAGGAAAAAGTTCTCACTCGATGTCGTTTAAACGTACCCTTAGGACGGGCGTATCGAAAATTGTACGGAGGCAGTGATATACGACACGATTTTATCACCTGCTGAATTCCGAAGAAATCGCACAAAGTTTCGTGCCAAAAACCCTGATAAAAACTCTGCTCTCTCAGACTGGGGAATCAGTGTTCCCCAAATTGGTGACAATGATCACTTACTATGAACAGTCTCAAACCAGGACAATTCGACGGTTGTTGTGGTAATGTCGTTATTTCGACATGTGTGCGTGCAACAATCAAGATGTGTATTTGTAAATCCAGCTGTCTGAAAAGTATGCAATTGAATGCACTCATATTACCCTTATGAAAAGTGTTTCTGTACATACCTTACACAATTTACACGACAAAACTAAAAACGTTAAACTTTTTATGCGTTTTGGCCGTTCGTTGACACGACAGCGGCATTTTGGGCGCCTGAAAGCACACAGTTTTGAAAATGGGGTTCAAAGTCCACATTTTTGAAAACGGTCTTCTTGTAAACAATAAAAAACGTGAATCTCTGAAGACGATGATGTCGTGCACATGCGTATTACGTGTTTGGGTAGTGTTTCATCACCATCTACTCGCCTGGCAGCAGAATACAGCGTTTTTTAGACGTTTTCGCAGGTCCGATGATCAATGAAAGTCGACAATGAAGGCGTCTGTATGTGGAAAAGTGAAAGGAAAAAGTTCTCACTCGATGTCGTTTAAACGTACCCTTAGGACGGGCGTATCGAAAATTGTACGGAGGCAGTGATATACGACACGATTTTATCACCTGCTGAATTCCGAAGAAATCGCACAAAGTTTCGTGCCAAAAACCCTGATAAAAACTCTGCTCTCTCAGACTGGGGAATCAGTGTTCCCCAAATTGGTGACAATGATCACTTACTATGAACAGTCTCAAACCAGGACAATTCGACGGTTGTTGTGGTAATGTCGTTATTTCGACATGTGTGCGTGCAACAATCAAGATGTGTATTTGTAAATCCAGCTGTCTGAAAAGTATGCAATTGAATGCACTCATATTACCCTTATGAAAAGTGTTTCTGTACATACCTTACACAATTTACACGACAAAACTAAAAACGTTAAACTTTTTATGCGTTTTGGCCGTTCGTTGACACGACAGCGGCATTTTGGGCGCCTGAAAGCACACAGTTTTGAAAATGGGGTTCAAAGTCCACATTTTTGAAAACGGTCTTCTTGTAAACAATAAAAAACGTGAATCTCTGAAGACGATGATGTCGTGCACATGCGTATTACGTGTTTGGGTAGTGTTTCATCACCATCTACTCGCCTGGCAGCAGAATACAGCGTTTTTTAGACGTTTTCGCAGGTCCGATGATCAATGAAAGTCGACAATGAAGGCGTCTGTATGTGGAAAAGTGAAAGGAAAAAGTTCTCACTCGATGTCGTTTAAACGTACCCTTAGGACGGGCGTATCGAAAATTGTACGGAGGCAGTGATATACGACACGATTTTATCACCTGCTGAATTCCGAAGAAATCGCACAAAGTTTCGTGCCAAAAACCCTGATAAAAACTCTGCTCTCTCAGACTGGGGAATCAGTGTTCCCCAAATTGGTGACAATGATCACTTACTATGAACAGTCTCAAACCAGGACAATTCGACGGTTGTTGTGGTAATGTCGTTATTTCGACATGTGTGCGTGCAACAATCAAGATGTGTATTTGTAAATCCAGCTGTCTGAAAAGTATGCAATTGAATGCACTCATATTACCCTTATGAAAAGTGTTTCTGTACATACCTTACACAATTTACACGACAAAACTAAAAACGTTAAACTTTTTATGCGTTTTGGCCGTTCGTTGACACGACAGCGGCATTTTGGGCGCCTGAAAGCACACAGTTTTGAAAATGGGGTTCAAAGTCCACATTTTTGAAAACGGTCTTCTTGTAAACAATAAAAAACGTGAATCTCTGAAGACGATGATGTCGTGCACATGCGTATTACGTGTTTGGGTAGTGTTTCATCACCATCTACTCGCCTGGCAGCAGAATACAGCGTTTTTTAGACGTTTTCGCAGGTCCGATGATCAATGAAAGTCGACAATGAAGGCGTCTGTATGTGGAAAAGTGAAAGGAAAAAGTTCTCACTCGATGTCGTTTAAACGTACCCTTAGGACGGGCGTATCGAAAATTGTACGGAGGCAGTGATATACGACACGATTTTATCACCTGCTGAATTCCGAAGAAATCGCACAAAGTTTCGTGCCAAAAACCCTGATAAAAACTCTGCTCTCTCAGACTGGGGAATCAGTGTTCCCCAAATTGGTGACAATGATCACTTACTATGAACAGTCTCAAACCAGGACAATTCGACGGTTGTTGTGGTAATGTCGTTATTTCGACATGTGTGCGTGCAACAATCAAGATGTGTATTTGTAAATCCAGCTGTCTGAAAAGTATGCATTTGAATGCACTCATATTACCCTTATGAAAAGTGTTTCTGTACATACCTTACACAATTTACACGGCAAAACTAAAAATGTTAAACTTTTTATGCGTTTTGGCCGTTCGTTGACACGACAGCGGCATTTTGGGCGCCTGAAAGCACACAGTTTTGAAAATGGGGTTCAAAGTCCACATTTTTGAAAACGGTCTTCTTGTAAACAATAAAAAACGTCAATCTCTGAAGACGATGACGTCATGCACATGTGTATTACATGTTTGGGTAGTGTTTCATCGCCATCTACTCGCCTGGCAGCAGAATACAGCGGGTTTTTTTTGTTTGTTTTTTGCCAAAAACCCTGATAAAAAATCTGCTCTATCAGACTGGGGAATCTGTGTTCCCCAAATTGGTGACAATGATCACTTACTATGAACAGTCTCAAACCAGGACAATTCGACGGTTGTTGTGGTTATTTCGTTATTTCGACATGTGTGCGTGCAACAATCAAGATGTGCATTTGTAAATCCAGCTATATTTGCTTCTTATTACAAGTAATTAAATCCAGGCAATTGGTTGATGAATAATTGATTACAAAAAAGATACAATTTATACAATACGAAATTCACTTTAAAGAAAGTTCGAAAGGTAAAACAGCAAAGAAAAGCGCACCGTGTATGCCCGCCTTAAGTTGGAAAGTAGGCATAATTGGACAAGGGGAGGACATCACTCTTGTCGTTCACTTTGACGCCGTTCACTTTGTAAAAACAGAATAAATTGTTTTGTTTTCAATGTATAAGACATGGTTACGGCCTTGTCTGGAACTGTAACACGCAAGCATGCGTATGTAACGAATGAGACGCACAGACAGTGAGACAGAAAGAACAGAGTAGGCTTACTTGTGTTGCATTGAGCTGAGGTGCCTGTAGGCAAAAGCAGGATTTGTAAGCTCTTTGTAAGTGCCAAGGCCACACTTAGAGAACATTGAATAAGTGTGTGCGTTTGTGTCTATAAGTGTTCGTGTAATCCCTGATGGACATTTTATTTGAACGCCATTCTCGTACGGCTGCTTTCAGAGATTGCGTCAGAAGATTACATCACTTTCACTCTAAGCTTTGATTGACAAGTTTCCCTTTTACACTCTTTAGACTCGCTTAACTAACCGGAATCAACAGAGAATGTTGACTGACTAACAGACTGACAAAAATACGTTATATTGCGCTCGAATATTAGACATGGCAGAACATGTCTAGTGTGACTAAATCAAGATGTTAAGACTTTGGAACAAATGTTAGAGATGAACTTGCATTAACCTTTTCAGGTGCAGTGTGACAAATCTGGGGGATCTGGGAAATTCAAGCTCATGTTGGTTTCTTTGGAAGATTGATTTCATTGAACCAGTTAAAAAAAAAAAACAAGAAAGTCACAATTACGAGAAATTAAGTCATAATTGTGAGTCACGATTTCAAGAAATTAAGTCAAAATTGTGATCTATAAAATAAAGATGATGAGAACAATTGTGAGAAAGTCACAATTACATGAAATAAAGAGTTACACAGTTCCAATTACAATTTACAAGACACAATTTCAAGATAAGAAAGTCGCAATGTAGTAAGAGCTACTTATTAGCGTAGCTAACTCAAATTTCTAAAGGGGAGCGTCAAACCGCTCCATGTGGGATTTGAACCGGCTTCTCCGACATGGGATGCGGGCACGCTAACAAAGTCGCTATGGACCGCAGCGTCTATCAACAGTCGACTAACTGTGTGACTCTTGGTTTGGACGAAGTCGTGTGGTTTTGTTCCACATGACAATCTACAGTGTGTGTGTGCGCGAGTTTGTCCTCAGGGTTCCCCCAACACAACAAGATTTCTGACCATTTGTTGGATTTTTTTATGATTTAAGATCAGTGCGGAACTATGGAAGCTTGTTTCCTCCACAGAATAAATCATTTTAAAAGATAATTGTGACTTTTTAGCTCACAATTGCAGGTTTACATCTCGCAATTCTGACTTCATAACACAATTATGAGTTTATATCTCACAATACTGACTTTATAACGCGCAATTGTGAGTTTATATCTAGCAATTCTGACTTTATAACAAACAATTGCGTGATATAAAGTCAGAATTTCTAGATATAAACTCACAATTGTGTTTTAAAGACAGACTTTTTCTTTCTTACTTTAATTCTCGCAATTACACAATTCTGTCTTTATAACACACAATTGCTAGTTTATATCTAGAAATTCTGACTTTATAACAAACAATTGTGTTATAAAGACAGAATTTTTCTTTTTGACTTTTTCTCGCATTTTCGAGTTTATATCTTGCAATTCTGTCTTTATAACACACAACTGCGAGTTTATATCTCACAATTCTGACTTTATAACACAACTGAGTTTATATCTCACAATTCTGTCTTTATAACACACAACTGCAAGTTTCTTTAACACAACTGCGATTTTATATCTCACAATCCTGACTTTATAACACACAATTTTGAGTTTATATCTAGAAATTCTGACTTTATAACAAACAATTGTGTTATAAAGACAGAATTTTTCTTTTTAACTTTTTCTCGCAATTACGAGTTTATATCTCACAATTCTGACTTTATTACAAGCAATTGTGAGTTTATATCTCACAATTATGACTTTATAACAAGCAATTGTGAGTTTATCTCTCGCAATTCTGACTTCATAACACAACTGCGAGTTTATGTCACAATTCTGACTTTATAAGACACAATTGTGAGTTTATATCTAGAAATTCTGACATTATAACAAACAATTGCGTGTTATAAAGTCAGAATTTCTAGATATAAACTCACAATTGTGTTATAAAGACAAAAATTTTCTTTTTGACTTCCTCGCAGTACGAGTTTATATCTCGCAATTCTGTCTTTATAACACACAATTGCTAGTTTATATCTCACAATTCTTTCTTTATAACGCAATTGTGAGTCAATATCGAGAAATTCTGACATTATAACAATTGCGTGTTATAAAGTCAGAATTTCTAGATATAAACTCACAATTGCATTATAAAGAATTTTTTTTTCTTTTTTATGAGTTAAAATCTCGCAATTGATAAACTGCAAGTTTATATCTCTCAATACTTTATAACACGCAATTGTGAGTTTATATCATGCAATTCTGACATTATAACTCAAAATTGTGACTTTATATCACGCTATTCAGAATTGTGCGATGTAAACTTACAATTGCGAGATAAAAGTCAGATAAAAAGTCATAATTTTCTTTATTTATTTTTTTTATTCTGTGGCGAAAACAAGCTTCCATAGCGGCCCGACGTTCTTCCGAGCAGATTCAATCACTCTTGTTAACACACCTCACACCACAGGAAAATCAGATAAGATAATCTGTAGAACCATCAAGATAATCAGGATTTTACCTAGGATTGTCAGAATTGGTCCCGTGTGGGTACCTTTATTTACCCCTCCTCTCAAACTTCTCCTCCCCTTGATTTGAACTACTTTAAATGACCAGTTGTGATATTTCTTTCACATTTCATCTGAGCAAAGTATAAAATATGGAGCCAACAGAGGCAAACGCACACACACACACAGAGAGAGAGAGAGACCACTAAATTATGACCGTGTTGACAGGGGTCAGTGGGATTGCCCCACCTGACCAACGGGGCTTAAAATAACATCTCACCAGCGGCTTAAATTGGCCTCAGTTTTACTCACAATTCACTTTCCATTGAATCAGCTCACAGCAGTCCCTCACTCAGTCTATGCACACACTTCACAAGCCTCTTTCTGTCAATTTCCTCTCGTCCCTCCGTCTGTAGCCCACAACTTTCCCGACACATCATCGGCACTTAATTAAAAAACGTTCAAATAAATAAAAACAACAAAAAAATATACATAACTTACTGAATTCTGAGCTTCTTTGATAGATGTCTCCCTCAAACCAGAATAATGCAAAATAAGATTTAATAACACCTTTCATATTCACAAGTACAAAGACACAATATTTGCATAAAAGTGTGTGTTTGGGTGCTGGGGAAGGCCGTATGGCTTTAAGCTCATTGAAGTGCGGTTCAAGGCAGCGTGGATGTATTGTTTCATGTTAAAGCCTGATGGAAGTCAAGGTGATTATTAACACGGGCGGCTCAGAAGAAACGGTAAAATACAGACAGGCTGACACAAAGGCCTTCACATGTTTGTTTAAAAGAAATCCTGCAGAAAGGAGAAAAAAATACATCATTCACTGTCACCGCGCAGTCATCCGCTCAGAAAAAAAGGGATAACCACGCCGCTGTTGTTCAAACAATTCCAAACTGAGAGAATTTTGACGTCCCGCACGAGATAGTGTGGCATAAACTATTACCCGGCGGTGGAAAATAAATTATATCTGTCAGTTTTAACCGGATTATAGTCTTTGTTAATGTTTGTTTGCGAGGTTAACCGTGTGTATGTTTGGTTCTTGTATTCATGAGGTTTTACCTGCATCTTTGGCTTTAACTCTCTATCTGTATTAGGCCTGTCAATATAATGCGTTCATTTAGTTAGGTGATTGTATTAAGAGAAAAAACACTGTACTAAAATAAAACAATTAGTCAGTCCATTCCGTAATAAGGGATTTTCCCCTGATTCGAGGCAATTCTAGCGTGATTATCACCTTGTGTGTCAGCACAAATGAGCAAGGAAACGTTCATAAGTAACGCATGCTTGCGGGTTGATGGAACACAGGGATCCAAAGATGCATTTTTCATGGAACATTTTCCGAAGACGTACATGTCGAAGACGTACATGTCATACAAACACATAAAAACTGTGATGCAGAAAAAAAATAGCAGTTTTATAACTTTTTTATTATTATTATTATTATTATTATATAAAAGTCACTATTAACAATTAATACTTTAAAACCTTTTATCATACTTATTCATACTTGCATACATGTAAAGATTTAGTTTTCCTTCTTCCTGGACTTTCAATCTTTAAATATGAATATCCATTTAAAAAAAAAAAATATATATATATATATATATATATATATATATAAAATCGCGATTAATCGCATCCAAAATAAAAGTTTGTGTTTACATAATATATGTGGGTGCACTGTGTATAATTATTTGTATAATTGTATATATATTATATTATATATATATACACATGCATGTATATTTAAGAAAAAAATATTATTTATATATAAAATATGTATATTTATATATATCATAAATTATACATAAATCTATAAACAGTATATATATGAAAATATTTCTTAAATATATACAAGCATGTGTGTATTTATATATATATATATATATATATATATATATATATATAATTTTACACAGTGCACCCACATATATTATGTAAACACAAACTTTTATTCTATATTTTTTAGAATGGATATTCAATGAATAAATATGAACATCCATTCTAAAAAATATAATAACATATTATATACAATATATATATATATATATATATACACACAATATATATATATATATATATATATATACACACAATATATATGTAATATATATGTTTATGTATATATATATAATTACATATTATATTACAATATATATAATTACATGTTTAAATGTATAATAATCTAATTTAAAAACATATTGCTTTTTGAAAATGACAAACAAATTTGGAATGAAGTTTATTATTATCTTTTTTGTAAACATCACCAAATGAACAGAATAATCAATGAAAGTGTCATTTCACATAAGCTGTAATTTTGTCAAATTATGTAAAAACTGGGTCCTGTGGAAAATATTAGTTAATTAAAATAGCACCAATGAAATTAGCTTTTTTATTTCTAAAATATGTAATTTCTACAACAGGCATTTCGATCACTGGCTATTAAACGCAACACATAATGAGAAGGTGGAAACGACACTGTGAAGGAAATGTTTGTTTCTTTCCAAAGCTACTTTTTGCATATATTCCATGTTTTCATCTGCCGCAATTATGTAATGTCTTTGATTTATCTTCATTCGGGGAATTTCCCTGCAAACACTGATATAATGATCAATTAGAATATGTAATTATTTTGATTAAACTTTTAAATCTAATCAGTATAAGTCAGTCTGTGTATGTTTGTGCCTTCCAGCCTCAATTCTGAGTTTAAACATGTCAAAAAGACCCATCATTCCAACAGCAGAGCCCTCTAGGAAATATTGCACACTTCGCTCACTACACCCCTTTTCCATCAGGTGACGTTCGACAATAAGATTTATGGACACAGTTAGGCACATTGAAGAAGGAATCTCCCCAATTCCATAAGCACACAGTGTGTGTGTAATGCATCTTTGTAAACATTATAAAGGGTAAGGCTTGTTATCTGATGCCACTGTCATAAAAAGCTTGATTGATGTATTTCCGCAATTTGCTTCAAAGAGATGCAAATCCATTGTTTATAGAAACATTTTAATATGCATATGGACACACACTCTCAGGACAAGTGGTTGTTTGGACATTTAAATGTTCTTGAACAGATCAGATATCTGATTTGATGGATTGCACTTTTAATAAGAAAAATAAATATGGCAGGGGTTTTGGTTGATTTATGTTTTTAGCAATATGTCACACTAGTTATAAGTAATTTTGTGCTAATAATAATCAAATACCAAAATGTGCAGTACAACCAGAATACACAGAGCTGACTATATCCCACAATGCAATCTGATTTGATTGGATTCGATTTTATTTGCAAGATGGATACCAATTTCTGAACTTACTATAGTGACGTCACATTAAAATAATGTAAATGTTGTTATTTTACTGTTTTATGTAAATAAACACTAGTATTATATTCCAAATATAGTATGTGTAGGATTCATGGAGAAAGAACTTGGATCAAAGTCATGGATTAGAGATAAAACTTGGAAAGCTTTGATTGTTTGAGTGATTTACAAGTCCATCAACGCAGGTTTGTGCTTGTTTACTTTTATCAGCATTTTATGGCGGTAACATTTAAAGCACCTGAGCTGTGAAGGTTTATATTTGTCTTAAACTTGAGCAGTTGTTCATACAATTACCTTCATTCACATCAATGTAACCATCTCACAACACATATTAGTTGAATCAACACCTATCTATCTACCGATCTATCTACTTATCGATCGATCTATCTATCTATCTATCTATCTATCTATCTATCTATCTATCTATCTATCTATCTATCTATCTATCTATCTATCTATCTATCTATCTATCTATCTATCTATCTATCTATCTATCTATCTATCTATCTATCTATAACCATGCCCTTACCATTTTTCAATGGTACCTTTGTGAGGCAAGTACATAAAAAAACAATGAGAGAGATATTAAAAACTGAATTTAGTATATAAATATTGGAGATTTTGACAGTTGGCAATGGAAGACAAGCGTTAAAAAAAAAGTACCGAACATTATGCAGTACGCAACATGTTTCAAGCTTTGTTACACACCGTTGTTGTCACATGACTTTACAAAATTGCATGCATAATTCAAAAAGTGAGGTCATGTTATCTCAAAAATCAACAGTAATCCCGCATTATAGAATTTATTGGTGTAAATTTTATAAACTTTTAGCTTTCTTGAGATGAGTCAAGAAGAGATTTAAAAAATCCTAGTTGATATTTATTCCAGTTCTTCAACATACTGGAAATGAAATGTCAAGTTGAAAACATCGCGCTTTGGGATCAACTAAGATTCATTTCAAAATTACATTTCTGCAAAATGATATTAAATTCCTTCTTCCGAAGGGAAATGTCCAGTGAAAGGGTTTTCAATTTTAGGAGTCAGAAATTGAAATACTAGCAAAACGATAAAAATACACACTGATGTCAATGGAAGCGGTAATAACAATCCGTTCAATTACAAAAAGTGTTTAATTCATACACTGTAAAAAAATATAGTTGGTTTAACTTAAAAAGTAAGTAACCTGGTTGCCTTAAAATTTTAAGTTGATTGAACTGGAAAAAGTGAGTTAATACAATGAAGCATATTGATTTAATCATCAGAAACTCAAAATAATACGTTTTCTCAACTAAATAAATTATTTAAGTTGAAATTATATATTATATAAATGTTATATATCTATATCTATATATATATATAAATTATATATTATATTATTTAAGTTGAATAATAAATTATATAAGTTGATTTGACAAAAGAAAAAATGTTGTGATAACAAATCTTGAAAATATTTTTTTTTACAGTGTATCAGAAACACATTGTGTACGTAACAGTAAGGTTCACCCTACTCTTCTCACCGGCCACTTGCTTTCATGTAATTCCGGAGAAATGGATGAATTTATTTTCAATACATCTGTCATACAGCACTATTGTGGCTGCGGAAAATAAGCATTTAATAATTAATTATCTGCCAAGTTTTTTATTGGCATTGATGGTTCCATGAAGAACCTAACATCCATGGAACAAGATTATTTACATTTTTAGGGATGTACGATATTCCTGACACCATATCGGTCTCGGCCGATATGTGTTCATTTTTCAAGTTAATGTTATCAATATCGGCCCAATAAGATAATTTGGCCAATACATTAAAGCCGATAAATAATGGATTATTTCCTTCAGCAGAGAACATTTGTGCAACACGTGCAGCTCAAGTCTGTCATATATGTAGACTACATACAATTATAAAGAGCATGTTTTGTGGCTTTTAATACTAAGACTGTAGTTTTTGTAACCAAGCTCTCAAAAATTATATAAAAATTCTGATTTAGATCTGAATTAGTATCCGCCAATATATCGGTTATCATTTTCAAATATTGGATTATATCGGCCAAATATCGACCAAAATTTTCATATCAGTGCATCCCTAATGTTCTTCACACTAAAAAAAATGGTTGAAAGGTTATTTTGGGAACCCAAAATGGTTCTTCTACGGCAACACCCTTTTGGAATATTTATTATAATTAATGTAAAAGGAATAAAATGTGTTGGTGTTTAACTCCTACTAATGTTCCTTTCAGTTGGAAACTGCAGTGAACAGTATATCGGTAGGTCATTGAGCCAATGTTGGCAAAAAATAGAGCAGTATGTCATTCTAAACATTCAATAAGGAGCATAAAATGTAAATGAGATGAGAAGGTGATGTCCAGAAACTGGAGTGGGATGATAACAGGATATGGGGAAGGGTGAAATTGATTGATGTTCATGTCCAGTAGGTGACCAGGTAGGGTTGAGTCAAAGGTGAAAGGTCATCCGGCTGTTACAGATAAGACAAGAAGCGCTGAGGTTGAGTGAAAGGCCAATCTTATGCTTGAAAACTACACACATATAATAAAACACACTTGCGCTAATGGCCAAAATCACATTAATCCAAGAGGAAACCACAAAAAAAATCATTAGATATATCGCGCCACATTCACAAACAACACACAATAAGCTTCACGCCACACACAGATGCGCAACAATGCCATACACTATAGCACAATACTGTAGCCTATATTACAGCACAATACAATAATCACAAAATGACAATATAGGGAAGACGCTGACAAGACGTGCGTTTATGAGAGTATTGGAGTGTTTAAGTGTGTGTGTGTATACAAAGCGAGAGGTTTAGCAGGATGAGTAAGACGCGGTATTGTTTGTCCCGACTGGCGGGTGTTGCTGCTGAAAAGGCGTCGTGCTAGCGTCCCGCGGGCTACTGCCAGACATCAACAATCGCACTTCAATCGCTCAGCACTGATCCAGCGTGCAGACAGTACTTAATCATCTGCTCTTAACGCAGGCATACTACTAACACACACACGCCTGGGGAAACAGCTGAGCTCTGGGTTAAAAAGCAGCACTATAGCCACCAGTATAAAGGGCCTGTTGGCAGAGTGATTCATGCATTTAGCCAAAACGCATTACATTTGTCTCATGCCTTCAACTGAGTTTTACACGTCTTTTCGCATGTTTCAGAGGGCTTTGCACCGATGCGACTGCCCGTAACACCAATTCTTCCAGTTAAATTTACATATCCTCCTCAGAGTTACAACGACTTTGCAATCCGACGTTATGACTTTATTAGTTTCTCACTAGAACGTCCCGTGCTGACGTGTACACTCACTACTGACTCTCACTGTTTATTTAGCACATGACCATGTCATTATGGCAAAACAAATAAAACTTAGAACAATATTTTCTATATGCTATCCAATCAGAACAGACATGAGACAAATGTTTGTTTGCTATCTACCAGTTGACACCCACTTACCCCCATATATGATGGCCCCATTATGAGGGACATTACAAATATTAATGGCACCTATATTTTTTTAATGTATTAAAAAATTAATTATTCATGTTGATAATTATTTATGTAATCATTATTAGAATCAGATTGTAAAGTGGTTTTCACCATAAATGTTGATGGATGGATGGATGGATGGATTGATGGAAGATCATGTAGGTATGTAAGGAAGGATGGATGGATGATCATGCAAGCATGTGTGGAATTTATGGATGAATAGTTGGAAGGCAGCTGGATGGATGGAAGGTAGATAGACATTGATGGATGGATGGACAGATGGATGGATGGTCATGTAGGGGTGGATGGATGGAAGGCAGATCGGTAGATGGATAGACGGATGGATGGACGGATGGTCATGTAGGTGTGGATGGATGGACGGACAGATGGACGGATGGTCGTGTAGGTGTGGATGGATGGACGGACAGATGAACGGATGGTCGTGTAGGTGTGGATGGATGGACGGACAGATGAACGGATGGTCGTGTAGGTGTGGATGGATGGACGGACAGATGAACGGATGGTCGTGTAGGTGTGGATGGATGGATAGATGATAGCTAGATAGACATGGATGGATGGATGGATGGCAGATCAATGGATGGGATGTAGATAGAACTGAATGGATGTCCGGATAGATGGATAGTCATGCAGGTATGGATGGATGGATGAATGAAAGCAGATTGATGGATGGAAGGAAAGAGGATCATGAAAGAAGGATGGATGGATGGATGGATGGATGGATGGATGGATGGATGGAAGATAGATAGACATGGATGGATGGATGGATGGATGGATGGATGGAAAGATGGATGTATGAATGAATGGTAGATAGACTTGGATGGATGGATGGCAGATGGATGGAAGGCAGATGTATGGATGGATGGATGGAAGGCAGATGGATGGATGGTGGATGGATGGATGAAAGGTAGATAGACCTGGATGGATGGATGGACAGATAGATGGATGGTCATGTAGGTATGGATGGATGGATGAAGACAGATTGATGGATGGATGGAAGGAAGGAAGGTAGGTAGATAGGTAGGTAGAAAGGGTGGGTGGATGTGTGTGTGGATGGGTGGATGGATGGAAGGAGGGAAGGAAGGGTGGATGGATGGAAGGAAGGAAGGATGGAAGGAAGGTAGGTAGGTAGGTAGGTAGGTAGGTAGAAAGGGTGGGTGGGTGGGTGTGTGGATGGATGGAAGGAAGGAAGGAAGGAAGGAAGGAAGGAAGGAAGGAAGGAAGGAAGGAAGGAAGGAAGGAAGGAAGGAAGGAAGGAAGGAAGGAAGGAAGGAAGGAAGGAAGGGTGGATGGATGGAAGGAAGGAAGCAGTGAAGGGTGGATGGATGGATAGATGGATGTATGAATGAATGGTAGATAGACTTGGATGGATGGATGGATGGATCGATGGATGGATGGCAGGTGGATGGATGGAATGATGGATGGATGGATAGATGGATGTATGAATGAATGGTAGATAGACTTGGATGGATGGATGGCAGATGGATGGAAGGCAGATGTATGGATGGATGGATGGAAGGCAGATGGATGGATGGTGGATGGATGGATGGATGGATGAAAGGTAGATAGACCTGGATGGATGGATGGACAGATAGATGGATGGTCATGTAGGTATGGATGGATGGATGAAGGCAGATTGATGGATGGATGGAAGGAAGGAAGGAAGGTAGGTAGGTAGGTAGGTAGGTAGGTAGAAAGGGTGGGTGGATGTGTGTGTGGATGGGTGGATGGATGGAAGGAAGGAAGGAAGGATGGATGGATGGATGGAAGGAAGGAAGGATGGAAGGAAGGTAGGTAGGTAGGTAGAAAGGGTGGGTGGGTGGGTGTGTGGATGGATGGAAGGAAGGAAGGAAGGAAGGGTGGATGGATGGAAGGAAGGAAGCAGTGATGGGTGGATGGATGGATGGATGGATGGATGGATGGATGGATGGATGGATGGATGGATGGATGGATGGATGGATAGATGGATAGATGGATAGATGGATAGATGGATAGATGGATAGATGGATAGATGGATAGATGGATAGATAGATAGATAGATAGATAGATAGATAGATAGATAGATAGATAGATAGATAGATAGATAGATAGATAGATAGATAGATAGATAGATAGATAGATAGATAGATAGAAGGAAGTATGGATGGATGGATGGATGGATGGATGGATGAAAGGCAGATTGAGGATGGAAGATAGACATGGATGGATTGACAGATTGATGGATGGTCATGTAGGTGTGGATGGATGGAAGGCATTTCAATAGATGGAAGGTAGATGGATGGATGGGTGATAGATAGATAGACATGGATGGATGGACAGATAGATGTAGGTATGGATGGATGGAAGGTGGATGGATGGATGGATGGAAAGATGGATAGATATGGATGGATGGATGGTCATGTAGGTATGGATGGATGGAAGGTGGATGGATGAACGGATGGATAGATGGATTGATAGATAAGGATGGACGGATGGATGATCATGTAGGTATGGATGGATGGAAGGTGGATGGATGGACAGATGGATTGATAGATAGATATGGATGGACGGATGGATGGTCATGTAGGTATGTATGGAAATGATGTGTGGATGGAAAAACCTTTTCTGGCTCTTTTGTTTTGAGTACTGGTTCACAGCATGGGATGGTGGTGTGCTGCTTTGCCCACCTGGCTGCTTAAAATGAGCTAAACCAGCAAAAATAACCCTGAAAACCCATAATGTTGGACTAGTTTTACCAGATAGACCAGCATGAACTAGCATACACATTCAGCAGTGACATTCACACTGGTCTTTTCAACAAGGACAAAAGGGGACACCTTGGAAAGACAATTCATACAAGTCAGTCAATTGTAATTTTATATATAAAATGTAATCTCACAATGTAACTTTATTTCTCTAATTTACCACTTTGTAATGCAAGTGTTTTAGTAAATCAGTGTATCTTCTCGTTCATATAGGGATTTGCAAGGCACAGCTAGTCAAATCTAAAATGTCATCTTTGTGATTGAATCAAGAAATGGTAAATCTTTGATCACTGGTAATTTCATAACTAATTATTTGTACTGATAGCTGGAAAAATTAAACCGAGTATGCATTCATACAGGTGGCATCGACCTGATACGAGTGCCAAGAAGCAATATCAGTGCATCTTTAATCAAAACATGAATATTTAGATGAAAGGACAGCGAGAGGAAAAGGGAGAGCGTTGGGTTTTCCATATAAGAAAATGTGGGGGATAAAATAAGAGAAGATGGACAGAGAGGCAGTAGGTGGATGATAAAAGCTTGCCCTGCCGCTCAGGGATTTGACTCTCTCTTTTCCCAAATGTCAGCAGACATCTGTTTCATATTTATGATTATTATCCTCCCCTCTCTGCAAGCCGGTTAACACTTAAATGATTCTATCACTTTGCAGGGTCGCCCGCTGCCTTATACTGCATAATTTATGAAGCTAATCTGTCAGTTTAGAAAAAAACAGAGCCAGCAAAAGGGAAGATTTTATGCCAGATGAAGTGTGTAAGTGCTGTAAAATGTTCTTCGGGGAGCTGAGTTAAATGCCTGTTACTGTAAGAGCTATCATGATGGAATTAAAAATGGAAGCGTGAGAACTCAACTGGATGGTCATATGAAGTGGACTTGTTCGTTTACGTGTGACGAACAGTGATTGAATCAGCCGTTTTGGGGTGTTTTTACCATTTTTACCATGCCTTCATAACACTTTAGATACTTTTCAAGAACCTTTTGTGGACAGATTTTATTGCTTCAGTTTTGACATTTAAAATAAAAATCTGAGTATTAATCATTAAAGTATGAATTATAACATTTTGAAACTATGATAAGCTAAATGGCTGTCAAAATTAACATGTTAACGCATGCAATATATATATATATATATATATATAGTCATTTTAATGTGTTCAAAAAAAATATAAGGCAATTAGTAAAAGTTCACTTACATTCAAATTGGCTCCATTTTTTAAAGCCTAATAAAATGTCAAAATGTATAATGTATAGCTTTCAATCACAATGTAATGCTGAATGGCTATAATTAATGGCTAAAATTGAGAATAAAAAATAACTTCAGACAGACATCAGTAGTATCAATGATGCCTTGTTTCATAAAAACACACCAGTAAACATATAGGCTACTGTCTCTGTTGTTCCTACGTTAATTTGAGTTAAAATATAGAATTGCTACAGTATAACAAACTACTATAAACTATAAAACATATAAAATGTTATTGCGATTAATTACAGAAAAAAATATGATTAGCTATTTTTAATAGCGGCTGGCAGCGCTAATTTTAATTTTTCAATTAAAAAAAACAGTTGTAATTTCTTTTTCTTTTTTTAAATAATTTTTTTACAGTAAACAATAATTGCAATTTTTTTAAAAAATTGTTTTATTGTGTAATATCCAATTAAGCGGTAATGTTGTGAAATTATGCGAAAGTTGGAAACTAAGCGGGTCTTGGGTGCTGTTGCTATTTTACCGGCGGGATAAATGACTCTTATGCCCGAGGCAAGTTTAAAAGGGGTTGGTCTGAAATAGCTTCATTTTACATAGGTGTGGTTTGGGCGTAACGTGAAATAAACCAATCAGAGCGTCATCTATGCTGCATGGTGGATTGTTATTATTATGGCGGATTTTCGTTCACAGCCGATGAAACTGACATTCTTGTCAGGGCAGTGAAAGACAGAAGTGATTAATCCGATAGATTAATCTGATAGATTTCACTCCTTTTCGCGTGATGTTTTTATTCGCGGGAGTGATGCGAAAAAAAAGAAACATCCCACGAGTAATCTAGAGCGAGTAACGCGAATGCGAAGTTTTGCTTCTCGTTTGGTGAGAAGCAAAACTTCGCATTCACGTTACTCGCGGGATGTTTCTTGTTTTTCGCATCACTCCCGCGAATAAAAACATCAGGCGAAAAGGAGCGTCTTCACGCACAACAACAAAATTTATTTCTGCCATTTTTTTTACGTCATAATTGTCTGAAATAAATAATATTGCTGCTCTGTACTTCTTGTGGAAGTCCCAAATACTTCGGTAGTCCAACTTCCACGCTGATTTTTCTCCACGCTATCTCTTTTTTTTGTCTGGTCTCTGTACAAGTATGATGTTGTATCATATATTTGAGGATACTCACAGATGGCAAAAGTAATAATCTCCTCTATTTTCGACAACAGTGATAGTAACCGTACGGATCAATGAGCACTTCGCTGATTGGCTAAGCGGCATGCAAATTTTCTGCTCTAGTTTGCGGAAAACGCGATTGAGGCGAATATCGAGCGTTTGCGGCAAGTGCGTTGCCCAATTCGCGTCATTCGGGCCGGATTCGTAATCCAACACAAATTTGTGTCTATTCGCGTCTTTGCATTGAGTTTGTATGTAATCTACTCGCGCAAATAATTAAATGTGCGTTTAGTGTGAACAAGCCATTAGAAAACACTGCTAATAGTTATTAGGGATGTTAATAACTTGAAAAATCCCTCCAAATATGCACTCCATTATCTAACATCTCCACTTAGGTCATCTAATTTGAAAATCAGCAATTGTATCTTATCAGTTCTTTGAGATTTCTACATCTCTCTTGCTCCAGGATGAAGAAAGTGTGTAAACATCAAGGATAAAACCTCCACCATTGTCTTCGCATTTGTTTGCGATTTTACGCCAACAATGTGACACAAAATGCTGCCCTCATCCCTGCACCGTCCGTTCAATCCGTCATTACACCTCAGTCCTTCCATCATTCATTCCCGACGCGTCAGCCGCCCCTCCCCACGTGCGCGGCATCCCAACCCGCGCCCCGTAAGCGTTATTATGAAAAGTACACAGTTTCGATAGAGTGCCCCCTCTGACATTTCCCACTTATTAGCTAGTTTTCATACAGGCTTCAATCAACCTTCCTAATCCTCGCAGGGGCAAGAGCAGTTTTAATTCACCGATCGACCGATAAGCCAAGCACAAGCGAAGAAGCGCCTGCCATAGCAATGCAGGCCTGAGAAAGAAAAGAGAAAAAAAACGCAAGAGAGAGACAGGGAGAGAGAGAGAGAGAGAGAGAGAGAAAATGATTTACACATAGATGAATCGTGCTTACAAGATGGAACCCTGGGCATTAGCCGCGGATCTGAATTTCCTATCTGCCTCTCTCTCTCTCTTTCTGCCCCATTCTTTTTTTTTCGCTCTCTCTCCTTCTCTTCCACCATTACCCTTGCTGATTGCAATCTTTCAGCGCCATTGGGTCCTGTGCCTGGGTTCTGTTTAATCTGCCTTTAATCCGATAGATTTTAAATATTCCCCCTGCTCCCGCAGACTGGAGGCAATTAACTAGCCTTCTGATGCTCTTCTTATCAGTTGCCTCCTTGTATCTGCGCGAAGCAGCCTCCAGACACTGCCAGACTGACGAATAATACCCGCCATTTACCGCCGAGACCAGCCAACACGCTGCCGCTCCTCTGCATTATAAACAGGTATTTGGTAAACATATCATATACACGCGCACGTAAACACACAAACAACGGCACCCTGCAGATTTCACGTGGCCATGCGTCGGGCAAACAAAAGATGCGTTTTAAGTGTACAGTGCAGTGTCTATTCAAAAAGCCAAATGTACGGAAACGCACAAGTCTGGATTTCAGGTGTGGATACGTAGAGAAACAGTGCATACAGAATTTTGTCTTTTGTTTTTATGAACTGTATGGATGATTGAAGTCTGAAAAAGGTGCAAATATACACTGTAAAAAATATTTTCAAGATTTGTTATCACAACACATTTTCTTTTTGTCAAAATTTATTTAGTTGAGATAACTTATTATTTTGAGTTTCTGATGATTAAATTAATCTCCTTCATTGTATTAACTCACTTTTTCCAGTTCAATCAACTTAAAATTTTAAGGCAACCCAGGTTACTTACTTTTTAAGTTAAACCAACAATATTTTTACAGTTTAGTAATCACAACATTTTTTCTTTTGTCAAATCAACTTAAATAATTTATTTAGTTCCGATAACATATAATTTTGAGTTTCTGATGATTAAATTAATCTCCTTCATTGTATTAACTCACTTTTTCCAGTTCAATCAACTTAAAATTTTAAGGCAACCAGGTTACTTACTTTTTAAGTTAAACCAACAATATTTTTTTTTTACAGTGTACTTGGATTATGGAGCATGTACTCGTGACATAGGATCCCAGGTTCAAGCAGGGCCTGGTTCATGTCCTGATCCCATTCCACCTCTCTCAATTGTCCAGTCTCGGCTGACTTATAAAAAAATAGGCTTAAAAATCTGTAAATAGAATGTGAAAAACCATTTATTTCCATAAACAGGCTGAGACTAGCCAACTCCTCTGCATTATAATCATATATAAACATGCATAGTCGGATGAGGTGCATATTTTGTGTGCATTTAATATGTGAAAGGCAACAAATAAAAGGTTTGGATTGGAGTGTAGAAGTCAATATGCACAAAAAGACAAACATAATATAGATTGTTAAACTGGCATTAAACTGCATGCATACTTCTCTTTTGTTTTGAATGGAACTTTCTAATAACGTCTGAACAATACTAAGATGAATTGCATTAAGGAAGTGTGTTATCTGCAAGGGTTTTGAATCAAAAATATACGCAAAAAATGCTAATTTTATGTGCATCAGGCAAACCAAAGGTTTTTTTTATTTATTTTATTTCATTGTGTGTGTGTGTGTATGTATTTATGCATGTATGAATGCATGTATGTATACTGTATACATGTATAGATATGTATGCAGTATATATGTGTGTATACAGTATGTGTGTGTATATATATATATTTATTTATATACATATGTACACTGTATATACACACATATATATGAATGTAAACAACAATATATAGGTGTAAATGTTCTACCGAAACATGAAACTATTTTTTGTTTCAAACAATATTGTCTGGGAAAAACTAGGAAGTTATTTGCATCAGGCGAGTTTATTATCAGCGAGAATTTTGCGTTGGAATAAACAGGGCGATAAACAAGCAAAATACGCCGATAAGACTGAAGAGATTGCGAGGATCTGCTTGACACGCACACAAATATGAAATCACAATGATCCAGGTCGGTGTAAAACACTCACACTCTTTCTCTCCTCATATCTGCCCATTTCCTTGATTGTTGAGAAACAGGGATAAGATGTTTTAATCATCTTGTTCCTGGGAGGAGTTCGCAGTGACTTATTCTTTGTATCTGCGCTAATGCTGTATATCAGTGATGACAGTATCTATCTCTGTGTCTCACACACACAGGCGCACAAAGAGAGAGTGCACTGGCTCAAGTAAACCTCTGATAAGGATCGGCTAAGAGTTTTATGACATCATCAGACCGTGACAGGTTTTTGGTTCAGAAAAGCATGCGTCTGATTGGTCATTTACACTAATGGTGCCAAAAGATCAATAGATTGGTGCCAAGTACAAGGCCCATCATAAAGGAACACTCTACTCTATCGTACTTTCCATCTCACACACACAATACCCATGAAAAGCTTTTTCAGCTATTAGTGGTGTTTGCAAAGTTGCACTTTTTTTTCATATCATATTTGCTCATTAATCGTCATAAAAATAATGTCACAGTAGGAAAATGATATATTTCAAAAAAAAAAAAAAGTGTTGTTTGTATGTCAACCGTTCTGTTTTTTTATGTCCATATTATATGAAAGTCAAACCCCACTGACTTTGACTGGATGGACAAAAACAGTTGAAACATTCAAAATTTTCTTCCATGTTCCACAGAAGAAAGAAAGTCATAGTTTGGAACAAATTGATGGTGAGAAAGTGACAGAATTTTCATTTTTGGGTGAACTATCCCTTAACAGTTTCTGTTATGGCTAGGCCATTCTTGGTTTTAAAAACCTTCTCTTTCTCTCTCACTCTTGGTGTCATGTTTCATTGCACACATGCCACTTGCCATTAGAATCGAATTCAATTACTGTTACACTAAGCAGATTGGCTACAACCTTTCTATTAACAGGACAAATATGCACACACACACACACACACAGAGTGATACTGAATCCTTGGTTTCCACACATATTTTGATAATGATTTCATGGTATTTGCATAGAAGTGAATATAGTTTCCCACGAAAGCTTAGTGGGTATTTTGTGCACATATAAGAAGGCCGAATATAGTTCTTGTAGAGGTTTAGATTCGCTTTTTATGCTACGATTTTCCATCAAACATACATAAAGGGTTACACCGCCATGAAAAAAAAGTTCAAATGATTTACAATTTTTAACTTTATATCTCATATGATGACGCACTGTCACTTTGTTTTCTTGCGACTTTATAACTCGCAGTGTGAGGTCAGCCAATCACCATCAGCCTGTCTGTGTCCCCTCCCTCACGCTCATCTTATACAACCATATAATCTATAAAACTTTATCATGCTGTGTACTGTATTTATGATTAAAAAAATTAACTTAAGCAATATTTATACCTTAAATGATTTCCTTATCAGTTTAACATGCTTTAGTGTTTAGTGTCATCCGAAAATGTGTTTTTTGCTATCCGAAACTTTCACGTTTCGTCCCGTTCCCGCCTGCAAAAGCTCAGGAAGACGATACAATGTTTTTGCAATGTTCAGCAATTCTGCTTGTGTGTCTAGTGTAAAATGAATATAATGGTGTATAATTGCTACTATGTATCGTCAAATCTTACAACTGCAAGTTTTTTTTTTTCTTTTTCGAAATTGCGACTTCATATAACGCAGTGTTGCATTAAATCTCGCAATTGCAAAGTGTTTTTGTAATTGCGAATAATCAGTGTGATGTTAAATCTTGCAATTGCAATGTTTTTGTAACTGCGACTTTATAACTCAAAGTGACGTTAAACCTCACAATTCCAAAAAAATAATTGTAATTGCGACTTTATAATTCAGTGTGACGTTAAATCTTGCAATTGCGATTTTTTTTTGTAATTGCGACCAATTGAGTGTGATGTTAAATCATATAATTGCGATATTTTTGTAATTGTGAAAATTCACCTTTGGCTAAGCCACGCCCTAGAATGTAGATCGACCAATCACAGCGCAGCAAAGAACGAGCCTCCCACAGAGGTCGGACACTTTTCACAGCGCTCCATTGACTTTCAACACAGGCTTCTCATATTTTTGGTCTAGGCAGGCTAGTTTTATCCAAAAAATGGTTAAACGTTGTGCCTCGGGCATTTGTAACACAGATACGCGTTTCCCAGAGAAGTTGGAGGGGGGTGTCCGTTTTTTCCCTTCCCAAAACCGAAGTCAAATCCTGACAAGTGTCGCCTTTGTATTAAACTGTGTGGATGTCCTCAGTCAGCTAAACCCCGCAAAGATCAACAAGCACATCTTTTTTTACTTCTAACCTTACTGTGAGTGAGAAGTTATACTAGTTAGACAGTTTTATAATGTTTTAGATTATGATTTCGGTTCTCATACCAGTTGTACCAGTTGTAGCATATGCTGCTAATAATACAACGTTATACTCGTGTAGTCCGTTTGCTTTGTAATAACGATTATAGAAGTGAATAGAGACCTACCCAGCTTTGCATGAACAGTGTTGCTCCCTGATATTGTTAGTCCCAGCCTCCGTCTCAATTAGTAGGAAATGCGGTGGTTAATTTTTTGACTGTGACCGGCAACATTGTGCTTTTGCCTCTATTTTGGATGCCTTGTTCCTTGCATTTCACCTGTATGTCTTGAATATAGCCTTTGAACGCATATTGCAGCCCCTTTTGCCTACTTCTATCGGACACTTTATTTGCTGCTTTATAGAAGTTTGATAACATTTCAGCAGGAAGAGCTGTTACAGCATAAACCATGCAGAGCGCAGATGAAGTTTGACGGATGTAACAACAGTAACTAAGGGGGGCGGGGCTTAGCCAAAGGTGAATTCAGTGTGTTGTTAAATCTTGCAATTGCAATGTTTTTTGTAATTGCGACTATAACTCAATGTAACGTTAAATATCGCAATTGCAATATTTTTGTAAATGTGACAATTCAGTGTGACATTAAATCTTGCAATTGCGATGTTTTTGTAATTGCGAATTTATAACTCAGAATGACGTTAAACCTCACAATTCCAAAAAAATTGTAATTGCGACTTTATAATTCAGTGTGACGTTAAATTTTGCAATTGCGTTATTTTTTTGTAATTGCGACTTTATAACTCAGAGCGACGTTAAATCTCACAATTCCCAAAAAAATATTATAATTGTGACTTTATAATTCAGTGTGATGTTAAATCTTGCAATTGCGATGTTTTTTTGTAATTGCGACTTTATAACTCAGAGCGACGTTAAATCTCACAATTCCCCAAAAATTATTATAATTGTGACTTTATAATTCAGTGTGACGTTAAATCTTGCAATTGCGATTTTTTTTTTGTAATTGCGACTAATTCAGTGTGATGTTAAATCTTCTAATTGCACTATTTTCGTAATTGTGACAATTCTGTGTGATGCAAAATCTAGCAATTGCGACTTTTTTGTAATTGCGACTTTATAACTCAGAGTGACGTTAAATCTTGCAATTGCGATGTTTATTGTAATTGCGACTATAACTCAATGCGATGTTTTTTGTAATTCCGACTATAACTCAATGTAACGTTAAATATCGCAATTGCAATGTTTTTGCAATTTCGACTTTATAACTCCGTGTGAGGTTAAATATTTATTGCTTATAACTGCAGATTGTCTCAGAGTGTGACTATTTTTCTTTATCTTACAATAACCTATACCTAAAATCAAGTCCCATCCTACATTTTTTCTCATTTTTAGTGTTTCACTCAGAATCGTGTCACATTACTGCAGTCAAATGAGGTTGGTGTGCCATTTCATGTCAATTTTGAGGCACGTTTATCAAAAGCACATTTAAACATCGTATTTTGATCTGTCTGACATCCACAAAGTCACAGAGATTGAAGCGAAAATTGGAAAATCGGGTGGAAAAAGAGACCGAGGCGGGTTTAAACTGGATGTCTACCCCCTCCACGAGGGTCACTTCAGGAGTGTGGCCCAATTCCACCCCTTCTCATCACCTTTTCATCAGCAACTCTATTTCTCTGTCTCTTCCTCTCTACAAATGACACGGCATCACATAAAAGCATCCCCGAGAGCTTCCTATGTAGCAGCTACAGGTCACACAGACACACACGCACACACAAAAAGACTTCCAAACGGGAGATGAGCAAGGCAGCCAATCAGAATCGCTCGGTCTTATCAGCGTGCACCCCATCAGCGGCGAGGGGTTTGGGGTGTGGGTGCAGAGGGGTGGCGGCAAAGGGGGTGGGGGGCGTTCTACTGAGAAGCTAAGTCGCCGCGGCGACCGCTAAGCCCGCCGCGGTTCCACTAGCTCGGCGGGGCTGTGTGAGCCCCAGGCGGGATTTGTGACAGCGAAATCACATCAGCCTATGCTGATTAGCCCTCTCTCTCTCTCTCTCTCTTGCTCTCCCCTCTTTCCGATTTACAGAGAGAGAGAAGGGGGGGGGACTATCTTACACTGTGCTTTTTAATAGGAAAACGATTGCTATCTGCAAATTGAGTCCCTGCAAACTTTAATAAAGGCTACAGGGTTGAGTGGCATTTTGCATGCTGATTTCAGGCCGATTGGAGGCTTTTTTGATGAGAGAGAGGTTGCCATGGTAAAGCTGCGCTCCCAGCGTTCCAACAAACTGCCATCTCACAGAGCGAGAGCAAAAGAACGAACGATTTCCATGTGGAATCTCCATTTATTTTCTTCTAAAAGTGATTGACTGTTGAATAAGTGAATGTGTGTGAGGGAGTGTGTTGAGCAGGACACATAAGGATATTGTATTTCTGTGAGTGAAAAAGTGAACCAGATCATATTCCTGGGTAATATGGCATGGATGGGTAGTATGAGAACACGACATTATAGTGTACACTATGGAGGGTACGTAATTATGATCGCAGGACCGGGGAAATGCAATCAAGCAACGAACAGTTTTGTGTCCCATTGAAAACTACATTGGTATTAGAGTCTATTTATAACAGTGTCTTGCTTTAATGCGATGAACAGCTTTATTTGTATAGATGTTGGATAATCCTAAATACTTTATATGGTCAGAGAGATTTTCCACACGTTTTCATTAGATATAGCGCAGCCATTCTGATGAAATTCAATATTATTCTGCTAAATTAACTCGCAGGATAAATGCTCTCATCACAGTGTGAGAGAGAAACTGAAAATTGGAGTAATGGCTGCTGCCATCACAGGAATACATTGCATTTTTAAATATATTAAAATACAAAACAGTTATTGTCATTTAAAATATATATATATATATATATATATATATATATATATATATATATGTCACTATTTAAAAATGTGATACATTTTTTATTGCATCAATAAGCGAGTCTTAGGTTGATAAAGACTAGTAACTCTTGAGTTCGGGGGTCGTCTCGAATGATTTGTTAGAACAACTATTAGAGTCATTTACTTGCCTATTAAACTTTGTTGTTTCCTCCAATTATCCAAAAGCCTGTGGAGTAAAGGTTACGCCAATAGTGTCAATTAAAGTCCTTCCTGAGGTCAGTTTATGTATTTACTTTTTTCTTTACACTAATGAAATCCCCCAAAAAACGAAGACCAAATAAGCTATTGTGTATGTTTGTGTTGCAAATATGCATACAGGTATATTGGGCACTCACAATATAGAGACAACAATAAACATGTTCAGTGAAATAATTGAACTACACACAATATCTGCAAACTCTCACAAACACTCTTAGAACATACTTCTGTACTAAGCTGTATTACAGCCCTAAAGGTGAGTGAAGCTTCTTCACATTGCCAGATGAGCGAAACGTGTGTGTGTGTGTGTGTGTGTGTGTGTGTGTGTGTGTGTGTGTGTGTGTGTGTTAGTTCTCTAGTACTCCTGAGATCTTCTCATAGGGCATGGTGCCAACGTTTGGCACAGGAGAGTACCCGCTGCCTGCCACTCCATGCCACCCAATCCCCCTGGCATCAGCCCTTCACCTAAAGGCACTGCGAGATGTGAGCCAATAAGATCTCAGATCATGGAGGGGGGTGTGGCCACATCAAGGGGCTTTGTAAATCAATCTGATAGGGGGATGACTCAAGCACGACATATGTAGAGATCTAACACACACACACACACACAAAAAAACATTTCTATTCAGTGTGTGTAGAAATGTGTATCTTTTTCTACCTTTAAGTCTTCCAGCAAAGTTCCAAACTACAAGTTGGAAAATAGTCATTTCTATTAGGACTGGGTGATATGGCAAAAAGTATTATCCATATTTAATTTTTTTCCATGTATTGATATTTATCACGATATTCCTTTCATACCATTAATGGAAATTAATGGGAAAGGAAATGTATTCCACACTGTAAAAAAAGAAGCCAATTTCAACTTAAAAACTTAAGTTCAGTTGCAATTGCTTAAAATAACAATGAGTCAAATTAATGTGGTATCATGACTTGAGTATATCATTATGTTTGTTTGACAACAAGAAAAATTATGTTTTTTTATTTTTTTTTATATATTTTTTTTAATTTAGGACCCTATTCATTGTTTTATAAGTTTTGGCCTATGTCAACCCTGCTGTTCTCTATATAATAAATCTTTTAAAATGTAAACAAATGATAATCTATCAATTAATTTCTAATAATAATAATAATAATAATGAATGAAACATGTCATGTCTTCTTATTATTATTATTATTATTATTATTATAGCCTTTATTTTACCAGGTAAGAAAGCATGTTGAGTTTAAAAACGTCTTTTGCAAACACGTCCTGATTATCAGCACACAATTTGTGGGTTTAACATATAACATTAATTCACACATACATACATACATATAGAGAAAAAACAGGCAAATTTAAAATAAAATAAGTAAATCAATCTATAAGTCAGACAAAGCATCTACAAACAAATGCTTCTTTCTCCAAATCTTTCCAAATCACTTTAAAAATGTCCAAAGAAACCAACTCCCTGCGTTTCAATTTATTTCGAAGATTATTCCAGGCAGAAGGACGCTGCTGATTTAAGTGCCTTTTTTCCCAGTTCAGTCCGCATAACTGGAACCGACAATAAGAAAAAAATCCTGAGACCGAAGGCTATATATTCCTTACAATAATAATAATAATCATAATACAATTATTATCATCATCATCATTACAATTTATTAAAACATTACATTATAATTGTTATTTTTATTACTATATATCTCGTCATGGTACATAGTATAAAGCACTTAAACAGTCTACTGTTACTGTAAACTTAGCGATAACTCAGGGTTACTGTTAAAACTTGCAAATGTAATCAGAGCGATGATTTGTGATGTCTTTCAGCAACACACACACACACACTCACACGTCCATCACAATGGATTGCATGTGCCATCAAGTCATGTGTCTAAAACAGCGCCAAAACAATGCAAGATATGTATACTAAATGGTAACTCAGGGAGCCAGGGAGGCGCTGGTAACTCAGGAACAGGCGTCTCAGGGACGAGCATCTTGGGGACGGCCTCCGTGGCAGTGTCTTGGAGAGTGGGTGGCACTTGGACGGCCTCTGTGGCCATGGATGGGTAGCTGGAGCGGACATAGGGGCTTGAGCCGACACTGGAGCGAACTCTGGAATTTCTCTCACTGGAACGGACTCGGGAATTTCTCTTACTGGAACAGATTCTGGAATTTCTCTTACTGGAACGGACTCTGTAATTTCTCATAGTGGAACGGACTCTGGAATTTCTCTCACTGGAGCGGATTCGGCGATGTCACTCATGGAACTGACTGTGATTTTACACACTGGGACAGACTCTGGAGTGGACTCAGGGGCAGGAGTGGACCCAGGAGTAGGCTCATGGTTTGGAGTGGACTGGAGCGGACTTTGATTTTGGTTTGGTGTCGGGCATATAACCCCACATATAAGGAGCTGGTGGGTGTAATGACCCATGCCACAGCCAAATTAAAGTTAGATTGGCCAGTGGAGAAAGAAGAGATCGCCCCAGGCAGACCGTCTGAGCGATTCCTTGTGTGTCATATGCTCCATTGACCCTTCCTATTATTCTCCACGATTTGTTTGTGAGATAAACCATTCTCAGTGCGTGTTCACGCCACCTCTAGCAGCCAGCTATTGTAATGTGAAGGGAATTGTTGAACACGGCCATGCGGGGATGTCCCTGGTCGAAGATGAGCGTTCAAGCCGTTTCATACCTGGTGTGGAATTCTCATGGAAGGCTCCAACCTTGCCATCAAGGCCTTGCCAGGCACTATCTAAACTCGTGGACAAGGCTTGTGTTGATGTTTGTGTTGAAGGCTTATCAAGCTGACCATCTAAAGGATCTTGATTTGAACGAGGGAGTTCATCAGTACGCAAACATGACAGATCATGCCCTCTGCGCTTCCAAGCTTCCGAAGTGCGGGCCGCTCGATTGGTGCCAAGGTAGTTACAAAGAGGCATTTATGGCTTAACTTCTTGGGACTCAAGGAAAAGGAAAGAGCTTTTCTTCTTGACACTCCGGTGATACCTACTGGACTTTTTGGCACCGCTGTTGAGATAGAAGATCGAGGAGGCGAAGGTTAAGTGGTACATCTCTTGCCGCGAGCAAGGTCCTACATCCATCCATCTCTTCTGGCTCGGTAACTGGTCCCAGTTGGAGACAGGGTCAGAAGGAATGTGTTGCTGCCAACGCCTAGCCTCGCAAGGGGGCAAAAAGGAGATCTAAGAGAGGTTTTGTTCGGCCAGACATAAAAAGCCAAACCCTTAAAGCCCTCTTTAAACACCATACACTTGCATTAGAGGGATCCTGGAATGTTTTTCTTATTTTCTCTTCAGCTGAGGAAAGAAAGTCATGTACATCTTGAACAACCTTGGGGTGAGTAAATAATCAGGAAGTTTTCGATTCTGGACTGTTTCTTTTTTATGACAGTGAGAAGTTAAACATATCAATAGCAAACACTGGTTGGCATGAAATAGTTAGGAATCAATTAAGGGGAGCCATTACCAAAGTATCCCAAACATTCCAACCCAGCAACTAGCAACCAAACATGAGTTCATGGCAGGAACTACACACTTTACAGAACTACAATCGTTAAGTGGAATCGGAACCAAAATTGATTCATTAAAAGGCAACAGTCACAATTACAAATTCAACATGTTTAATAGCAATTAGCAACTACCCCCAACTCATAGATCCAGGGCTCAAAGAAAATCCAACTTACAATTATGGCATTGTGTTGCTATTCAATTGCATTCGTCTTGTAAACGATCATTCCGACATGACTTGAAGGCAGCTTGCGTGTTTAACCAGACCAGAATATATTGAAAGGGTATGCGAGATGTATTGCTAGCAGTTTTTTCCCGCTAAATATAGAGTTCAATACATTTAGTGCTACTGTAAGAGCATGCCCTGAATTGGATTGAATTATTAGGAGGGAGAGCACGAAAAAACGAGTAAAAAGAAAAATAGAGCCCAGTTCGCTTGAAAACGAAGGTCTGAGCGTGGGAGAAATGCCTTTTGGACTAGTCACTGTTAAAACTTGCAAATGTGCTCAGAGCGATGATTTGTGATGATGTCTTTCTGCAACACACACACTCACATGTCCATCTCAATGGATTGAGAATAGCCAAGAGTGGTGTTCCCAGTTAGTCTCATTCTCACATTTGGTCATAGCTGACATAACTTCAACCCTTAAATAGCAAGCGCCGTCAAGTCCTGCGTCTAAAACACCGCCAAAACACCACAAGAAAGATGAAGAGAAAGAAAAACAGAGTTGAAAGGTAAACACATACAGCTGTGAGCATTTCTTGAAAGACAACAGGACCAAATATTTTCGTCTGAAAAAGCTTTTTTTTTCAGTTTTGAGCCAAAATTATTTTGGTTGGCGGAAATCAGTGACCGATTTAGCACGTCACATTTTCCATCTATTTTGTCTCAAAGTCTCAACTTAAAAATTCTGTCAATTTAAATAAAAAAGCCAAACAATAAATGTAGTTTGGCGCTCTTTAATTCGCCTTAAGTTCTGTAATTAAAAAGCTGATATAAAAACTGCCTTACGTGCAATTTAAATGTTACAACTTAGTTTGTTTTTTTTTGCAATTGGAGCGTTAAGTTCAAATAACTCGTTAATTATTTATTTTCAGTTTTCGGCCAAGTGCACACAAGTATTTATATAAACACACACCTGCGTACACATTTAGCCAGTGATAAGTGACACTCCGCTTTCCCAATATTGAACAGCACCAGTCGCCACTGGTATACACACACACTCTCTTACACACACAGGCCCAGGACCCCTGTGCCTCTTGAGGCCTTCTGCAGGCCGATAAGATGCTATCAGTTGGCCCTTAAAGCACTTGAGAGCCACTTTAGGAGATCACTGGGGCAATTACCATGAAAAGTAAAAGATACTGCCTATATTGATGTTAGATTAATACTGACCACCTCCCCATTGATTTTTCTTCCTCCTCCAGCGCAGTCTTGCCCCATTTTACGTTAGCAGTGATCTGAATTTGGGATGCTAACGTTGTTTTATGGGACAGTCTCTCTCTTACACACCCACACCTCGATAAACCTTTCGTTTGAGCGCACTATCTATGGTTTCAGAGGCCCATCTAGAGAGGGAACGCTTCTTATCGGCTGATGTTATTCAATTGTTCCACGCCGATCAGGACCATTAGCGCTTGGTGCTAAATAATGCATCCTGTTTTAAAAGGCCCCTTATCTGGCCCCTGTTTGTTTCTAACATTATTAGTATCGGAAGGGTAATGACAGTAAAAAAAGGGCGATATGAACTGATTGACAAAGCTGGGACGTCTCAAAAGGACACCGTCCATTTGGGAGGAGACGTCAAGGTTTATCTTATTGTTATTCAAAGGGCAACAATCCACTGGGGGACCCTGGGAGGCGATTTAAATGCGATTCATTTAAGTGTCGCTGATGAATCTACACACACTTTTTCGCTATCTCTCGCTCTGTCTTTCTCTTAGACATACAGTCTGTTGCTATGAGACAGATTTATACGATGTTCTGGCCTCTGGTCCTTACCAGCCCTTATCGCTGAAATTATGGGATGGCAGAAAGCCACTAAAAATTCTGCTTAGGTTTCACCTTGGTAAAAGCTGCGACCCATCACAATATCAATCAGATATTGCACAAATATTCACATATTGTGGGAATAGCTAATAAACTTTACTAATTTGTGGGCTTTCTGAGCAACTAGTCGAGGGTAATCTTAATCAAATGCATTTATTAAACAGCATCCTGGTGACACCTAGGTCATGGATTTGATTCCCAAGGAAGACATGAGCACACGAAATGTGTGCCTTGAACATAATTTTATTTGGTTTACATAAAAGCATCTGCCAATTGCCAACAATAATTGAAATGTCAATATTTTTCAACATGCAAAAAATTAAAGAGCCCATATTAAAGCCATTTTAAAACGTTGCAAAGCTTGTTTTTTTTTACATTAATGCAGAACCTTTCTTCCCAGTCTATCAGTAATACTTGGTTTAGTTCCGGTCTCTATGAAGCCCCCCCTTTTTTAAAATGTAAAAAAGCATAACAAGTCCTCTTCAAAGCTAAACTGAATGCTAAAGACAAATTAATATAGATTAAACCAACTACAAATCAACTAGTTGGTTGTTTAATGACTTGTGGAACTCGTACAGTCCATTTCACCTTTCATAAAAGTACCCTTTTGTTGTTCGAATAATTTATATGGTTTTGTCAGGTTAGCACAGGCACCAACAAAATTATAGTCTTGTTTCAGTTGGCACAGGTACTTGAAGTTTATCTCCTCTTAAAAATTTATGAGAGTCAGACAGTAAACAAACAAATTGTTAAGACGCCTGACTTTGATGCAGCGGTCTCGGTCATAGGAACAGTTGGCGGCATCAAAGTTAAAATAACATACTACTCCCTCAGGCCTTTGTGTAAGTAAACAGTCAACCTGGATGCACATTAAAAAAATTTGATGACTAATGATGCACCAGCATAAATGTAAGGTACATTTGTAAATCACCTTTAGCTCTGTTTTTAAAAAAAAAAATAAAAAAAAAATTGCTCATACTCAGCATTAGTCACAGCAGTTTGGAAATGAAATGTGAGTGGCACTAAAATGTTAACACTCTACAACGTACCATCTCTAACTAATAATGTTAACAAAAAATATATGAAACATGCTGATGCATGCAACCAAACGTTTTTAGCTTGCTCATAGTCTTTGAGCTCTTTTATCAAGGCTCGTGTTTCATGGGACTTGTACCTGATAACATGAGCTGTGTTGTACCAGATAATGCCATGTCAGAAACAACTGGTTATATGATAAAATCATTAGAGTTGATAAAAACATTCGAGTTGTCTAAAGTTAAATGCTTATAACTTTGGGTGTGGTCGACTTATTTTCACGGGAGTCATCTTTTTGAGTTCCTGAATCGTTGCCGAGTCCAACGATACCAAACATGCTGGGTTTCATCTTACGGTTTGTGTAGCGTTACGATTTAGCGCGAAAAAAAACATTTGGCGATATCTTCGAAACCGTTCGTCCGATCGAGACGAAACCACCATCAGAAGTTTGGAAACATAGGTCGATTGCTAAACGCCAATGCCCAAATGCAAAAATATTGATGGTAAGGGGTAGTAAAATTCAAACAAAGTCATGCGTCAGTCATTTTTTACGTGTTTTTTTTTTCATATAAATGTATATAACTCTGAAGCGAATTGAGATATTTTCACCAAAATTGGCACACATATGTATGGACTCACTCTGAGGACACATGATATGTTTATTTATTAGTTTAAAAATCATGCACTAAGGTACACATTTTTGACATCATAGCATAGTATTGTGAAAGGAACAATATAAGTGGTAAGTATTTTTTTTAATCGATAATTAATCTGCTCCGTAACTATAATTGGAGTGAAAATGAGAAAAAGTTGTGATATTGAAGTGCAGTGAATGTTTAGGCATATTTTTTTGAGTTTTTCTATAATGTACGTAGAGGCATGTTTTTTCCATTGTGCCCATGTTGATTAAAATCCCAAAGCAGAGGCTTAACAGAATATAATGGGTACTGTAATTGGCCATGGGTTTTCTTGACTTGACAAGAAAGCAACCATCTAGCAACCACTTAGAACACCTAAACAACTATCTAGCAATTCCCTGGTGACCAACCTTAATATTGTGGCACCACTATGCATGCACCAATAAAAAGTTCTTCAGAAAATCTAAAAATAGAGCTGATTTTTTGATCTGTAAGATGATTCTTTTGAAACACAGAAGACGTTTAGTCAGGCCAACCGCACAAACATGATTATACAAGCGTGTGCGTGAGAGAAAGAACGGGAAATGCCAGCTAACTGTTTGTCTCTTCCATTTGAAGCTGGCAGCAGCATCAGTTACAGATCCCGTCCATAATCCATCTGTGTCCCGCTCACCCCTCTCAGTGTAATCAGGGCGCTAATTCAAATTTGGGAGGAAGACAATCCGTGACGGACGTTTTTTGTGCAACTCCAAGTGGCGTCCCCCATGACCGACTGAAATGTGGTGCAAAAACTGTCTAAAGGAGAAATAAAAAGACTGTGAAGTGAAAGAATACCAATGAGCGCTTACAGAAAATGTAAAGACACGGGCATAGACAGTGAATTAAAGTTACCCAAGCACTTAGGACTGCCTAATATAAAATAACACCCCGACTTCAACAAAATCATTACTCTCCGCCTCATTTCATCTATCTGCCGAGGAGAATACACCCCAGACGTGTAGAGTAAAATAAAGTAGACTATCCTCCACAGCCCTCAATTATGTGTGGGTGAGAGGTAATAGCGAGGAAGAACTTTCGGATAAGGTACTGTGCTCCCATGCTTCTTTTCTCTGCCAGCAGCCAGCCACATCTCCGCTGCGGTTTAAGGCAGTGTTGAGTTACGGCTCAGCAAACCACGTTATTGCATTTGCAGCCTCCTTCCTCTCACGAGCCTTCACTGCAGCTAATTAAGACGAGCGCGGACTCATCACAATCATACGCACACCTTGCAGAGGAAAGAGAGGGATTCTGAGAAAGAATAGAAAAGAACAATTTTCTTTGTGGACATTATCTGTTCCCATTCATTCTTTCACTTTTGGGTTGATATAGCAATTTGCCTTTGGCTTGAATCCAAGGACGCCTTCGCTGTATTTACTGTTTGACTGCACTGTTGACATCGTCATGCACATCCTCAACAGAAACCCAGGCTAGAATCTATTTTAATACAGGTGACAACACCCATCGTTTCCCATAATGGCTCACCGTATGACTACTGAACCTGGATATTTTTATCTTTTTGTTTCATCTGTTGCTCACCTGAAAAACATTTGCAATTGACAATCTTTCCTACGTATATAAATGAAACATTTTCTACTACTTACTACTTACGATTTTTACAATGCAAACTGCTATGATAAGGTCTTGTAAATGGTTGCCAGGGTGTTGCTATGGCACTAAAATGTTCCGAGTCATGTTTAGTGTGTTGCTATGGGGTTCCCATGGTGTTTTGTTGTTAGTAAGCAGTTGCTAATATTATTCGTAGTAATTTTTGCTCTGAAGTTCCACGGTTCAGGGCGACTGTTGTAGCTAAATAATTCAGAATGGTTTTTAGTATTTTGCTATGTGGTTCTAGCCTGGTAATACCAAACTCTGCTACTCCGCTTTGCTTCGTGGACAGAGTCTGGAGTGGCATCATTGAAAAGTGTTTTCGTTATCGCGAGCGGGCGCTTGTCTGAAGTATAAAATCATTGGTTACCTGTAAGCCAATAACATAATGTTTGGTTATGTGCGCATCAAACTAATCCTGTAAACACATATATGATGCGAAAACGAAACCATCGAGCGAAATACCGAAATGGCTGTGAACGACTTTTATAGATAATGTGAAGTATATCTACGCATCCACGGCACAATCGTAGCCTCTTTAATATTTGACAGTAGAGAGAAACAGGACAATATTTGCAGCCAACTGTCAAAGTTAGGATTAGTTCTGTTTAACACAGCTCTTTGTTCATCTCGAGTCTGTCGGAAAGAGGAAATTCGAGAGAAAAAAAAAAGGTCAGTTCGAGCACAACATATAAAAGAGACCGAGATACTCCCTCTGTTGGGAGTACGGCCACAAAATCACCTCCATTCAAAATGTTTAACACACACTCTTGGTCGGGCTTCAGTTTGAAAATGGCGGGAATATTCTCCACAACAGAGCGAATTGCATCCCATGTCTCCATATCCGTGGTCATTTTCGATTTTCCCAATCTTAAACTCTGCGGTTGGCGTCTAAGCAGCCCGATCTCATCCCAAGGCGTCCAACGTACATGGCACCCTTTAGCGTCAATATGAGACGCAAATGAAGGCGCCTCCTAGTGGTCTAACCCTAACCCTACCCCAGACCTAAACCTACCCATAACCGAAGCGTGTTATATTGACGCTAAAGGGTGCCATGTGCGTTGCATGTATACGCATTGTCAAAAGCATCACTATATGACACCCTAGGGTGAGAATGCATTGGTTCTGGTTGATAATTTGCATCGACTCATTTGGTAGTCATTTGGTATTTAAAGTTTATATCAATACTCCTTTAGACCAACAAAAAAACAACAAAAAAAACCTCCAGCCTTTTCCATTTTTGTGATAGCTGTAAATAATGTCTATAACTAGTGATTGAAATGAATATCAAAGAATGCTGATCCCACTATTAAATAGAAGTCTATGTTGTTGTTTTTTTCAGCTTCCATCATTGATTTTGCCAAGTGTATTTCCAATTGCTTATAGAGAAGTAATAGCACTCAGGTCCTCAAGCTGCATGATATAAGATATCATTCAATTACCATTCCACAAACAGTATAGGACATCCAGAACGTTGTAACTTCATACTATAGGGTTTGTTCAAATTAGTATGAGCAATAGTAATAGTGATGATTGCCTTGGCAAACACCACTAATGACTGGCTGTACTTTATCTTGACACGAGCTGACTGGTTACCGTAACGTCTTCATACATTGCTGACTGGCTTCTGTGTCTTTTAACCCATATTGAGCTCCAATTTGATGCAGCTGGCTCCAAGACTTGGATGAACCAATTATGATGTCTACAAAACATCTACAGCACTCTGTAATTCCACAAAATCCTTTAATGCCAAAACATAAAACGCACATCTATTGTCAACATAAGCCATCTGCTTCAATCTCCAGCATAGCCTCTGGCCGTATGATCATTCAGCACTCTTCCAAAAATTAGTCTTCAACATTGGCGTTCATGTGTGGGTTTGCAAGTGTCTCGAAAGAGGCATGGAAATTCTATGGGAACCCTAAATGTCTCTATTTAGAAAAAAAAGATATATTTAAAATGGAATTGGAAATGTGCTATTAATCCAGTACGGTTAACAACATGTCTGTGCAAAATTAGCATTCATAATAACAAAAAGGTCATGTCTGACTGTATATGTAGTGAAAGATCACATCATTTTGAGGGACACAAGTGTGGTTTAACCAGAAGTTAAGGTGAAATCTAAGTATTACATATGAGGACCTGACAACCCTTCATTGTAAATGCGAACCAAAAGAAAGAGATACTTGCTTATCACAGGCGTATCTATTTCCTTGATGTTAAGGAAGTCTGCGCTAGCAATCTTGAGGGTCACGGATAATCTTGACCTCTTCAATTAGAGAGATATTTTTATAATATATTGATTAGCCTACAATATATGGTTCATATTTCTCATTGTATCTCATTTTCGGTCTCTCCCCAGGTCAAAATCTAGCAGGCGGGGTTGGGAATGAAACTGAAGCTCTTTATATTTGAGATATAAATGCTTCTATTGCTGCCTTCAAGTCATCCAGGCCAGTTCCTACTTACATTTGTTTCTTCATCGACAGTATTTATGCATCCAGAAATCACTATTCATAATTTCCCATTAATTAATCCCAAATTCATTCTTTAATTGTCATCTCTTACAAACACAATGCATGCACGCTTACTTTAAGAACATGTAACAAACTAACTGTGTTTGCTATATGCTAAACGTTTAATGTTAGCCTATTAAGACAACACTTCAACTTATGGAAGCAAATCTTTTTTTTTTTCCCTGTAGTTTGAAAGTTATATTGAGTAATGAAGTAGGCCAGTTCTTGCAGTGCTAATACCAGTGCCGTACGATTTAGGAGTCTAAAGAGGGTCAGTACAATGTTAAGATAAAACTAGCACCATTAATGTAACACTCTGGTTACTGATAGTGGTTTTAACACAGCTGCTGATGTTCACTGATACACTCAGGCCATAGATGGATCTCAGAAACTGGTTAAAAGAAAGAATTATGCTGAAAGGAGCCCTTAGTTCAGTGAAATATACATGCGTACATGCAGCATCCATGCTATTAATTCCTTAGTAAAATCTTACTGACACACACAATACAATATATACAAACAATATGTATATACATATACACAGCAATTTTGTAGAGTATAGTGTATGTATGCAGAATCCTACCAATACATTTCCACCAATATTTAGGAGAAAATAAAAAAAACCTGTTTGAATATGTCAGGTGCTCCACACACACACACACTTTTTACACACTTGGTGCTGGTGGATGGTTAAACCACGTGAGGAAGAAACCTTTACACAGTCCTTTATTAACTTCACCGACAACTCAAACACCTTACCACATCCCCCTACACACACAGACACACACAAACTGCCTTCTCAGAAACTGTTAGTGACACCTGTTCTGTTGTGCAATTTTCCTTAAACACATTTTCAAGTGAAATCACATGTATACCAACCACAAAAAGCATTATTAATTCCAACTAACAAGTGTCAACATTAATTCGCCATGTGCAGTAGGACAATATGATAATGATTCTCTTAAAGGGATACTCCACTTTTTTTTGGAAATAGGCTCATTTTACCATTCCCCCAGAGTTAAACAGTTGAGTTTTACCGTTTTTGAATCCATTCAGCCGATTTTCTGATATTTAGAAGAATATCAGTAACCAGACAGTTTCTAGTCCCATTGACTTCCATACACTATGGAAGTCAATGAGACAAAAAATTGTCTGTTTACTGATATCCTTGTAAATATCAGAAAATCGACTGGATGGGTTCGAAAACGGTAAAACTCAACTGTTTAACTCTGGGGGAATGGTAAAATGAGTCTATTTCCCAAAAAAAGTGGAGTACCCCTTTAAATAAAGGTTTCCAATAAGGTGTTCTTCACAGTGAACCATTTTGGGTTCCCCAAAGAATCTTTCATGTAACTTTTTTTTTTTTAAAGAACCTTTAATTTTCTTTGTGTGAACATTTTTCCACTACAAAGAACCTTGTGGAACGGAAAGTTTTCATGGATGTTAAAGGTTCCTCATGCATCAATGCCAATGAAGAACCTTTATTTTTAAGAGTTTTGATTAGTAAATTGTTCATTAATTAGTGGCTATGATGTAAAAATATAGCCGATCAGAATGTTTTAACACTAAGGAGCATGTATCGCAGACAGTCAAAGTTCAGCCTCAGAAGTGTGGGAGAATTTTTTCTGTACGAAGGAATAGGGGCCAGCTGTACAGCTGCTTCCTGCTGTAATGTGGGCACACACACACACAATTTACCAGGGGCTGTGTGACTTAAAATTCAAAAATGGTATTCAAGAATCAAGGCATGGCTCATTCTGTTCTATTTAATGTAATGTACTGATTTTAAAATACTCTTTTAATAGTACTATATCAATGAATGACAGACAGACAGACAGACAGACAGACAGACAGACAGACAGACAGACAGACAGACAGACAGACAGACAGACAGATAGATAGATAGATAGATAGATAGATAGATAGATAGATAGATAGATAGATAGATAGATAGATAGATAGATAGATAGATAGATAGATAGATAGATAGATAGATAGATAGATAGACCACCCCTACACACACCATGTCCACCCCTACACACACCATGTTTTAGAGACCTTGGCCAAGGCTGTAATTTGTTTCAATAAATACGGTTATAGAGATCCTCTGCTTTTCTAACCTGGTCACTGGTGCCCTCAGGCCTTTCCTAAGCAACAACTCTTTCCTGTCATTACGAGTGTGTGAACTTTTTCCAGGGTTAAAAACACAAATAGCGTGCATTTTAAAAAGTCTTTTTCTGTGTGTCTGTGGTGGCTGCTGTGTTTTATTTGGAAAGGGGGTGGGGAAACGGAGGAGGAGACGCACGTAACTTAATTACTTCACCGTAATAGCAATTATTTAGTCCGCGCTCCTTATCTTAATTATTTCAAAAGGAAAACTTCAATTAGAGGGGCGAAGGTACGTCCAACAAAAACACACCTTTCGGAGAGCATGCATGCATACAGAAACCACACACATATTAAAATGTACGTTTACCGCATGAGTCACAAAGCGTTCTAATTTAATACGGAGAACAATTTTTAAATTAAATGGCATTTGCAACGAACTCAAGCACAATAACAAAAATGTAAATTAATGTCTTTGTGACTAAAACAACTAGATTAAATCAACATGGAGTGGAGTAGTGAGCTGCCCACTTAGGCTGTATTTTAAGGGATCATACCTGTAGGTTTGCTCTCCATGAGAACTGTTCCTTATAGTAGGCAACAACATTATGCTCCCTTCTAAGATACTTTGTTTGACTGAGTTAAAAAAAAGCATAAATTCTTCGCACATGAGGCAAACCTAGAATTCTGCCAAGTCAGGATACTTAATTTTGAGACACTAAAATTTATGACATGAAAAGTCGAAATTGACTATCATAATAAGTATTTCAATTTAGACCTCATATGACTTTTCAGACTGAAAGAATTTCATATTTTTGACTTTTTATGTCATAACTATGTATTTATGAGACAAAAAGTTGAAATTTTTACATAATACATCAATTACAATGAAATCCAAATCATGAAAAAAATGTTTTCACTGTAACTGTATTTAATTTGTGTCATAATTCAAATATTTTGTTTCTGGTAATTATTTATGTCAATTATGGTTTACAAAGCATGATTTCCTTATGATGGCAAAAATTCACTTGGAAAAATGTTGGAAAGTTTTTAAGTTGGATAAAAAATTTGAGATATTCAAGATAACAAAAATAATCCCAGATAGCAGACTGACATTGAATCAACGTGGAAACATGACATCGAAACAACGTTGATCTGACATTGTTTTGCTCATCGAATTAACGTTGAACCAACGTCAGACGCGTCATTCTTTCAAAACTAACGGAAAATCAACTTGAAATCAACGCGTTGTTTCAACGTTATGAAAGCAAACCAATTTTCGATTTCATTTAGGTTTGAAGAATGCCGCGTCTGACGTTGGTTCAACGTTAATTCGATGAGCAAATCAACGTTGTTTCAATGTCATGAGAGACGTCGTTTCCACGTTGATTCAATGTCAGTTTGCTGTCTGGGATGTTACATGATGGTTGATCAGCTGAGAAAAATATGATTCACGGATGAAAAATATCAACATGTTGAATCAAAAATAGGGCT